>NC_081568.1:92421029-92560628 GCF_022355385.1 Mustela nigripes
AGAAATAAAAATTTAAAAAAATAAATGAGGTTATTTGTCATCTAATAGAACTGTAAATATTAAGCGGATTGATTTTTCTCTCTATACGGTGGTGTATCTAGGTATGGCTTTCTGAAGTAAATGCTCCATACTTACTTCCTCTCTCCTTACCTACTGTGTGCTGCCATTCTTTTCATACTTCTTAGAGCTTTATATCTTTAGATCTCAGATAGCAGATACCTGACCATAATTTAGACTCTGCATTATATTCTTTGCCTAAATCATCTTGCTTAGTAAGATGAGATTACTGTTAGTATTGCCAATTCACTAAAAACTTACATGCTTCAGTACAGTATCTAATACAGGCCTATGGCCCAACTCACCTTTGCTTTCTACCTCCTAGTGTATTTGTTCTCATACGTTTGGGGCTCAAGATCCCTTTAAAATCTTAAAGGTATTGAGAATCCCAAAGAACTTTTGTGTATATGGATTATAAATATTTACCATGTTATATATTAAAACTGAAAAGACATTCTAAAGATTTATTAATTCATACACAGATAATTTCATTATATGGAATCATAACATATATTATGAAAAATAATTTATTCAATGGATAAAAAAGATATATATGCAATGGAATACTATGCAGCCATCCAAAGAAATGAAATCTTGTCATTTGCGATGATATGGATGGAACTAGAGGGTATTATGCTTCCCAAAATAAGTCAATCAGAGAAAGACAATTATCATATGATCTCCCTGATATGAGGAAGTTGAGATGCAATGTCAGGGGTTTGGGGGGCAGGAAAAGAATAAATGAAACAAGATGGGATCAGGAGGGAGACAAACCATAAGAGACTCTTAATTTCACAAAACAAACTGAGGGTTGCTGGGGGAAGGGGCTAGGGAGAGGGTGGTGGGGTTATGGACATTGGGGAGGGTATGTGCTATGGTGAGTGCTGTGAAGTGTGTAAACCTGGTGATTCACAGACCTGTACCCCTGGGGATAATAATACATTATATGTTAATAAAAAAATTTTTTTTAATTAAAAAAAAGTTCAGTTAAATGTGTTAATTTTTATAGATATGGTTTACATATTTACAATCTTCAACAAAAATTTCACACATAAATAAAAAATAATTTATTCAAAAAAATTGAGAATGGTATTTGCTTTAATTTTTGCAAATCTCTTTAATATTTGGCCTAAGAAACAACATATGTATTCTCACATCTGTTTCTGCATACAATCTGTTGCCATATGTTGTTATTTTTCTGTTTATTATTTTATTTTGTTGTTAGTCACCATGCAGTATGTCATTAGTTTTTTTTAATTATTTTTATTAACATATAATGTATTATTTGTCCCCCAGGGTACAGTTCTGTGAATCATCATGTCATTAGTTTTTGATGCATTATTTACATATATTACCCAGTGCTCCATGCCATATGTGCCCTCCTTAATACCTGTCTCTGGGCCAACACATCCCGCCACTCCCCTCCCCTCTAAAACCCTCAGTTTGTTTCTCAGAGTCCACAGTCTCTCATGATTCGTCTCCCCCTCTGACTCTCCCCCGCTTCATTTTTCTGTTCTTTCTCCTAGTGTCCTCCATTTTATTCCTTAGGTTCTACAAGTAAGTGAAACCATATGATAATGATCTTTCTCTGCTTGACCTATTTCACTCAGCATAATCTCCTCCAGTCCCATCTATGTTGATGCAAAAGTTGGTTATTCATCCTATCTGATGGCTGAGTAATATTCCATTGTGTATATGGACCACATCTTCTTTATCCATTTGTCTGTTGAAGGGCATCCCAGTTATTTCCACAGTTTGGCTATTGTGGACGTTGCTGCTAAGAACATTGTGGTACATAGGGCCCTTCTTTTCACTACATCTGTACCTTTGGGGTAAATACCCAGTAGTGCAATTGCCAGGTCATAGGGTAGCTCTATTTTTAATTTTTTGAGGAACCTCCACACTGTGTTCCAAAGTGGCTGCACCAATTTGCATTCCCACCAACAGTGTAAGAGGGTTCCTTTTACACTTTTTCATGTGCCTGTTAGCCATTTCTCCATTCTTTGGAGAAGACTCTGCTCGTCTTCTGCCTGTTTTTTGACTTGGTTATCTTTTTTGTGGGTATTGAGTTTGAGAAGTTCTTTATAGATCTTGGAAATCAGCCCCTTGTCTGTAGTGTCATTTGCGAATATCTTCTCCCATTCCGTGGGTTGCCTCTTAGTTTTGCTAACTGTTTCCTTTGATGTACTTTTGATCTTGATGAAGTCCCAAAAGTTCATTTTCGCTTTTGTTTTCTTTGGAGACGTGTCTTAAAAGAAGTTCCTGTGGCCAATGTTGAAGAGGTTGCTGCCTGTGTTCTCGGGGATTTTGATCGATTCCTGTCTCACATTGAGGTCTTTCAAACATTCTGAGTTTTATCTTTGTGTATGGTGTAAGAGAATGGTCGAGTTTCATTCTTTGGTATATAGCTGTCCAATTTTCCAGCACAATTTATTGAAGAGACTGTCTTTTTTCCATTGGATATTTTTTCCTGCTTTGTCAAAGATTATTTGACCATAGAGTTAAGGGTCCATATCTGGGCTCTCTGCTCTGTTACATTGGTCTGTGTGTCTGTTTTTGTGCCAGTACCATGCTGTCTTGGTGATCACAGTTTTGTAATAAAGCTTGAAATCCAGCAATGTGATGTCCCCAGCTTTTTCTGTTGTTTTGATTGAAGTATATGAAGAAAATCTAGCTAGACACATAGAAAATGGAATTGTATTATAATAGCTTTTCAAGATGATTTTGGATAGATGTCTTTGATATTACACCAAAACTTAACAAGTGCTAGATTATTAAAAGTTAGTTGCAATATGGAATCTGACACTTGATGTGAACTTTGCTCTGTTACATTGAAATCCATTGGTCTGTCTTTACACTTTGAGTACTTAACTTACTTATGCATAGTTTTATAATATCATGCATTTTAACTCTTAGTTCACTGAATCATACAGCTCTTCTAAATGTCTTATTTCAGTAAGCAATATCAAAAAATTGTTAATATCATCTCTTCAGAGAATTCTGTAAGTATTAGGAAACTATAAGCATCCAGAAGATTTCTAAAATTTTGATTTTTGCTTGAAAGCCCAAATTTTATCATTTTATTTGGCAACAAATACTATCAGTTTTTTCCTTTGAAGTGACGGGTTTGTTTTGTTCATTTTTGTAAAAATGCCTGTCAAATAACCAGATCTAAATAGTGAGTTTTCCTGGCCATTGTTTATTACATAACAATGGTATTCAGTGGGAAAAATAGCTAGTTAAGCTCACAACTAAAACAATAACAAAGGAGATTTTTCTTAAAAAAAAAAAATGCTTCGATATACAGCAGAAATGCTTTCTGTGTACGTCCTGTTTCTCTTGCATGGTGTATTAAAAATAAATAATTAATAAAAATTAATCTTTTTCCTGCTTCATCAAGGTCATTCTTAGCAGAAACTGGCTTTTGGCTTTTTTTTCTCCCCTGCATGTGGTAGAATACATATACACAGAGAATAAATTAATTGGGTGCAAATCTTAACTTATTTTCATTATATTCGTTACTTTCTTTGGAGACAGCTTGAAGCAAAATCAAATCATGATATTGATTTCAACTCATACATTTAAAGAAAATAGAATTATAAAGATAAGTTTTTGAAAAAAATGTAACAGTCCTAGAAAATAAGATAGCCTGCTATCACTGGACCACAGTCTTTCAGGAATATCCAAAGGGTGGAAGGCAGTTTGCATTTACTTAGAAAATGAAGCAAATTTATTGCTTTTCTTAAAAGCCAAGATATTAACTGATGTAGAATTAAGAGCAGTTCTCATTAGCGACCTGGAGTAACTTCAAGATCAATTAGGAAGAACTTTGAATGCATAACACTAAGTGAAAGGAGCCAGTCTGAGAAGACTACATCCTGTGTAACTCCTATTACATGACGTTCTGGGAAAGGAACACTATATAGAGACCAGTAGTTGCCAGGAGTTGGGGAAAAGGTAAAAGGGATGAATAGGGAGAGCATGGGGCTTTTAGGACAGTGAAACAAATCCTATGTGATATTGTAATTGTGGATAGATGACATTCATTTGTTAAAACCCATAGAATGTACAAAGCCAAGACTGAACCCTAATGTAAAGTAGGGACTTGGGCTCGCTTTGGCAGCCTATATACTAAATAAACTAAGGACTTAAGTTAATAGTAATGTATTGGTTATCAACTCCAAAAATGTACCATAATGGTAACAGAAGGTGAAACTATGTGCGCGCGCGCGTGTGTGTTTGGTGGAAGGAGGTATGTGGGAATTCTTTATATTTTCTGTACAATTTTTCTGTAAACATAAAACTCATTTTTTAATAAAACATTAAATATACAACATTAAATATAATGACAGCAGCAAACACGCTCCAGGTTTTATGTTTTATGTATATTACCTCGTTTAATCCTTTTAGCATCTATGAGTTAGGTACTTCCAGTATCCCCACCTTACAAATGAGGAAAGTGAGACTCCAGGGAGTGAAGTGATTTGCGTAAGGTCTCACTGGCAGTAGTGGCAGAGCCCAAACAGGCTCTGGAGTCTTGCTCTTACTCTCTGCCCTCCTATCACTTATTAAAAAACAGTAAGTTAGAGGAATAAGACCAAATATAGCAGTAATCGCAACATGGTAAATGAGCTAGAGGCACTGCTGTTTTGTTGTCATTATTACTAATAACAACTCTTGGTCTGTTAATTTTGGGGCTAGTTTTTACTGGGTTTTTTGGAAACATTGCTTTAGATTATTTATCAGTTTACTTTGTCCTTCTGAGACTGGAAGCCCCTAGAAAGGAGTTTGAGAGCCTACATGCGTGTGGTTCTTTGTGGAATAATTCCCTTGGAGCCAAAACTAGTTGTACATTGGACACCTATTATATTCATTTGCCAATTTTAATAACTGTGCCTTAACACTTACTGCCCTGTAGATCCTATCTAAATTTGTCTTTCTCTTTTAACCTACATCATAATCATCAGACGTTAACATTTATTTTTTGCTAGGACATTTCGAAGTCCCTAAACTCACTTAAGAATGTGGTAGTGAAGAAGAGTGCTGCTCCAGATCCGGACGGACTGGATTGAAATCCCAGCTGCACCACTAGCCATCTGAGTTAATGAGCTCTCAGTTTCTCAGTTTTCTTTATTATAAAAAATGCTGATAGTAATACTACCTACTTCATAGGGGTTTTGTGGTAAGGAAATTAGTTAATATATACAGCTTTGTCTTATTTCTAGTCCCAAAGTATTTCCTGGGGAACACAAGATAAATGTTTAGCTCCATGACAAGTGTACTGTGTAAGAGGAAAAATGGTATTCTGTGTTCATGTCATTGGCTTGTAAATAGGTATTTTATAATCTACTTTCTCTTAATACCGTTTGTTTTTAGATCTATTCATGAAAACGACACAGGAAAATTAGGATCACTTTCATGCAGATGCTTGTTTATCTCATCGCCTCTTAATATTTTTCTGAATGAATGTCCTCCATCGTTTTTTTTTTTTAATTTTTTTATTTTTTATAAACATATATTTTTATCCCCAGGGGTACAGGTCTGTGAATCACCAGGTTTACATACTTCACAGCACTCACCAAAGCACATACCCTCCCCAATGTCCATAATCCCACCCCCTTCTCCCAAACCCCCTCCCCCCAGCAACCCTCACAATCCATCGTTTTCTTTTTAAGGTTTTATTTATTTATTTGAGAGAGAAAGAGCTTGAGAGAGAGATCACCAGCAAAGGGGTGTGGGTTGAAGGAGAAGCAAACTCCCCTCTGAGCACAGAGCCTGAATCAGGACTTGATCCCAGGACCCTGGGATCATGACCCCTGCTGAAGGCAGAGGCTTAACTGACTAAGCCACCCAGGTGCCTGAATATCCTCCATCTTTTAACAGTTCTTCCAAGGAGGTAGTTTCAGAAGTCATGCTGCTGTGGCCCTCAGTGTTTCTATTGATAACTCTAGTTTGTCTGTGTTCCTCCAAGTAACTACAAATCTGTTGTGATCTTTATACAGTGAGAGGCACATAAACCCACCCTATCCTGCGCTTGAATTTAGATTTGCTTTTTAAGTAACCACATCATATATTGAGCTTAGTTAAGTCAGTTAAAATCCCTAGGTCTTCTTTACATAAATTGCTTTTAGCTAAGTTTTGTTCATCTTCTACATGTGCAGTCCATTTTGGAGCCTTCAATTAGGAATTTATATATATCCCTGTTAAATTCGATCTTTTTTAATCTTGACTCTGCCAACTGGTTTAGCATAGTTTACATTTTTAAATTATTTCCTAACGGTATACCTTGTTCCAGAAAGGATTTTCGTTCTTGCCAGCTCTCTTTTCTGTCCTCTTTCCTCCACTTCTGATAAACATTTCTGGGGTCTTCATCTATAACAATTGAAATATTGAGGAGTGCCTGGATGGCTCAGCTGTTAAGCATCTGCCTTTGGCTCAGGATGACGGAGCCCTGCATTGGGCCCTGGGGGAAGCCTGCTTCTCCCTCTCCCACTCACCCTGCTTGTGTTCCCTCTCTTGCTTTATCTCTCTGTCAAACAAATAAATAAAATTAAAAAAAAAAACAACTGTCGAGGAGATAGAAGATGAGTTCATAGACACACCTATTAAAAACCTCTTTCTAGGTCGGTAGTACTCCCTTAATGAGTAATTAATTTTTTAAATATAATTGACTAACTAATGAGAATTTAAATAAAAAACTTTAAAAAGTGTAGTTCTCCATCCAACAGCAGATTTTCTATTATACAACCGTATATCTCTGCAATTTGGAGAAAAACCCAGTAGAACTCTATCCTTGAGGTACTTTGTTGTCTTCTTGTATAACTGTATTTATTGGCAGATATAAATTGTTCTGAATTAATAAAAACTCTTAAACTGTTTAACTCCTTAAGACATAGTGAATTCCATATTTCTTTATTAATGTTATTTCTATGGGGAGTGTTGCTTCACTTAGCTTAAGTAATAGATGAATAGTTGTGACCTTACTTTCTGTTTTCAAACTTACATCAAGTTTATTTTTAAAATATTGTTGTGTTTTTAAATAACAAAGATTTTATTTCTTTAATGTGTATTTTACTGAAATCTAGTTACTTTTGTTGCATATGTAGAGACAAAAAGTACTTCATAGAAATAAAATTCTGTGCAAATATTTGGGTCACAATTTGAAATGCTTTAAGAGGTTCTACAAATTATGGGGGTTTTTTAATGCCCTGGGTTTCTTCAAGGTTAATTAGTTCAAATCTCAAGGCACAGTCCTGAGCATCTAATGCAAGCAGAATAAGTTGGCATTATGAAATAAAATTTAGGTAAATCAGCATCTAGGTCCTTAGATGTTTTTATTTGGGATGCCCAATTCAGTACTAATTATTTACTTATGCCTTTCGCTTTGCAAATATCTTAGAAGTTTAGGAGGAAATATTCATAGGTCAATAATGAGTGAAAATTATGGATTTTGTTGCCTTTCCTGCAGATTTTTCTTTATTATTGTTCAGATCATAGCCACAAGCTTTCTGTTGGCGAGAGACATTTACTTCATATCCTCTCTGTATTAAACTTTGTTTTTTATATGGGATTTCACAGAGTGCCTGTTATCTAGTGGATTACCTTGTGTCATCCTCACATCATCTTCACAGATGGGGAAATTGTGAGGCTAAGTCCCAGGAATTCTTTTACCAGATCTCATGCTGCTAATGTCTAAGCTGCCTCTTTGCTAAGTACCTCTTTCTTACCTATTTTCTTTGGGAGGCAGGAAGGGACTCATCTTATTTCCCAGCACAAGGCTCATCCCGGAATTACTGCAAGTCTTTTTGCCTTGTCTGCTGCCTGACGTACATTAGGCTTTGGCCATTTCTTGGGGCCTTGAGGTCCACAAAGGGACAAAATATAGAGAATGCATGCATGGTATGAGAATAAATATGATATCCTCTTGCCCTCACTTTTCATCATCTGCACGTGCCAATACAAGGCTCCATAACCTTGTGACATGCACTTTATTTACCCTAGTGGGAGTAGGATAGATGGGGAATCTGTCTATAATCCTGGGACGGACATACCTGATACTTACTTAACTAGTGCTGGTTAAATAGAGATACGGGTATGCTTCAGTATTTGGGGTATATTTTAGCATTCAGCATTATATTAAAAACTAAAAAGAAAAATTAAGACTTCTGGCTTTTTCGTATATGTTTTGAGTTTCTTCTTATGTTACAAGGTAACCTTTCTGTAACTTTGAACATATCACAAAAACAGATATAATGTGCTTCTCATAAATATTTTTATTCATTTTAACAAAATATAAAGGCACTCACTCTTAAGGAAACCAATCTCATACTGAGCCAGGAAAATTATTTTTGCTTATGTTTTGCAGACTTTGAATAATGAGATGAGTACAGATGATGACAATGCATATGCAGAAGAAAAGGAAAGTTACATCTGTGCAGTGTGTCTGGATGTTTATTTCAGCCCATACATGTGTTACCCGTGCCGCCACGTCTTCTGTGAGCCCTGCTTACGGACTCTTGCCAGAGACAATCCTGCAAGCACTCCTTGCCCATTGTGTCGGACAGTTATTTCCAGAGTCTTTTTCCAGACAGGTAACTCTTCTGTTTCGTTAACATAATTACCTAAGTATCAGTAAAGATGGAATATGACATACTATTTATTCTTTTCTTTTTTAATTTAAATTCAACTAGCCAACTTATAGTAGTATATCATTAGTTTCAGGTGTAGTGTTCAATCATTTATCAGTTTTGTGTAATACCCAGAGCTCATCACATCTTGGGCCCTCCTTAATGCCCATCACCCAGTTAACATACTATTTAAAACACACTAATGGAGAGAGGAAAAACTAATGAGTGTGGAACATAGAGAATTGCTGAAGAAAAAGGGAAGAATGATAGAAGTAAGCAGAGCTAGTATTTACTGAGTGCACTACTGTGGACCAAATGTTAGGGAGGAAAATGCTATCTCCACATTCTGCAGGTGAGTGTAGATGGGCAGATACATAAACCATATGACTGTATATAGTAACTATAATTAAAGGAAGTGTTTAGTTTTAGATATTCTCCCTTCTAAGGAAAAAGAAAAGTAAGTATACAATTAAGTGATTCTCATGGTTCGTTAAAAGAAACATCCCACTTCCTAAGAATAAGCGAACATTTTTCTGGCACTTGAAAAGGAATTCTTATGTGATTTCTCTTCTAGGGCATATTGAGAAACAGAGTAGGCAGTGTCCTCAAAAACATCCTCAGAGCAAATGCAGTATCAGGTTTCCTGACACTGTGTCTTTCGGTATACTCGATAAATGCTTAGGAAATACCAAAGTATAATTTAGGGCAAGTGACATTGCTAGTAGCCAAAACATTATTGTCTAGTTTTCTTATAGAAATAACTTTTTAAATTATGTAAGTAATACAATTTCATTAGAGAAGAATTGGAACGTCCAGATAAAATTATAAACTCAAAATCCTCCGTAGTCCTAACATTTAGAGACCACCTTGACTGTGTATCCTTCTAGAATATTTTACATATGTGAACTTAATTATTTTTCTTAAAGAAAAAAATGTGATCATATTGTACATAGGGCTTTTTTTTAACCTGCTTGGCTTCACTTAAAAATGCTTGTCATTATGTCATGATCTACTTAAGTTGTCTACTATATGGGACATTTAGTTTAGTTATTTATTTGTTATTATTTGCTGGTATATAGGGATAAATATTTTGCACACATCACTGAGTATTTTTTTGCAAGGGATTTGCAGAAGTAGAACTGGTAGTTAAAACCCTCTGTGTTTTAAAGCTATGTATATGTTGCAAAATTATGTTCTAAAATTATTGTAAGCAGCATTATCCAAGGGTTATTTTCTCTACACTCTGGGCATTTTTTGTTTGTTTTGTTCTGTTTCTTTTTAAATCTCTGACCCTGACCTTCGCTGATTTTTCTTATGGTTTTTCTTGCTTGTTAACAAGAAGACTTTTTAGGGGCACCTGGGTGGGTCAGTGGGTTAAGCGTCTGCCTTCAGCTCAGGTCACAATCTCATGGTCCTGGGATCAAGCCCTGCATCAGGCTCTTAGCTCAGCAGGAAGTGTGCTTCTCCCTCTCATTCTCTCTCTGTGCTTGCTCTCTCTCTCTCTCTTGCTATCTATCTCTCAAATAAATAAATAAAAACCTTTAAAAAATATATTTTTTAATTAGTGTCAACTTTTGTCATAGGCAGTAAATCATTTTCCTGTTTGTCCTTTGTACATTAGTTATGTTTATTATGTTTTGTGATTGTGCAGAACTTTTATATTTTTATGAGGTCTCATGTAGCAACCTTGGTGTTTATTATTTCTAATTTCAAAGTTAGGTATTAAAAGGCCTTATCCACTAAAGAATAATATAAACATTCTCTTAACTACATTTACTTTAGGTTTCCATTTTGTCCTTCTATCCCCACGTTTAACTCCATTTAACATCTTTATGGTGCCTGGTTTGATTAAGAATGGAGTGCTTTTTTTCCATGTCCTTAGACATTTATCCTGGTAACATTGTTGAACAGTCCATTTTTCCTATTCTAATTGAATTTCCATTCTTTAAAAAATAATAACAACAATTACTAAAATATAAATGTATTTCTTGGCAGCTGTTCTTTTCCATTCATATTTCCATAAACTGTTACTTTATGCTTTTTTAAGATTTTTATTTATTTTAGAGAGAGAAAGTACACCTGTGAGCAGGGGAAAGGGCAGAGGGAGAATCGCAAGCAGATTTCACACTGAGTACGGAGCCCTTAGCAAGGGAGGCTCCAACTAAGGACTCAGAGATCATGACTTGAGCTGAAACCAAGAGCTGGACACTTAGCTGACTGAGCTACCCAGGTGCCACCCCCATTACTTTACTCTTTTTTTTTTTAAGATTTTATTTATTTGACAGAGAGAGAGATAATAAGTATGCATAGTGGGGGGAGGGAGCAGGCTCCCTGCTGAGCAGAGAGGCTGACATGGTGCTTGATCCCAAGACTGTGAGATCATGACCTGAGCCGAAGGCATAGGCTTAACCCACTGAGCCACCCAGGTGCCCCTACTTTACTCATAAAGTTACTATATCTTGAATGTTTTAATAAATCAAAAGTACATTAAAATTATAAGTTATATGGGAATAATTCATATTTTTAATTTACATTGATATAATATTGAGTAATTGTTATTATGGTATATCACCTCTCAATACATTTCTGCAATCTCCTTCCTAAAGTCTCTGCACAATTCTTACTAGCTTTCTGCCTGTATATTTTTGTTGTTGCTATTGTAAAAGAGACTCTTTTCCTTTTCTGGTTTCAAGTGCTTTTGGTGATACTTTGGAGAAGTTAGTTTATTGTCTTAGAGTACTTAGAGACTGATGAATCACAGACCTGTACACCTGAAACAAATAATACAGTACATGTTAAAAAAAATAAACTAAAAACATTAATAAATAAATAAAACATAAAATGGTGAAGTCGCTTTGGAAAAAAGGAGGGTCCTCAAGTTTGGACAAGGCAGATTCTAAACTTGCTTGTAAGATTGGGGAAATTCTGGTATGTCCCAAATTAATTAGAATACTTTTTTTCTTTGAAGATGAGAAGGACACCAGTGTAGGCAGGTCTGAGGAGGAAGACTGGATAGGTGAGAACCTTCCCATTCATTGACTGGCAACCTCACATCATTGCTGATGCAGGGTCCCCACATCAGTATCCCAACACTTAGTCTATTCAGGGAGGGGCTATATGCTTCATAACAGGATCTGCAGGCCATCTAAAATCAGCACATCAAGGAAAGGAAAAGGCCATGGTTTACAAGCATTATGTGGAGTGGGAGTTGTCAAGGTGACAGAGGAGGAATACCTCAGACAGGAATATCATGCTTTTGTTTGAGGGAACGTGTCGTATTTTCTTGAATTGACTTTCTGACTGAAGCCTTCAAACCAAGCATGTCACTTCCCCTATTGTGGACTGACACTGAAGGATCCTACTATAGGCAGTCCTACTACAGACATAGTATCCATGTTTGGAGATCCTAACCCATGGTTATATAGTAAATGTGAGTGTCTCAGGTATTGATTGCAAAAGGAGCTAGGGTCAGTATGACCTCCTCCCCAACTGCAAAATCACTGAGCGCCATCGCTCCTCCCCATTCAGATACACCAAACCTCAGCAAGAGTGACTCCCCTGTTCCACTGTTTGCTTCCATTCAAGCTCCATCTCCCTTTTGATGTCCCTACCCCTATACCCACTATTTTCGGGCCTTTACTTAGCAGAACATGCTGATGAGCAGATATACTGGTAAACTGTATTGGAAAAAAGAAAAGAAAATTTTACCGAAGTCCTTAACTAAATAAGGAAATGACATTTAAGCTAATCCAGGACTTTAAGCATGGAGGAGGCCTATGATTTTTCACTGGGGATATTTTGGCTGTCGCAATAATTGGGGGATGATACTGGCATCTAGTCAGCGGGAGCAGTGATGACAGTTATCCTAGTGTTTTGGGGCTAGTCCTACACAGTTGAAAATTTTTCTGTGTTCCGTCTGACATTCTCATGTCCTGCTGGGCTTTATCCAGGACATGCAGCTCATTCGAAAGAATATCACACTTCTCTTTTTATCTGCTCTATAACTGGTCTTTATCTATTATCCCTATTCCCATTAAGAGCATTTCACACTTCCTCTTATTCTCTACCAGTAAGCCCAGTCTGTTAATTCTTATGCTAATGGTGGTTTTGTTCTTGTGTCCATCCATGCCTCCACTCTTTTATTTTTTGGTTTGTCTTGTACAGAACAGTCACTGAGCCTGAAATCCAGACTCATTCTTTTTATCAGTAAGAGTATCTGACTGTGTCATGATATTTTCTAGTGCAATCATTCTCAAGCTTTAATATGTGGAAATAAATATTTTTATTATAAAGAAATATCAAAGTAAGCATATTTAGAGCAGTGCTTTTCAAACAATGAAAGTGCACAAAGTATCTTAAAATCTTCAGGGCCTCAAAGGCAGTGCTTACTTTGCACCTGTGTAAGAGGGGCAAGAAAGTGCCATTTGCAAGGGATCTTAACTCTCTGGGGAAACTCATTTTGTACCCATGTGAAGCACCCATCCGGTACCACCTTTACAATTTTTACTGTATCCATGTGCCACCTGAATTACTTTTTTCTTAAGAATTTTCTTTATATCACCATTTTTTCCTTAAATACTGACATAAGCCTCATCCTTAGCAATATATTTGTGAATTTATTTGATCTAGTTTATACATTTCTTCTACACATTAAATAGGTAACTTTGACATTTTTAAACATTTTCATTCAGTATTACCCTGATCATTTCACATATTGCTAGTGCTTTGTAAACCAAGTCTTAAAAATGACTGACTTTTACTTGAGGAGGTTGATCTCCAGGAAAAAAAACTAACAATAGGAACACTTAAACAGTCCTTGGGGATTGGAAGTGGGGGTACACATGATTGTTTTGTTTTTTGTATTGTTTTGGTTTTGCCCTCTATACTATTGGATTTTTAAAATCATAGACGTGTGTGACTTTGACAGTTTTTAAAAGTGATAAACCAGACTGTAGCATTGAATGTGATGCAATGGACAGGGAAGAGAGAACCCAATTTCTTTACACACAGAAGACAGAATTATGGATTCTTAGAAGCTAGGAATGGATGCTGTGATAGTCTTTTGAGGATCCAGTATTATATCTGTATCCATAGGACTTCAAAAGCCATTTTCTGAATCTTGAAGTATAACTTTACATACAAAAGAATAAAAGTATGCATCATCACAATATAAAGTACTTAACATTTCCTCTTAATCATAGTAAGAGCTCAGTAAATGTGATGGTTAAACTGGGCTTAATTTACTAGATCTCCTCCTCCCCTTATTATTCCTCTAGCAGAGAGTAAACTACTTATTCTTGGGTGATGAAACATTGACTAAAATGATTCTTGAGTGGTCCAAAGTCATTAAAGAACCTCAGCAAGTACAAAGTGAACACACTGCTTGAGGTGAAAGCTTGGATAAATGCTCTAACTTGAAAAAGTCTTACAATATTAATTGAGTTCTTCTGGGACTGAAGGGTTAAAAATGATAACAGTTCATTTACTATTCTGGAACAAAAATTATATTATGAGTATAAAGTATTGTAATAGAAATAAATGGAATTATCAGATTAAAGTGGATAACTCTTGGGGTGCCTAGGTGGCTCAATGGGTTAAAGCCTCTGCCTTCGGCTTGGGTCATGATCTCAGGGTCCTGGAATCGAGCCCCGCATCAGGCTCTCTGCTCAGCGGGGAGCCTGCTTCCTCCTCTCTCTCTCTGCCTGCCTCTCTGCCTACATGTAATCTCTGTCTGTCAAATAAATAGATAAAATCTTTTTTTAAAAAGTGGATAAATCTTTAACTATGGCTTGCCTAGCTAATAAAATAGGAAGTCCTAAATACAAACATGAGTTCAGCATAAATTATGTAATTATCATGACTCACAGGCTGTAACACCCATAACTCAATTTTGACACTGTCAAATAAACACTCCTTGGTTTGTTTTTGTCTCTGTTATATCTGCCTTTGTCATTAGGATGCATATTTAGCTGAATAATGGGACTTCCTAAGCCAGATTTTAGCTTTGAATGATTTACTAGTAAAGAATGTGAAAATAAAGTTTAAATTTATTTTCATAGGATGTACAGATAGTCATCAATACTGAGTGAGATATTCCTGACTGGCCTCTCTTTTCCCAGCATGCAGAACTCTTCTGAACCCCATATTCTATAGGGTGTGTACTTACCAATGGACCTGAGGGTGAGAAACTGCTAGGTCAAAAGATTTGGTTTTAAGACCTACATTACTGCATTAAGGAGGGTACTTGGTGTAATGCGCACCGAGTATTCTATGCAACTGAAGAACCACTAAATTTTACCCCTGAAACTAATAATATAGTATATGTTAATTAAGTTGAATTTAAATAAAGAATTTTCTTTAAAAAAAATTTATATGACTTGTATTTCAGTGATTCAAACTAGCCATATTCTATTGAATGCAGGCTGTAATAGCAGATTTAACTCTTTCCCTGAGTTGTGTTTTTCTCCTTAAATGTGACCATTTCTTTTCTATGTCCTCATGCTTTCTGTGGCTTATATAGAGTTTGGATATTTTCTAGAACTTAAAATAAGTATCCTCCTGCCTTTTCACAGATTGCTCTGTGTTTACTTCAACTGAATTATTTTCTTTTTGGCTCATAAGCAAATCTCTGAAAGGTTGAGAATTTGATTCCGTATTTTTTAAACTCCCTCAAAATCAGTAGCATTAGATTCAGTAAATGCTCGACCACCACATATAGAATGAAATAGAGATTATGAAGTAGGAAAAAGTACTCAAGAGGTTTTTCCTTTTCGTCATACATCCCGAGCCATTATTGCACTCAAGTTGCTCTTTCACACATCTAGAATTCATTTTTCTCCTTTTTTGTCTGTTTATTTCCATCTTTTACTCTTCAGTCTTCTTGAAGACAGAGACTGTGTCTCACTCTTGGCTGTGTCTGGCATAGCAGAGGACATAGGAGATAACCCAGTAGGTCTGTATTCTATGTATAGACACATCGAAGTTGTATGAAATGTGAATTTGGGAGAATTAGGTTTGCTTGAGTTAAAATTACAATGTTGACTCCACTTTTCCTTCTCTCTTCAAGTGATCTGAATTGATTATCAAAATACTACAGCAATAATTTTTCATATTCTTGTCACTGTATTCAGATTAATGTTTAACTACTGTTTTCTTTTGCTTTACTCTAGAACTAAACAATGCCACAAAAAGATTCTTTCCTAAAGAATATTTGAAAATAAAACAAAGCTTTCAGAAATCCAGCTCTGCAAAATGGCCACTACCAAGCTGTAGAAAAGCATTCCATCTTTTTGGAGGTAAGGAAACTAATGCAAAAAAGTTTGGTAACTTTGTCCAAGGTCTCTTTTTGAAGCCATTTTTTACTAATTAAAGTGTTAGTGGAAACGTGTTTCTGCATTGATCAGTTTTAAGGAAGAATTTTGCTAAGTATCTTCTGGGTAAATCTTCAATATATATATGAAGAAAATAGAGACTATATATTAAGAGCAAAAATTGAGAAAAACAAGTGATTAAATTTACTTTGCCTTGCTGTCAATAATGTTTAATATGTGGATAATGAACTCATTGCAAAAGTATCAGATTTGACAAAAGTCGTATTTGACCAAAGCACTAGTGTTCCTTATAAGGATCCTGAATAATTCATTATCATAGGTAAGTTTATTTAATTTTATATTTTACAATTGTCTCCAAATTTAAAACAAGTAGAAAATAGCAGTGTCTTGGTGTACTGAGTGTTGCAGAGATATTACAGTGGAATAGGAATACCAGTTTCTGGGTTCAGGTCTGACTAGTGGAATGACTTCAGACGTGTCATAGGAACCCATTCTTCTGTTTCTGTTTTCCCATATGTAAAATGGGAGCATGTATATATATGCAATCTAATTAATATAGTTGTAAGTATCAAATGAGCTAATGTGCAGTCACATCCTAAATTAACAAAATAAGGTCGAGGCAATCTCTAATACCTTTTTGACCTTTGAGAATTTCTTTCTGTAGAATGAATAATCATACAATATGGACATAATGTGTAATTTCTCCTTTTATAAAACCATGGTCAGTGCATGAACTACTGTGCAGTTTTAGCATTTACAACTTGTGATATTATGATATTTACAACTAGAAAGCTGCAGGTATGGAGAACTCTGATCTTCAAGGAGCCAGGATGTAGGGGAGCTTCTACAGAAGACCTAAAAAATCAGTACCACGATGACTTGAAACCAAAAGGAGATAGAAATGGGGCCTCTATGGTTGAGGCAAAAAATAAATTGATTTATGAAATCCCTGAGGCATGAAGAAAGTAGTTTAAGGACAGATATAACTTTATACAGTGGTTTGAACCAAGAAAATAGTTCAAAGACATTTTATAAACATGTACTATTTTATAAAGTAATAACTAGCTGTAGAGACTCATCCCCAGATTTGGTATAGATACACTTAAGCATAATATGAAAGCAAGTGTAAGAAAATCAGTCTTATTTGAAAGATTTTGTACCAAAGAAAACTTAAAATATGAATTAGATACTTTAGAAGATTCCTTTGTATCCTATCATCTACTGTACACCCAAATTTTAAAAAAGAATGGTGCACCTTTCAGATAACCAAACAATTTCCTTCACCTTTTTGTATCCCAAGATACTGAAACTATCATTTAAATACTTGGTTCTTTGTGATTTTGTATTTGTCTTATCCATATGATTTCACAGAACTTGTTACAAGCTTTTCCTAAATGTACTGATTTATCATCACCTTTGTCTATCACATTTGGTATTTTCAGTCCTTTAGATTTTCCAGTCTGATAGGTATAAAAGTGGTATCTCATTGGGTTTTTAATTTCAATTTCCTAATAACTAATGGGGAATAATCGTACCTTTATATGAATATTGACTATTGCATTTTTTTCATCTGTGAAATCCCTATATAAATTTTGTCCATTTTCTTATTGGTTGCATTTTTCTTACTGATGTTTGAGAGTTTTAAAATATTTCCAGGTGACTCCTTTTTCTCTTAATTGTATGAATGAATAGCCACTACCATCTCCCAGTTGTGGTTTGTTTGTTGTCTTTCTGGAATCTTCTGATTAATTGTGGTTTTGCATTTGTTTCACCATCTTTCTGGTCTGTATTATCTGCCTCGTGAAATTCTTCTCTATCCCCAGTGTCATTAAGAGATCTTCCTGTGTCTTTTTCAAATAGTCTAAAGGTATTAGGAATTGATTGTGTTGTTGTTTCCTGAGTTTTGTGAGGGTTGTTTATTTTGCTATATTGTAGGTAGGGATACAATTAATTTGGGGTTTCTTCCTATTTATCTTTTTTCAGTTATCATTTATTGAAAATAATTCATCATTTCTCCACTGATGCATACTAGTCTGTCATATTTTATATTCCAATGTATGTGGGCCTATTTCTGAGGTCTTTATTGGGTTCCTTTCATCTGTTTGTCTAATTCTTTTCCCAAACCATAATTTTTAATTAAGTTTTTAATTAAATATTTGAAATAATTTTAAAAATTAAAAATATTTTTAAGTGAAATACAGTGTTATATTAGTTGCAGGTGTACAACATATTGATTTGACAATTTTGCTCTAACAGAGTATTTTCGTTGTAGGATTTTTTTCTTCAGCACTTTAAATATATCATGCCATTTTCCTCTGGCTTGAACAGTTTCTGCTAAAAAATCAGATGTTAGCCTTATGGGGGTTACCTCGTATGTAACTGTTTTCTCTTACTGCTTATATGTTTTCATTTTTTTTTAAGATTTTATTTATTTATTTGACAGAGAGAGAGATCACAAGTAGGCAGAGAGGCAGGCAGAGAGAGAGGAGGAACCAGGCTCCCCACTGAGCAGAGAGCCCAATGTGGGGCTCGATCCCAGGACCCTGAAATCACGACCTGAGCCGAAGGCAGAGGCTCAACCCACTGAGCCACCCAGGCACCCCATTTTCATTTTTTTATTACCATATAATATATTATTTGTTTCAGGGGTACAGGTCTGTGATACATCAGTCTTACACTATTCACAGCACTCACCTTAGCACATCAATGTCCAGCACCCAACAACCCCATCCTTCCCACCCCTCTCCGCTCCAACAACCCTCAATTTGTTTCCTCATATGAAGAGTCTCTTATGGTTTGTCTCCCTGTCTGGCTTCATCTTGTTACATTTTTCCCTCACTTCCCCCATGATCCTCTGTCTTGTTTCTCAAATTCTTCATATCAGTGAAGTCATATGATAATTGTCTTTCTCTGACTTATTTACTTAGCTTAATACCCTCTAGTTCCATCCATGTCATTGCAAATGGCAAGATTTCATGGGCTTTTGATAGCTGCATAATATATATTTGGAGGCTTTTTGATGGCTGCATAATATTCACGTGTGTCTGTATACATATATGTATATATACATATATACATATACATACACATACATGTGTGTGTGTGCATATCACATGTCTTCTTCATTCATTCCTCTGCTGGTGGACATCTAGGCTCTTTCCATAGTTTGGCTATTGTGGACATTGATATGGACATTCGGGTGCACATGCTCCTTTAAATCACTACATTTGTATATTTGTATCTTTGGGGTAAAGACACAGGAGTGCAGTTGCTGGGTCATACGGTAGCTCTATTATCAACTTCTTGAGGAAATTCAAAACTGTTTTCCAGAGTGGCTGTACCAGCTTGCATTCCCACCAACAGTGTAGGAGGGTCCCCTTTCTCTGCATCCTTGCTAACACCTGTCATTTCCTGACTGGTTAATTTTAGCCATTCTGACTGGTGTGAGGTGGTGTCTCAGTGAGGTTTTGATTTGTATTTCCCTGATGCTGAATGATGTTGAGCACTTTTTCATGTGTCTTTTGGCCATTTGGATGTCTTCTTTGCAGAAATGTCTGTTCATGTCTTCTGCCCATTTCATGACTGGATTATTTGTTCTTTGGGTTTGAGTTTGATAAGTTCTTTATAGATTTTGGATACTGGCCCTTTACCTAATATTTCATTTGCAAATATTTTCTCCCATTCTGTCAGTTGTCTTTTGGTTTTGTTGACTGTTTCCTTTGCTGTGCAGAAGCTTTTTATCTTGATGAAGTCCCAATAGTTCATTTTTGCCTTTGCTTCCCTTGCTTTTAGTG
This sequence comes from Mustela nigripes, assembly GCF_022355385.1. Taxonomy (NCBI): domain Eukaryota; kingdom Metazoa; phylum Chordata; class Mammalia; order Carnivora; family Mustelidae; genus Mustela; species Mustela nigripes. The sequence goes on from NC_081568.1 coordinate 92,440,839, forward strand.
ATGTTTCTAGGAAGAAGTTGCTGTAGGTGAGGTCACAGAGATTGTTGCCTGTGTTCTCCTTGAGGATTTGGATGGATTCCTGTCTCACACTGAGGTCTTTGATCCATTTTGATACTATTTTTGTGTATGGTGTAAGGAAATGGTCCAATTTCATTTTTCTGCATATAGATGTTCAACTTGTCTTTTCTCCATTGGACATGCTTTCCTGCTTTGTCAAAGATGAGTTGACCATACTTGAAGATCCATTTCTGGGCTTTCTATTCTTTCCCATTGATCTATGTGTCTGTTTTTGTGCCACTACCATACTGTCTTGATGAGTACAGCTTTGGGTGTTGAGTTTGATAAGATCTTTATAGATTTTGAATACTAGCCCTTAAGAACTAGTAAGAACTTAAAGTCTGGAATTGTGATGCCACCAGCTTTGGTTATCTTTTTCAACATTCCTCTGGCAATTTAGGATCTTTTCTAGTTCCATACAAATTTTAGAATTATTTATTCCATTTCTTTGGAAAAAGTTGAGGGACTGCATTAAATGTGTAGATTGCTCTAAGTAGCATAGACATTTTCATATTTGTTCTTCCAATCCATGAGCATGGAACATTTTTCCATTTCTCTGTGGCTTCCTCAATTTCTTTCATGAGTATTCTATAGTTTTCTGAGTACAGATTCTTTGCCTCTTTGTTTAGATTTATTTCTAGGTATCTAACAGTTTTGGGTGCAATTGTAAATGGGATTGACTCCTTAATTTCTCTTTCTTCTGTCTTGTTGCTGGTGTATAGAAATGCAACTGATTTCTGTGCATTGATTTTATATCCTGACACTACTGAATTCCTGTGTGAGTTAAGCAGTTTTGGAGTAGAGTCTTTGGGGTTTTCCACATCAAGGATCATATCATCTGCAGACTGAGAGTTTGACTTCTTCTTTGCCAATTTGGATGCCTTCTATTTCTTTTTGTTGTCTGATTGCTAAGGCGAGGACTTGAAGTACTATGTTGAATAGCAGTGGTGATAGTGGACATTCCTGCCATGTTCCTGACTTAGGGGGAAAGCTCTCAGTTTTTCCCATTGAGAATGATACTTGCTTCAGGCTTTTCATAGATGGCTTTTATGATATTGAGGTATGTACTCTCTATGCCTACACTGTGTAGAGTTTTGATCAAGAAAGATGCTGTACTTTATCAAAGGCTTTTTCAGCATCTATTGAGGTGTCATATGGTTATTGTTCTTTCTTTTACTAATATGTATCACATTGATTGATTTGCAGATGTTGAACCAAGCTTGCAGCCCAGAAATAAATCCCACTTGGTCGTGGTGAATAATTCTTTTAATGCACTGTTGGATCCTATTGGCTAGTATTTTGGTGAGAAATTTTGCATCCATGTCATCAGGGATATTGGTCTGTAATTCTCCTTTCTGATGGGCTCTTTCTCTGATTTGGGGATCAAGGTAATGCTGGCCTCATAAAATGAGTTTGGATGTTTTCCTTCTATTTCTGTTTTTTTGAAAATTTTCAGGAGAATAGGTATTAATTCTTTTTTAAATTCCCTTGGGAAGCCATCTGGCCTTGGGCTCTTGTTTGTTGGGAGATTTTTGATGACTGCTTCAGTTTCCTTACTGGTTTTGGGTCTGTTCAGGTTTTTTGTTTCTTTCTGGTTCAGTTTTGGTGGTTTATACAACTCTAGGAATACATCCATTTCTTCCAGATTGTCAAATTTGCTGGCATAGAGTTGCTCATAACATGTTCTTCTAATTGTTTGTATTTCTTTAGTGTTTGTTGTGATCTCTCCTGTTTCATTCATGATTTTATTGATTTGGGTTCTTTCTCTTTTCTTTTTGATAAGTCTGGCCAGGGTTTATCAATCTTTTTAATTCTTTCAAAGAACCAGCTCCTAGTTTTGTTGATCTATTCTATTGTTCTTTTGGTTTTTATTTCATTGATTTTTGCTCTGATGTTTATTATTTCTCTTCTCCTGCTGGCTTTAGGCTTCATTTGCTCTTCTGTCTCCCACTCCCTTAGGTGTAGAGTTAGGTTGTGTATTTAAGACCTTTCTTGTTTCTTAAGAAAGGTTTGTGTTGCTATATACTTTCCTTTTAGGACCGCCTTTGCTGTGTCCCAAAGATTTTGAACTGTTGTTTTTTTCATTTGTTTCCATGAATTTTTAAAAATTCTTCTTTAATTTCCTGGTTGACCCATTCATTCTTTAGTAGGATGCTCTTTAGCATCCATGTATTTCAGTTCTTTCCAACTTTCCTCTTGTTATTGAGTTCTAGTTTCAAAGCATTGTGATCCAAAAAATATGCAGAGAACGATCCCAATATTTTGGTACTAGTTGAGACCCAATTTGTGACCCAGGATGTGATCTATTCTGGAGAATGTTCCATGGGCACTGGAGAAGAATGTTATTCTATTGCTTTGGAGTGGAATGTTCAAATATATCTGTGATGCCGATCTGGTCCAGTGTGTCATTTAAAGTCTATTTCCTCATTGATATTTTGCTTAGATGATCTGTCCATTTCAGTGAGGGGGGTGTTAAAGTCCCCTACTATTACTGTATTATTGTTGATGTGTTTCTTTGATTTTGTTAATAATTGGTTTATATAATTGGCTGCTCCCATGTTAGGGGCATATTTAAAATTGTTGGCTTGTGTTGGACAGACCCTTTAAGTATGATATGCTGTCCTTTCTCATCTCTTGTTATAGTCTTTGCCTTAAAGTCTAATTTATCTGATATAAGGATTGCCAGCCCAGCTTTCTTTTAATGTCCATTAGCATAGTAAATTGTTTTCCACCTCTTCACTTTAAATCTGGAGGTGTCTTTGGATCTAAAATGAGTTCCTTGTAGACAGCATATTGATGGGTTTTGTTTTTTTATCCATTCTGATACCCTGTGTCTTTTGATTAGGGCATTTAGCCCACTTATATTCAGGGTAACTATTGAAAGGTATGAATTTAGTGCCACTATATTGCCTGTAAGGTGACCATTACTGTATATGTCTCTGTTCCTCTCTGGTCATTACTTTTAGGCTCTCTCTCTGCTTAGAGGACCCCTTTCAATATTTCCTATAGGGCTGGTTTGGTGTTTGCAAATTCTTTTAATTTTTGTTTGTCCTGGAAGCTTTTTATCTCTCCTTCTATTTTCAATGGCAGCCTAGCTGGATAGAGTATTCTTGGCTGCATATTTTTCTCTTTTAGTGCTCTGAATATATCATACCAGTCCTTTCTGGCCTGCCAGGTCTCTGTGGATAGGTCTGCTGCCAGTCTACCTTTGTAGCTTACAGACTTCTTGTCCTGAGCTGCTTTCAGGATTTATTCTTTGTTCTGGAGACTTGTAAGTTTTACTATTAGATGACAGGGTGTTGACCTATTTTTATTGATTCTGAGGGGATTCTATGTGCCTCCTGGATTTTAATGCCTATTTCCTTCCTCAAATTGGGGGAGTCCTCCACTATAATTTGCTGCAGTATACCTTCTTTCTCTCTCTCTTTTTCTTCTTCTGGGACCCCAGGTTTTTTATATTGTTTCGTCTTGTGATGAAACATCTTATCTCTAGAATTCTACCCTTGTGATCCCGTAGTTGTTTATCTCTCTCTTTCTCAGCTTCTTTATTCTCCATCATTTAGTCTTCTGTATCACTAATTCTCTCTTCACCCTCATTTACCATAGCAGTTAAGAGCCTCCATTTTTTATTGCACCTCATTAATAGCCTTTTTGATTTTGACTTGGTTAGATTTTAGTTCTTTTATTTCTCCAGAAAGGGATTCTCTAATATCTTTATAATAGTTATTCTGAACTCTAGTTCCAACATCTTACTAAAGTCCATATTGATTAGGTCCCTGGCAGCTGGTACTGCCTCTTGTTCTTTTTGAGGTAGGTTTTTCCATTTTGTCATTTGTCCAGAGAATAATAGATGAATGAGAGAACCAGACACTAAAAGGGTAATAATGACCCCAGAAAAATATACACTGAAAAATCAGAAGAGACCCGAAATGGGGTATGGGGGGGTGGTGAACAAACATGTGTGTATGTGTGCGTGCGTGTGTGTGTGTGTATTTGTATTATATTTTTATAAATCCATATATATATATATATATATATATGTGTGTGTGTGTGTGTGTGTGAATATGATCAGGCTGGTGAACAGAGGCACACACTAGATTTTGGGTGTATTTTGGTATGTTAGAAGAAACTGCATCGCAAAATTCTAAAGAAAGAAAAACATATGTATACAAAATTAAGGATATATATGATGAAGGGATGGAATATGACTGTAAAGATGAAGATTTTAAAAGATTTTTTAAAAAGACTTGATAAGTTGGTTGAAAAAAGAAAGAAAAAAATTTAAGAAAAAAAAAGGGATGTGATCAGGTGGGAGATTAGAACAAAGCCATACACTAGATTTAGAGTATATTTTGGCCTGTTAGAAGAAACTGTATCCCAGAACTTTTAAGAAAGAAAAACTGATATATTTACAAAAAATAAGGTTAAATACAATGATGAGAGAGAATATGACTGTAAAAATGAAAATTAAAAGATTTTTAAAAAGGAATTGATAAGATGTTGGTTGAAAAGGTAAGGAAGAAAAATTCAAAAAAATTAGAAAAAAAATAAAGAAAATTTTAAAAATTAACTTTGAAAGACTAAAGAACCATGGTGGGAAATTCATGAATTCTATGTGCTGTATTCCCCCAGCGCTAGAGTTTTACAGTTCTTATTGATCAGTAAACTTGGTCTTGCTGGATGTTCTTGCTGATCTTCTGGGGAGGGGCCTGTTGCAGTGATTCTCAAGTGTCTTTCCCTCAGGTGGAGCTGCATGGTCCTTGCCAGGGGCCAGGTTGAGTAATCTGCTTGGGTTTGCTCTAAATAGATTTTGTTCCCTGAAAGCTTTCTATACAGCTTTGGAGGTTGAGAATGAGAATGGCGACCTCCCCATCTCTGGCCCTGGAGGAGCTGAGTGCTCAGGGCCCCCACTCCTCAGTGTGCCCTCAGAGAAAAGCAGTCAGTCACTCCTCTCTCCCTGGTCTCCAGCTCCAGTCTCTGCTCAACCAGCCTGTGATGGAGCATTTCTATCTCTGGCACACAGCCCCATTTGGAGCCTCTAAACCCAGCATATTCCTGCAATGTGCTCCTGTGCTGCTCCTCCCAGTAGAGGAAGTGGGGGGTTTTGCCTGGATCTGCCACTTGTGGGATCTGTCTCAAAGAGTAGTGGCCCAACTATGCCTCAGACCATGGTTTATGGCAACCCCAAGCTGAGAGCTCACTCCTTGGCTCTGTCCTTGCAGCAGGCTTCCCCTCTCCAATACCTGGGAGCTTTGCTACACTCCGAGCTCTGCTACCCCTGAGGGTCCTGAGACCACACTATCCCAGTGAGGATTCCACCCCTTGCTAAGCCACTGGAGCGATGTCCCTCCATGGAAAAGACTTCTAAAAGTTCTGATTTTGTGCTATGCTGTTCTCTCACTTGCCAGTAGCCAGCCAACAAAGGCTCCCTCCTGCCATGGTCTATCTTTCCGTATATCGCCCTGGATTCACTTCTCTGCATGTCCTATCTTCCAGAAAGTGGTCACTTTTTCACTCATAGAATTGTTCTATTCTTCTCTTCTATCTCCTGTTGAGTTTGTTGGTGTTCAGAATGATCTGATAAATATCTAGCTGAATTCCTGGGACCAGAAGAAATTTAGGTCCCCTTCTCCTCTGCCATCTTCCTCCCAGCCCTCGCTGCCATTTTTTTTTTTTTAAGATTTATTTATTTATTTATTTGAGAGAGAGAGAGAGAGAAAGAAGGCATGAGTGGGGGGGGGGGGGAAGATGGAGATACTCTTCAAGCAGACTCTCTACTGAGCACAGAACCATACGGGGGCTCAATTCCACAACCCAGGAGATCAAGATCTGAGCCAAAACCAAGAGTTGAATGTTTAATTGACTGAACCACCCAGGCACATCTTTCATATTGCTTTTAAAATTCTCTCTTTAGCATTACTTTTTGTCACTTTTATTATTAATGTGTCTTGGTGTAGACCTTATGGGTTCATTTTGGTAGGGACTCTCTGTGCTTTCTAGACCAGGATATTGGTTAGAGACGTTTTTGGTTATTTTTTCTTTAGATAAGTTTTTGGTTTTTTTTTTTTTTAAGATAAGTTTTATAACCCTGTTTCTCTCTCTCTCTTCTCCTTCTAGGATCCCTATAATGCAAATGTTATTACTCTTGATAATATCATAGTTTCCTTAACCTGTTCTCATTTTTTTGTTAATCTTTTTTCTGCTCTTCAGCTTCATTTCTGTCTAGTACCTGTCTTCCAGATTGCTGATCCATTCTTTGGCATCTTTTTTTTTCTTTAAATTTGATATATACTTTCTCATTACTATCAAGTTTATTTGAAGAATATTAGTTGCTTGGGTTTTTTTATTATGCTATGTTAGTAACTATACAGTATTTCATTAGTTTTTGATATAGTGCTCCATGATTCATTGTTTGCATATAACACCCAGTGCTCAGTGAAATACGTGCCCTTCTTAATACCCATCACTAGGCTAATACAACCCCCATCCCCTCCCCTCTGAAACCCTCAGGTTTTTTTTCCAGAGTCCATAGTCTCTCATGGTTTGTCTCCCCTTTTGATTTCCCCCCTTTATTTTCCCCTTTCTTCTCCTAAAGTCCTCCATGCTATTCCTTATGTTCCACATATAAGTGAAACCATATAATAATTGTCTTTCTCCATTTCACTTATTTCATTTAGTGTAATCCCCTCAAGTTCCATCTATGTCGACAAAAATGATGGGTATTCATCCTTTCTGATGGCTGAGTAATATTCCATTGCATATATGGACCACCTCATCTTTATCCATTTGTCTGTTGAAGGGCATCTCTCCTCCTTCCACAATTTGGCTCTTCTGGACATTGGTGCTATGAACATTGGGGTGCATATGCCCCTTCTCTTAACTACATCTGTATTTTTGCATAGTGCAATTGTAGTGCAATTGCTGGGTCCTAGGGTAGCTCTCTTTTTAACTTTTTGAGGAACCTCCATAATGTTATCCAAAGTGGCTGCACCAACTTGCATTCCCACCAACAGAGTAAGAGGGTTCCCCTTTCTCCACATCCTCTCCCACATTTGTTGTTTTCTGCCTTGTTAATTTTTGCCATTCTAACTGGTATAAGGTGGTATCTCAGCGGGTTTTGATTTGAATTTCCCTGATGGCTAATGATGTTGAATATTTTTTCATATGTCTGTTAGCCATTCATATGTCTTCCTTGGAGAAGTATCTGTTCATGTCTTCTGCCCATTTTTTGACTTGATTATTTGTTTTTTTGGGCTTGAATTTGAGAACTTCTTTATAGATCAGTAGAACAGAATAGAGAGCCCAGATATGGACCCTCAACTCTATGGTCAAGTAATCTTCAACAAAGCAGGAAAAACTATCCAATGGAGAAAAGATAGTCTCTTCAGTAAATTGTGCTGGGAAAAATAATGAAACTTGACCATTCTCTTACACCATACAAAGATAAACTCTAAATGGATGAAAGACCTCAGTGTGTGACAGGAATCCATCACAATCCTAGAGGAGAATGTAGGCAGTAACCTCTTCGACATCAACCACAGCAACTGCTTTTAAGACATGTCTCCAAAGGCAAGGGAGATGAAAGTGAAAATGAACTTTTGAGTCAAGATAAAAAGCTTTTGTACAGCTAAGGAAATAGTCCATAAAATGAAGAGGCAACCCACAGAGTGGGAGAAGATATTTGCAAATAACATTACAGATAAAGGGCTGGTATCCAAGATCTATAAAGAACTTTTCTGCATCATCTAATCTGCTGTTGATGTCCTCTATCATGCATTTTATTTCAGCTTTATTTAAGCTTTGACTGGTCTTTTTAATATTTCCTGTCTCTTTGTAGATCTTCTCCCTGATCTTCTCCACTTGTTTCTCAGTTTCCAATGAGTATCTTTATGACCATTTTTTATTGTTTTATTTTAACTCCATTGTAGTTAACATAGTGTCTTATTAGTTTCAGGTACACAATATAATGATTAAACAATTCTGTGGTCACCCAGTGCTCATCTCGACAAGTGCCCTCCTTAATCCCCATCATCTCTTTCATGCATCCCCCACCTAGCCCTCTCTAGTAACCATCAGTTTGTTCTCTATAGTTAAGAGTGTGTATCTTGGTTTCTTTTTCTTTTCCTTTGCTGATTTGTTTTCTAAATTCCACATATGAGTGAAATTATATGGTACTTGCCTTTCTCTAACTTAGCATTATACTCTGTAGCTCTCTAGCTCCATACATGTTCTTAGAAATGGCAAGAGTTTATTCTTTTAATGGCTGAATAATATTCCATGATATATACATGTATGTATATACATACATGTGTGTATATATATCATATATATATACATAGACATGTATATATGATATATATATCTCTCTCACATCTTCTTTATCCACTCATCTATCAAGGGACACTTACGCTGCTTCCATGTCTGGGCTGTTGTAAATAATGCTGCTATAAACATCAAGGTGCATATATCCCTTTGAATTAGTGTTTTTCTATTTTGGGTGTAAATGCCCACTAGTACAATTACTGGGTTGTAGGGGAGTCCGATTTTTAACTTTTGAAAGAAACTCCATACTGTTTTCCACAATGGCTGCCAGTTTGCATTCCCACCAACAGTGCAAGAGGGTTCCTTTTTCAGCCCATGCTTGCCAATATTTTTTTCTTATGTTGATTTTAGCCATTCTGACAGGTATGAAGTGATAATTCATTGTAGTTTTGATTTGCATTTCCCTGATGATGAGTGATGTTGAGCATCTTTTCTTGTGTCTTCTGGCCACCTGTATGTCTTTGGAGAAATATCTGTTAATGTATGACTATTATTATTAATTCTTTATCAGAAATGCTGCTTATCTCTGTTTCATTTAGCTCTTTTACTGTGATTTTGTCTTGTTCTTTCATTTGGGACTTATTCCTTTGCCTCCTTTTTTCTAACTCTCTGTGTTTATTTCTGTATATTAGGTAGTTCAGCTATAACTCATGATATTGAAAGTAGTGGCCTAGTTTAGAAGAGGTCCTGTGATGCCCTATAGTTCAATTACCCGTGGTCACCAGAGCCAGCTGCTCCAGGGGTATCTCTTGTGTGGGCTGCATGTGCCCTCCTGTTGTGTCTGAGCCATGATTGTCTTAAGCCCAGCCAGCTGCAATGACCAGCTTTACTTGCTGTCAGCACACTGGGCAGGGTTTGCTCCCTCAGTCTTTGAAAGGCCCTTCTGCTATCTTGGAGCTTATTGGTGGGTGGGACAGCACTGAGCCTACTTGTCTAGAGTTAACCTTTCTACCATAGTTGCAAGCATACTGAAGGGCAGGGCTGTTCCTTATGTAGCTTGCTAAGAGGCCCAACTGCAGGAACTACAGGCATACTGGTGTCTGGGATTATCTCCCTTTTCCCGGGACAGGATTCATTTTGGAGTGGTGCCATTCCAGCAAGGGCCACCTACAGGAATTGTTAGGACTGGAGCCACTTTAGAGGAATGCCTGCTAAGGTAGGTCGGTCAGAAGGGACAGGTTGGCAGGGAAATGCTAGGGCAGGATACACAGTACCAGCAAGGTCAATAGTGTTACCACTGACTCTGGCTGTCTAGGCCAGGGAAGAGGAAGAGAAATGGTACTCACCAGTACTTTTGGTGGAAAAATCCACAGATCCCTGCCCCTCGGAAACACATTCTTAGAATAGTCAATAAAGCTTCTTCATGTATATCCTAGGCACTTTTCAAAGTGCTGCTTCTGTGCTTGTGTCTCAAGGTAAGTTACTTAGTATGCTGGCCCTTTATGTTTGGGGACTCAGTTTCTTATCACCCCATGGCTCTCTGGGAATTAGGCCCACTGATTTTTAAAGTTCCCAGAGTTAGGCCCTGCTGGCTTTTGAAACCAAATACTATGGGACTCATCTTCTCAGTGCAGGTGACTAGGGTGACTGGCATGTAACCTGATCGTCTTGTTTCTCCCATTTGTGGTTAGTCAGGCAGGAACTTTGGTCCCAACAGTGTCCACTCCTCCTACCTTTCTCTATGTGACTTTCTTTCTAGGATTAGCTGCAGAAGGTCTGGTAGTCCTCAGGTTGTTTTCAAGGACAGTTGCATTGATGCAGTTGTTATCTCTTCCTGTCCACGGAACAAGAACTCAGGATTCTCTTACTCCATCATCTTTCCAAAACCTCAGTACCATATTGTGTTAATTAGTAAAGCTTTATAATAAGTCTTGATGTCCCCTTTCAAACTAATTGTGCTGTAAGAGTGCCTTGGATTTTGGGTTTTGTGTGTTTTTATCCTGGCTCTTTGAATTTTATAATCATCTTGTCAAGTTCTATGTAAAATTATACTGTATTGAAATAAAGAGGTCTTATTCAATGTATGAGTCAATTTGGAGAGAACTGACATCTTACAGCAACAATTCTTCCTGTCTACTAACTAGTTTTTAATCTTCTTTTATATAGATCTTCTAAATCTTTAATGCCTTATAATAAAACTTTATAATTTTCTTTACAAATTGCCTTAGACATCTTTTGTATAGATTTATTTCTATATACTTGCTATGTTGTTGTCCTCTTTTCTCCATTTCTGAACCTTGAGTGCAGAGTTGGACAAGTCCTGTTTCTTAATTTATGGCATACCATCATTACTAGTCCACACTCACTAGTTTCCTTTTATCCCCATACTCTACTCTCCATTATGTTTGGTTTATTTAATGTGTATCTTTTTGTTAGTATTCTTATATAGTATTTGTTATTTTCTTTGCATATATTTTAATTTACAGAAATATATATTGCACTCTCTCTTTTTTTAAATTTTTATTTATTGTGCTCGCTTCGGCAGCACATATACTAAAATTGGAAAATTATTTATTTATTTATTTATTTGACAGAGAGAAAGAGTGTACAAGCAGGGAGAGCAGGAGAAGGGAGTAGGAGGCTCCCTGCTAAGCAGGAAGCCTAATGCAAGGTTTCATCCTAGGACCCTAGGATCATGACCTGAGCTGAAGGCAGAGGCTTAACCAACTGAGCCACCCAGGCACCCCCATTTCTTACTTTTTTACCTAGCACCAAGCTTTTAGCTCCATCCAGGCTGCTATTTGTACCTCTAATCTGTGGGTTCTAATTAATGCTCTACTTCGATAAGCATCTACCACATTTTATCTATCTATTCACTGACTGGAACGCAAGATGCCTTCCAGTCCCTGACACCATACATAACACTAATGAATATCTTAATGTGAACCAAGTGAATATTTATTTAGTGTGTAGACTTAGGAGCTAATGTCTACATCATAGAATATGCATACACCTAACTTGACTAAATTAGTGCCAGCAGTTCCCAAAAGACTGATGTAGGTACCTATTAACAGTGCTTGAAGGTTGGGAAGAATTAGAATTTTGGAAATTGACATGTGTTAGAGAATAAGACTTAGGAACCTCCATTATTTTAATTTGCATTTATCTGATCTTTAACAGGTTGAGATTCTGTCAAATGCTTATTAGTCTTTTGGATTCTTATTTTTTAAATCCTTTACTCATTTTTCTAAAAGGGTTTTTGCCTTTATCATTCTTCCCACATTTCTTCTATAGTCTCTGTATTAATCCCTGACCAACTTTAGACATTACAGATTTCTTATCCCACTTTATCATCTGTATATTGTTTATGTTGTCCTTCATTGAAAGAAATCCTTAACTTTGATATAATTAAATCCACCTTACTTTTGCCTTACTGTGTTTTGAAGTTTTGAGAAATTCCCAAATCCAAAAATTTCCTCTTAGATTTTTTTTATATTAACTTTATAGTTTTACCTTCTCGTTTAGGTCTTTATCTAGAATCAATCTCTTAAGTTACAGAAGTTCTTTCTTTAAATAATAGCCTACTCTTCTGAATATTTATTATGCAGTGATGCTAGGTTTTAAAAATTATTCCATAATTATTGTTGTATAGACATGTAATTATGTGGGATAGTGGTCTAATATTTAGCAAGTTTAATAAATTATATTCACTCTAATTATAGAGTTTGAAGAGCTTTCAGTGAAGACCATCATATCTGTCTTATCTGAAATTAAGACAGTTTTATATCTTTCAGTGTAATATACTTTTTTCTGTTTTATCTTACGATACTTTCTGAGCTAAGGCTTCTATTTGATTTTGAATTGGAAAAGTGATAGCATACCTGATATTAAAATATACACTTAATATTTACCATGGAGTAGACTGTTGCTCTGTGTTTTCAGTGAATACTCTATATCAGGTTTTAAGAAAGTCACCATCTGTTCCCAATTTGCTAATTTTTTCTTGAATAGATTTTTAATTTTGTGATTTTTTTTAGCATTTCTTGAGGTGATCTTAATAGTTCTACTTCATGAATCTGTTAATGTACTGAATTGCATTAATAGGTTGTAATAGATTTTCTCATGTGAAACTACTGTTATATTCCTGAGATAAACTCAATTTGATCATTTTTGTGCCCTGCTAGATTTGGTTTGCTAATATTTTGAGACATATATATGTGTCTCAAAATATATGTATATATGAGTAAAATTGTCTCCATTTCCTTTTTTAGAATATATTTGTTTTATCAATTTCTTCTTTAGTTGGTTTATGTATCATTTTGCTAGAAGTTTGTCCATTTTTTTGTTTTAAAATTTGTTAACAAAAAGTTGTTTATATCTTTTAATCTATCCCATATCTAAAGTTATGTTTTCTTTGTATTCTTATTATTTATTCATACCCTGGGTGGTTTTTTTTTTCTGATCTTGCTAGATACTTCTCAATTTTATTCTTTTTAATCAAAAAATAAAAAAAATTTTAAACAAAAAACATTAAAAAATTTTTTTGGAAATTGACTCTATTATATCTTTACTTTCCACTTCATTAATTTCTGTACTTTATTAAATCCTTATTGCTACACTCCTTGGGTTTATTCTGTCCTTTTTATGCCATATTAACATGGCTTTTTAGGTCATTAATTTTTATCCTTTTTACTTATTAAAAATTAATAGTTAGGTCATAAATTTCCTTCTCGGCAATCATATACATTACATGTAGTATTTTTCTTCATTTCTTAATATTTTTATAAGAAATAAACCACATTTAGGGCACCTGGGTGGCTCAGCTCTACCTTCAGCTCAGGTCATGATCCCAGGGTCCTGGGATCGAGCCCCACATCGGGCTCTCTGCTCAGCAGGGATCCTGCTTCCTCCTCTCTCTCTGCCTGCTTCTCTGACCACTTCATGATTTCTGTCTGTCAAATAAATAAAATCTAAACAAAAAAAAAAAAAAAGAGAGAGAGAGAGAAAGAAAGAAACCACATTTAATAAGATATTGATTGAATTATCTTCCTGAAAGATAATACAGTTGCAGGAAATGAGGTCATATTTGAAAATTGGGGTCTGTGATTCCCATAGTTTTACTACCATACTCAACATACCATGCCACCTTTGCCATGTTAATTGTTTTCCTAAGAAAATATTCTTTACAGCCTAGTTTTCTGAGGTTGGTAGAAGGAAGTAAGGTGAGAAGGGGGATGTTGTATGAAACAGAATGGATATTCCCATAGCTGCCTTTGGATCCACAAAATTAGTGTTCTACAGAAACAAAACAAAACATTTTAACATAGTTTTAGATTTCCAAATCAATAAAGTTCACATAAACTCTTAGAGAACTCATTTAGCCATATAGCTCACTCACACTAGAAAAGACCTATTCCTTTTACCCTATTAAATAGTATCTTGGAAATACTGAAGAGTCAAGCAGACATGTTTTCTCTTTTTCTTTTCAAATTCTTATTAAGTTCTAGTTAACATATAGTGTAATACTGGTTTCAGAAGTAGAATTTAGTGATTCATTACTTATATACAACACCCAGTGTTCATCCTAACAAGCACCCTCCTTTATACTCATCACCCATTTAGCCCACTCCCCTTCCCTCTTCCCTCCATTAACCCTCAGTTTGTTCTCTGTCATTAAGTCTTTTAGGATTAGCTTCCCTCCCTCTTCTTGTGTTCCAATGGGCTCATCTGTTTTGTTTCTTAAACTCCACATATGAGTGAAATCATATGGTATTTGTCTTTCTCTTACTTTGCTTAGCATAATCCCCTCTAGCTCCATTCACATCACTACAAATGGCAAGATTTCATTCTTTATGATGGCTGAGTAATATTTTACTTTGTGTAAAAATATGGGTGTGTACATGTATATGTATCTATATATTTATATATAAATATACATAAATACATACTATATCTTCCTTATCCATTCATGAGCCAATGGACATTTGGGCTCTTTCCATAGTTTTGGTACTGTTCACAATGCTGCTATAAGCATCAGGGTGCGTGTCAAATCCATATTTTCATATACTTCAGATAAATACCTAGTAGTGCAATTGTTGAGTCAGAGGATAGTTCTATTTTTAACTTTTTGAGGAGCCTCCATACTGTTTTCCAGTGGCTATACCAGTCTGCATTCCCAACAACAGTACAGGAGGGTTCCCCCTTCTCGTCATCCTTGCCAACATCTTTGGATTCCTGTGTTATTAATTTTAGACATTCTAACAGGTGTGAAGTGGTATCTCATTGGGGTTTTGATTTGTATTTCCCTGTTGATGAGAGACTTTCAGAGTCTTTTCATAATTCTGTTTTCCATCTGGATGTCTTCTTTGGAAAAGTGTCTATTCATGTCTTCTGCCCATTTCTTAACTGGATTATTTGGTTTTGGGGTGTTGAGTTTGATAAGTTCTTCACAGATTCTGGTACTAACCCTTTATCAGGTATGTTATTTGCAAATATCTTCTCCCATTCCATAGGCTGTCTTTTAGTTTTGTGGATGCTTCCTTCATTGTGCAGAAACTTTTTAGCTTGGTGAAGACCCAGTAGTTGATTTTTGCTTTTGTTTCCCTTGCCTCTGGCAATGTGTCTAGTAAGAAGTTGCTACAGCCAAGGTAAAAAATGGTGCTGCCTCTGTTCTTCTCTGGAATTTTGATAGTTTCCTGTCTCACATTTAGGTCTCATCCATTTTTCATTTATTTTTGTGTATGGTATAAGAAAGCGGTCCAGTTTCATTCTGCCTGTGGCTGTCCAGTTTTCCCCAGCACTATTTGTTGAAGAAACTGTCTTTTTTTCCATTGGATATTCTTTACTGCTTTGTTGAAGATTAGTTGATCATACACTTCTGGGTCCATTTCTCGGTTTTCTATTCCGTTTCATTGATATGTGTGTTTTGTGCCAGTACTATATTGTCTTAATGATCACAGCTTTGTAATACAGCTTGAAGTCTGGAATCATGATGTCCATAGCTTTTCCTTTTTTTCAGGATTACTTTGGCTGTTCAGGGTCTTTGTGGTTCCATACAGATTTTAGGATTATTTGTTCTAGCTCTGTGAAAAATGCTGGTGGTATATTTACAGGGATTGCATTAAATGTGTAGGTCGCTTTGGGTAGTACAGACATTTTAACAATGTTTGGTCTTGGAGTTCTTGATGATGGAATGTTTTTCCCTTTCATTGTGTCCTCTTCAATTTATTTCGTGAGTGTTCTATAGTTTTCAGAGTATAGATCTTTTGCCTCTTTGGTTAGGTTTATTCCTAGGTATCTTAAGGGTTTTGGTGCAATTGTAAATGGGATTGATTCCTTGGTTTCTTTTTCTACTACTTCATTATTGCTATATAGAAGTGCAACATATTTCTGTATGTTGATTTTGTACCCTGTGATTTTGCTGACTTTGTGTATTAGTTCCAGCAATTTTTTTGTGGAGTCTTTCAGATGTTCTACATAGAGAATCATCTTCTTCCAGATGGTGAAGTGTGATTTCTTCCTTCTCAGTTTGGATGCCTTTTGTTGACTGATTGCTGAGGCTAAGACTTGGAGTATTATGTTAAATAGCAATGGTGAGAGTGGACATCTCTGTCTTGCCCCTGATCGTAGAGGAAAAGCTCTCAGTTTTTTCCCATTGAGGAGGTTATTAGATGTGGATCTTTTGTATATGGCCTTATGATGTTGAGATATGTTGTCTGTATCGCTACTTTGTTGAGGTTTTAGGATGAGGGCAGGCTTTATTTTGTCAGATGCTTCTTCTTCATCTGTTGAGAGGATCATATGGTTCTTATCCTTTTTTTATTAACGTGGTATATTGACTTGCAAATACTGAGCCAGCCTTGCAACCCAGGAATAGATTCTACTTGTTTGGGGTGAATAATTCTTTTAATGTAGCATTGAATTTGATTTGCTAGTATCTTGAGAATTTTTGCATCCTTGTTCATTAGGAATATTGGACTAGAATTCTCCTTTTTAGTGGGGTCTTTATCTGGTTTTGGATTGAAGGTAATACTGGTCTTGTAGAATGAGTCTAGAAGTTTTCTTTCTTTCTTTTTTTTTTTTTTTTTTTTTTAGCAGTTTGGGAAGAATAGGTATTAACTCTTATTTAGATGTCTGGTAGAATTCCTCTGGGAAGCCATCTGGCCTTCTCTGTTTGTTGGAGATTTTTGATTACTGATTCAATTTCTTTGCTGGTTATGGGTCTATTCAAATTTTCTATTTCTTCCTGTTTCAGCTTTGGTAGTTTTTATGTTTCTAAAATTCATCCATTTCTTCCAAAATACTGTTTGTTGGCATATAATACTCTTATAATTTTTCATATTTCTGTGGTGGTGGTTGTAATCTCTCCTCTTTAATTCATGATTTTATTTATTTGGGTCCTTTCTCTTTTCTTTTTGATTAATCTGGCTAGGGGTATATCAATTTTAGTAATTCTTTCAAAGAGCCAGCTCTTAGTTTCATTGATCTGTTCTTCTGGGTTTTGGGTTTGGGGTTTTGTTTTGTTTTTTTCTGTTTCTGTATTGGTTTTTTTCTGCTCTAATCTTTATTTCCCTTCTTTTTCTGTATTTGGGCTTTATTTGCTTTCTTTTTCTAGCTCTTTTAGGTGTATTTGAGGCTTTTCTTGCTTCTTTGAGGTAGACCTGTATTGCAATTTATGTCCCTTTTAGGACTGCCTTTGCTGCATTCCAAAGGTTTTGGACTGTCTTATTTTCATTTGCATTTGATTCTATGTATTTTTTTATTTCTTATTTAATTTCTTGGTTAACCCATTCATTCTTTAACCTCTGTATATCTGTGGTCGTCCCAATTTTTTTCTTGTGGTTGACCTCAAGTTTCATAGTATCAAGGTCTGAAATATGTATGGTATGACTTGTCTTTTAGTACTTGTTGAGGGCTGATTTTTGACCCGCAAGTGATCTTTTCTGGAGAATGTTCCATAAGCACCTGAGAAGAAGGTATATTCTGCTACTTTAGGATGAAATGTTCTTATTATACCTGTTAAATCCATCTGGTCCAGTGTATCATTCAAAGCCATTATTTCCTTGTTTATTTTCTGCTTTGATGATCTCTCCATTGATGTAAATAGGGTGTTAAAGTTCCCTACTATTATTGTATTATCATCACTGTGTTCCTTTAGTGTGTTATTTTTTTTAATTATTTATTTATTTGACAGAGAGAGAGAGAGATCACAAGTAGGCAGAGAAGCAGGTTCCCTGCTGGGCAGAGAGCCCGATGTGGGGTGGTGGGGCAGGGGGCGGTGGGGGGGGAGGCTTGATTCCAGGACCCTGAGGTCATGATCTGAGCCAAAGGCAGAGGTTTAACCCACTGAGCCACCCAGGTGCCCCTCCTTTAGTGTGTTATTAATTGATTTATCTTTTGGGTGCTCCCAAGTTGGGAGCATAAGTATTAATTGTTAGATCTTCTTGATCGATGGACCCCTTAATCATACTGTAATGCCCTTCTTCATCTCATTATAGTCTGTGGTCTGAAATCTAGCTTGTCTGATATGAGTATGGCTATCTGGCTATCTTTTGACATCCATTAGAATGACAGGTTCTCCACCCTCTCACTTTCAATCTGCAGGTGTCTTTAGTTCTAAAATGAGTCTCTTGTAGGGTCCATTTTTTTTTTAATCAGTTCTGATAACCTTTGTCTTTTGATTGGAGCAATTAGTCCATTTACATTCAGAGTGATTGATAGATACGAATTTAGTACTATTGTGTTCCCTGCAAAGTTGGTGTTCTTGTGATGCTCCTTCTTCTAGTCTTGGTTGCTTTTGGTCTTATTTTCCCCCAAAGAGTCCCCTTCATTATATCTTGCAGGGGTGGTTTAGTGGTCATGAATTTCTTGAGTTTCTGTTTGTCTGGGAAACTCTTTTTCTCTCCTTTTCTGAATAACAGCCTTGCTGGATAAAGTATTCTTGACCGCATATTTTTACCATTCAACACATTGAATGTATCTCTCTTCTGGCCTGCCAAGCTTCTGTGGACAGATCAAAGCTGACATGTTTTAAATGTTTTTCTTCTTATAAATTCATATTTTATACATAAAATGGGTGATGTGGAAAGGGATGGAAATATTCTAGGTAAACATGAGCTAACACTTTCTATTTGTTATCAGGTACTATTTTCACTGATGACTCTGTCAGTCTTTGTTCTCTTACCTGAAGTGTCCACCATTTCCAGGCATTGTATCCTCAGTTTATCAGTATCCAGTTGACATGATTTCCACGCACGTCATGTTGGTTGGTTCTCGAAGCAAACACTTTTACATAATTATGCATGTGAAGCTAACTAGCTAAGAAGTTTTACCAAGATCTTTTGCAGTAAAAAAAAAAAAAAAAAAAGTTCCATGTTGAATTTTTTTCTGACTATACTCTCAAGTCAAGGAAATTTAAAAAAAAAAAAAAAAAAAAAAGGTTATGATTTAAAACTCCATGTCTTAATTTTCCTGACAGTAAGAAAAAGCATGGGGCTGATTTTCAGGCATCTGAGATCTATTTATGACAAACTCACTCATTTCTTGTGAAAGCCTGGGGAATTGTTTTATTTGGACATAATATTATCTGAAAGTGTTAGAATAATTCTGCAAGTTTATACATGCTCAATATAAATGAAGGAATATCCACATGGAAAAGAATGCTTATCTCTAATAGAAAACAAAACAATACATGCTCAAACAGCAGGAGTCTGAATATAAACCAGAAATTTGCCTTCTCACAGAGCTGGAGATAAGTCAGAAATTTTCAAATATGCTACAGACTTCATGGTGCCTCTTAGCAGAAAGTGCGTTAACCTTTACATTTCCTCTGAAACTGGAGCAATTTTATTCACAGGATAATTTTTTGAAAGGGCTTACAAATTCCATAGTACCTTTTCCTTTCTATTTATTTTCCAGTGACAGAATCAGACTTTATTTTTGCTGTAGGATTTACTTAGGAGTTTAAATTTTTTTTTCAGAAGCCAACCATGTATCAAAGCCTGACAGTATCATAAACTACATTAAAAACAAGTAGATGCGTTCCCACTAAAATATAGAGTACAGATTATAAGGAGCTACAGAGGATACGTAATGTAACTGCTCCAACAAGTACAAACAGCCTCAATGATCCCACTCAGAGAAGGCTTCTATACTCTGCTTATCACATGCAGTGTTAGGGAGTTCACTACCTAAAAAAGGAAGTTTGTACATTTTAACAATTCTATCAGACAAATCTCTGTTGAATAAAATCTGCCTTCTCACAAGTTTTCTTTTATTGGTATGTCTTTATCTTCCTAGATTATACAGAGATTTTTCTTAGAATATACAAAGACACATTTGATGTTCTTTGCAAGTCTTCATTCCATACATGAAATATTCACATTCCTTCAACTGTTTCTTATGGAATCTGGTTTCTAGATCCTGTTTCAGAGATAGTAACAGGGCTGGGAACCATGTCAATTGGAAATTGGACACTAATAAATTGAGGATGAAATGTCTAGAAATAGTAGTTACTTAAGGGAAAAGAACTAAGATTGACAGAGTCATAGCTGCAACTAGTACCTGACAAGAGGTTTAAAGTGCTAGCTCACATTAATTTAGAGTATGTCCATCCCATTCATGTGACTCAGTGTTAATCTGGTGTTGGGTCATTGAATCCATGGTCTCTATCTAAGGCAGAATAGTTCCATTAGGCACTGGACTCAAAATTAGAATGCCTTTTCTTAAGTTTATGATCCAGATGAATTCTAATACAAATTGTACATTTTTGCAAACATCACCACTCCAAAGCTCTTAAAAACTACCAGCACTTTCATTCTCTCCCACTCTGTCTCTCATATACATACTTATAGACTCACACACACAAACTCATCCCCTTTATTATTTTGCATATATAGAACTTGCTTTATTAATTCCATATGAAGTTGGATGTTGGCTGAAAATACATTTCCAGACACTTGGATATATAACATAAATGTATCCATATGCACATTAATTTAAAACCCACCCACTGACCACTGGCATCTGAAATTAGCACTGGAGACAAATCCTTAGGGTGAGAGAGAGTGGCTGCATCTGACATTGGCCCTGAGCTGATGATTTTAATTGCTTTCCCTAATACCAGTACATTCCCTAACTACTCTGTACAATGGATGACACAAAGTTAAACTTGCTGAAAAATAGTAAGATGACTCTGGTACTGGATGGACACTGAATATTTTGAAAGAATAAAGAAACTCAGCACAGGATTGGGAGGGAGACAAACCATAAGTGACTCTTAATCTCACAAAACAAACTGAGGGTTGCTGGGGGGAGGGACTAGGGAGAGGGTGGTGGAATTGTGGACATTGGGGAGGGTATGTGCTATGGTGAGTGCTGTGAAGTGTGTAAACCTGGCAATTCACAGACTTGTACCCCTGGGGATAAAAATGTATGTTTATAAAAAATAAAAAATTATAAAATATATATTTAAAAAAAAAGAAGAAGAAACTCAGCACAGCCAAACTCAAACTGGACTGTCATTGTCTAGTAAATGGTGTTATTTAATTTTTTAAAAAAAGTATTTCAGCAGTGTTCATTTATTCTAATGTCTGACCACTATGTTGGGGCAGTGAGCAATACATGTATTGATTATGAATCATCCTGGGAAACTGTGGTCAGTTTTGGAATGAAAAATGAAGATTAAGGAGATGGACCTTAAGAGAAGAAATGAAAAACTTAATCCACCACTGAAACACCTAGTAATCATTTTAACCTATTCTATGATTAAGGTGTGTGGCGTACTCTTGTGAGTAATGACAGGTAAACAGGGAACATAAAGGTTCTCTGATGAGGATTCTGGGTCTGTGCAGTGGCTGCAGACTATTGTTTGTGCTATATTACACCTTTTATCCCAAATGATCAGAAAACATGAACAATTTTAGTAAACCTCCACTGTGTTGTAGACTTATTACATATTTGAGATACAGTGATAAAATGGGATGCAGGGCTGTTCTTTCTTGGTTCAGCAATCTCATTTGATCATCAGCAAAAAAAACAAAAACCAAAAACAAAAGATGGATGTGCTGGATGAGGGAACCAGATTAGAGGGGTACATGGGGCCTGATTCAGACCACGACAATGAGAAAATAGCCAAAGAACCCTGAAAAACAGCAGGAATAAGTACATGTCAAGCTACTATTTCTGGGAGTAACAGTGGAGAGTTCTTCCTCCAGGATATATAAGATATAGTAAAATATAATAAATGATGGGAAGAATCAGTATCGATGCCCCTGTCTTAGGGGGAAATAATAAATTACAAAAATCATAGTAATAAAGAGATATGGAAATTTTAAAATGTAAACTGAATTAAAATTCCAGTGTGGGGAAAGTCCCCAAGGAAAGCTAATATTGCCAGCTATGTGCTTCTTTGGGAGTATTTTCTAAGGCTGGGAATTACCTCAGGATTGTTCTTGCCATAGGGAGAGAAGTCTACTAGGAGTACGAGAAATGAGCAGAGGTTTCAATAACCATATGGACTGGCATGTCAGATTGGAAGAGTAATCCAAACATGGCAAATTTCCCCTCTAAGACATCTGCTAAGAGCTGTGGCAAAACTAGAGATTAAGTAGTTGGTGCCAAAAAAGGAATTTCCTGCAGTCTTACAGAGTTTAACTATCAAGTCATAATATAGAAAGGGGCCTACAACAAATATATAGTAAGAATTCTCCTTAAGAAATTTCCCTTATTTTAATTTCTGTATAGTTAACACAGTGTTTGTTTCAGGTATATAATACAGTAATTGTACAATACTATATAACACTCAGTGCCCGGGGCACATGTACTCTTGATCCACCCCCTCCCACCTTCCCTCTGGTAACCGTCACTTTGTTCCATATAGTAACAAGTCTGGTTTTTAGTTTGTCTCTTTTTCCTTTGTTCATTTTTGTTGTTTTTTAAATTCCACATATGAGTGAAATCATATGGTATTTCTCTTCGATTGGCTGTCTTATTTCACTTAGATTTATATTCTCTAGCTCCATCCATTTTGTTGTAAATGTCAAAATTTCATTCCTTTTTATGGCTGAGTAATATCCCATGACACACACACACATACACCACATCTTCTTATCCAGGCATCTATCAATGGACACTTGGGCTGCTTCCATAATTTAGCCATTGTAAATAATTCTGCAATAAACAGGGGTCCATATATTTTTTCAAATTAGTGTTTTCATATCTTTTGGGTAAATACCTGGTAGTGGAATTTCTGGGTCAAAATGTAATGCTGCTTACAGTTTTTGGAGGAACCTCCATATTGTTTGCCACAGTAGCTATACCAATTTCTATTCCCACCAGTAGTGCACAAGGGTTCTTTTTTCTGTGCATCCTTGCCAACCATTGATATTTCCTTGTTGGTTTTTGTAGCCATTCTGACAGTGTAAGGTGATATCTTATTGTGGTTTTGATTTGCATTTCTCTAATGGTGTTGAACATCTTTTCATGTGTCTGTTGGCCATCTGTATATCCTCTGTGGAGAAATGTCTATTCATGTTTTCTGTCCCCTTTTTAATTGGATTTTTGTTTTCAGGGTGCTGAGTTTTATCAGTTCTTGATATATTTTGGATACTAACCCTTTATCAGATAAGTCATTTGCAAATAGCTTCTCCCATTCAATAGGTTATCTTTTAGTTAACAGTTTCCTTTGCTGTGCAGAAGCTTTTTATTTCAATGTAGTCCCAGTAGTTTACTTTTGCTTTTGTTCCCTTGCCTCAGGAGACACAGCCAGAAAAACATTGCTATGGCCTATGTGAAATTACTGCCTGTGCTCTTTTCTAGCATTTTAATGGTCTGATCTCACATCTTAGGTCTTTAATCCATTTTGAATTTTTTGTGTATGGGATAGGATAGTGGTCCAATTTTGTTCTTTTGGATAGAGCTATTCATTTTCCTCAACACCATTTGTTGAAGAGACTTTTTCCCATTCCCAGTCCTATGTTAAATAGAAGTGAGTGGAAATCCTTGTCTTGTTGCTGATCACAGGGGAAAAGCTCTTAGTATTTTACCATTGAGTATGAAGTTACCTTTGGGTTTTTCATACAAGTTCTTTATTATGTTGACGTATGTTCCCTCTAAATCCACTTTGTTATGGTTTCTATCATGAATGGATGTTCTAATTTGTCAAATGCCTTTTTAATATCTCTTAAAATGATAATGTGGTTTTTAACCTTTGTACTGATTTGTGATAGGCCTGTATCGCTATAAACTTCCCTCTTAGGACAGCTTTTGCTGAATCCAAAGACTTTTTGAACCATTGTGTTTTCATTTTATTTGTCTCCATATATATGTCTTTTCCCTCATTCTCTGCTAGCTTTATTTAGTGATGTACCTGGGTTTCTTTTTCTTCATTTTTTGCATATCTATTTTTCTTTTATGGTTACCATTAGGTTTGTATGTAATATCTTATTAAGTCTGTATTAAGTTGATGGTCGCTTAAGTTTGAACTCATTCTTTTACTTCTCTCCCACATTCTAGGTATAGGGTGTCATACTTTATATCTTTTCATTTTGTGGCTCCATGAACTTTTAAAAATAGACTTAATTTTACTGTTTTTCTGCTTCCTGCTCTTCTTACTCCTACTTTTATGGTCTTTCCTTTCTACTCAGAGTCCCATTTAACAATTCTGGTAGAGCTGATTTAGTGGCGATGAATTCCTTTAACTTTTGTTTGGGAAACTCTTTATCTCTTTCTATGCTGAATCATAGAAGTATACTTGGTTGCAGGTTTTCTTTCAGAATTTTGGGTTTATCATGCCAGTCCCTTCTGCCTTGCAGAGTATCTGCTGAAAAATCACTGTGTGTCTTATGGGCTTTTCCGTGTATGTAATTTTTAAAATTTTCTCTTGTCACTTTTAAGAACTTGTTGCTGTTTTAATTACTATGTGTCTTGGTGTGGAACCACGTGGGTTGATTTTTGTTGAGGGCTCGCTGTGCCTCCTGGAACTGGATTTCTGTTTCTCTAGACTCAAACTTATAGCTATTATTTCTTCAGATAAATTTTCTGCCCCCTTTTCTCTCACTTCTCATTGTGGGATCTCTATAATGTGAATATTATTAAGCTTGATGGTGTCACTGAGTTCCCCATATTTTTTCTGTCTCCTGTTCAGCTTGATTTCTTTCCTTTACTCTGTTCTCTAGGTCATTTAGACATTCTTCTGCTTCCTCTAATTTCAGTTATTGAGTTCTTCATCTCTGATTTGTTCTTTATTGTTTTCTCTTTGCTTAGGGTCTTACAGACATTCTGACCATTACTTTAAATTCTCTATCAGGTGTATTACTTATCTCTTTTATTTAGCTCTATTGCTATGGTTCATTTCACACATATTTGTCTTATTTTGTCTAATTATCTGTGTTTGTTTTTAAGAAAGTCAGCTACATCTCTTGCTCTTGAAAGTAGTAGTCTTATGAAGAAGAGGTCATTTAGTGCCCTGCAGTACCATGTCCCCTGTTCACCAGAACCTGGCACATGAGAGGTATCTCCTCTGTCCCAGTGTTGTGGCTGAGCTGCCTTTATCTTCAGTCTGGTTCTCTCTGCCTGTTTTGGGGAGCATTTGGTCCCTGTGCAGTTAGTGGGCTAATCTGGTGCCACACTAGGCTTGAGTCAGAACACATGTTTGCCGGAGATATGGTAGCACCCAACTGCAGAGCACTTTCCCTGTGTTGTCCCCTAAGAAGCTTCCACTGGTTGGTGAGACCTACAGTCTGACCAGATGTCTGCCCCCAACTCTCTGCCGGGGCCATAGTCAAATTAGTGTTTGTGGTTGTCTCCCCTGCTCCCCAGGAAAAGAGTCACTTTGGAGTGACGCACCAGGTCTTTTGTTCTGGGAGAAGTCTCCCAAAGATCCCTGCCCCTCCAGCACAGACTACTCTGAGTTTAGTAAACAACGCCCTTCTCATACACCCCATGTGTTTTTCAAACTCCTGCTTCTATGCTAAATCTCAGTGGGGCTCTTTGTTTTGCTGTCTCTTTAAAGGTGGGGACTCATTTTCCTTGAGTCCTCGCAGGTTTCTGAGAGCCAAGCCCACTGATTTTTGAAGTCCCAGGTATTAAGTCCTACTGATTATAAAAATCCAAGAAATTATGCTCCTCTGGTTTTCAAAGCCAAATGTTGAGGGATTCGTTCTTCCTATGCAGTTTCCCCATATATGGGGTGTCTGGTGTGAGGGTCTGTTTCTCTTCACTCTCCAAGCCTGCAGCATCCTCCCCTCCCACAGACAGCCCCATGGGTCTGTTTAGCTTTCCACCATATCTCCACCCTTCCTACCTTCTTTGATGTGGCCTCTTCTCTACATTTACCTGTGGACAGCCTGTTCTGCCAGTCTTCAGGTTTTTTTCTGGGTTATTTGCACTGATGTCAGTGTTACCGAGTTGTATTTGTGGGATGAAGTAAGCTTAGGATCCTCCTACTCCACCACCTTCTGCAGAAGTCTGACATTTCCCCTATTTTAAACCTTATAGGATGAATAGACTTCCATTTACAAGCTCTGAAAAGCAGACCTTTCAGATTAGAGAAGATAGAGACCTACTAAACTCTTAAATAAAAACCTAAAGGACGATGCTCAAGAAGGAGTCAAGACCTGAAAAACAGAGTACAAATCTCCTGTGGTCCCATTGTGAACTCCATAGGGCTACAGAGATAAAGTCCCATTAAAGGACTGCAAAAAAACATAGGATAGGCTGTAGAGTGAGGTAAACTCCGTGTAGTGAAATCTGCAGCCTTACTTTACCTCTACCCCAGCTGATTAATTATCAAGTTCAGGTGATCCGGCTCTCACCCTAGCTGTCTGACAAAAGAGTCAGCCCTGTCTTGGGAGGAAATAATATTTACTTCTATTTGCATGAATCATTCATACAATAAAGAATTATGAGACAAGCAAAGGTTAGGAAAATGTGACCAATAATTGAGAGGAAGCAAAAAATAGTAGATCCCCAGTGATCTAGATGTTGGAGTTATAAGAGTAGGATATTAAAATAGCTATTTAAACAAATGCTAATGAAGAGAGAAAAAGATGGGCAACATAGGTAAAAGAGTGGACAATGTCAATAGAAAATGGAAGCTGTTAAAAACAACAAAAAGGACACTGGGAATTAATAGTCACTGAGTCCTATAGTATCAGTGGCTCAGGTCTCTGGGTTCACAGCTATTGCCTTGAATTGACATGCCTTGTTCTCCTCCCACTTCTACTTCCTGAACTCAAGTATAATGGGTGCCTTGCATTCACCAGAATCTAGATAATATATTTTATACAGTGTAGCTTACTCTTCCTTAGCTTATTCTAGGCTACCTCATCATAGAGAATTATCTACCTGAGTTTAACTCCTAGACTATTCTAAAAGCAATCAGAGCTTTGAAGTCAGGACTGCCACACTGCAGTCCTGGAAGGACCTTTAAAATTGTCATGTTTTTGAAAGGTGCTCTCTGGAGTTCTGCAGTGCACAGCATAAGTGAACACTTGTAGTCACTCCAAATCTTATTTCTTTTCATGATAAATAGGATTTATATTTACAGGTGTGGCTGCTTCACCCTTAGGACAATCTCTCCAATGAAAAGATAACTATCCACAAGAGTGTTTCATGCCTCTTATATCTCTATATACTCGTGCCTCCATCCATAACTTTATTAGAAAGCACCATAATAACCTCAACATTTATCTAAGAGAAAAATAAAGTAACAAGGAAGTGCTCATTAAATAAAATGTGTTAATTATAGATGGATTGAAGAGATGGAATCTATAGTCCAACAATTTCTTAATGAAATGATGCTAAGTGCTCAGATACAAATGATTTGAAAACTAGAATTTCTCTTTAAGATAGGGACATGTCCAACCAAAAACACTCATACCACCTGTCATGACAGATACTAAGTAGAACAAATTATAGTTTGCATTTCCTCATATAAGATAGTTATACAATCTAACATTACTCATATTTACTGACCAGAAGCCTTCAAATTGTTAGTAAGTTATGTTAAGTATATATAAATCTAAAAAAATATTATTTTAGACTAACAAAAATTGTGACATTATGGAAGGAATTTGGGGGGTTTTTTCTTTTTGTAGAGTATTATTAAATTTGCATAGTAAAAACCATTTTTTTCAGAATGACATAACCAGCTTCTAAGGAATTTGGTTTGCATCATGTATCCCTCATAGCAAGTAAAATGTAAACTACTCATACTCTTTTCACTCCACTTAGGTGAGCAGTTAGCTTGATCACACTAATAAAAAGATAAAGAAACTTCCAAGAGAGATAATCATCAGCATTCATAATCTTAATCCAGAATTTCAGGAATTAACCTTCCTAAAATAGAGCAACTACAAAATAAGACCATTATTATGAAACAGAACTTCTCATCTCGGAAAGTTTCCAGGTCCTCAACTGACTTTAACAGATGGAAAATAGTTTTTTTTTTTCCTGTATTAAGGAAGGAAAGAGCTAAGGCTTTGTTTTGTTTTTTGAAGCAAAACAGTTTCTGGGTATTAATTTGTTATTTCACACTGTGACCATGAATGAATCCTGGTGCCCTAGCCATATCCCAGACCAATTAAATCAGAATCTCTGGAGATGGATCCCAGATGTCAGTATTTAGAGCTCCTCCAGAGATTCCAATGTGCAGCCAAAGTACCAAAGGTGAGGTACATCACTCTAGAAGCTGCTAGGACTTGTAGTTCTACAGCAATACAGAAATGTGGACTCAGAATGGAAAGACCTTAAAAAAACCTTTTATTTAATTCTCTGACTTCCAGGCAGTAACATATTCATAATATTATGAAGAGCAGATTAATTAGATGGAATTCAACGCTATAGATAAAGGAGATGGTGTTTGTTTTACACTAAAATGAAATTAACCCTGGCTTAGTGTAGCGATAGTTTAATAGTGTGTGACAGTTGTCCATTTGTTTTGGATAGCAAATACAAACAACTGAAACTACAGTGCAAATTTAAGAAATCTACAAGTAATTGCACAAACTAGAGTTTAGCCAATATGCTGTGAACACTTCTCTGAGCAAAATGCCAGGACATTTGGGGAGACCATGAAATGGTATTATATCCAAGGCACTAAGTATTTGTCTGTTCATCTGTAAATACATTAAAAAATATATCTGTTAAAAGAGGAAATTGGATTGAATTGGCTATCAAGGTAATCTCAAGAGATAAATTCTAAAAAGGATTAAAAAGTAGTAAGTATCTAGGGAAGTCCCAGCTTGTTTCCTTTGGGGACATGAAGAGTATGCTAATAATCTGAAGACATGCTTAGAAGTTCTAGATCCTTCTTGTCAACTAGCAGAAAGACTATGATTAACTATACCATAGCTGTAGCTGCGTCTTTTATTTTTGCAGTGCACATGAAGCAGAAGGACTTACTTATTATGGCTTAAAATAGATTAATATTAAATGAGATGTATACCTACAAATTTTAATAGCATTAGAGTATTAGCTCACTAAAGTTAATAGGATAATATGAAGACATTTTCATGTTTCCAGATTTATAATTTGGCACTGAAAACTTTCAAATGCCTGAACAGATAAAACTTCAAATTTTCACCTTTCCTTAATTAGGCTTGTGTTAGAGTTAACCAAAACAGCCTGAGATACTTAAAACAGAAAAACATCACAATTGTACCAGTGTTGAAATAGCTGAAATATTTTATAGCTACACTAGATATAATGCAAGGCTATATACATAGATGTTATAATAGAATATGATAATATAATCTAACACCATTTAATTTCTATCCCATTATTTTTTTCATTATTACATTTAAATTTCCTTTTTCTTAAAATTGAAAAGAGCGAATACAGTAATATTGGCACAGAGACTGCTTTTTCTTTCGTTGCTTTCTCTAATCTGGGAAAATGAAAGACTATAAGGATGATTTCTCAAAACATACCAAACAGAACTTAAAAGGGCTGATTACATGTTTCTAGAAACTCAAAGTTTCTAGTCATTTATGTTTTATTCTACATTGCTTATGTGGTATGTCCTAAGAGTTCACACAGAACAGAAAATAATAAGATTGCTAGTTCATTATTCTTAATTTAATTTGCACTTAACATGCAGTGCAATGTTGGTTTTAGGAATAGATTTCAGTGACTCCTCACTGACATACAATATCCAGTGCTCATCACAAGTGCTCTAATATCCATCACTCATCTAGCCGTTCTCCTACTCTCTTCCCTCCATCAGCCCTCAGTTTGTTCTGTATCCTCAAGAGTCTCTTAGGGTTCCCCTCTCTCCTTTGTTTTCCTCTTCCCATATGTTGATCTGTTTTTTTCTTAAATTCCATATATGGTTGAGATCATATGGTATTTGTCTTTCTCTGACTGATCTATTTCACTTAGCATAATACACTTTAGCCCCATCCACATCATTGCAAATGGCAAGCATTCATTCTTTGTGATGGCTGAGTAATATTCTATTTGTGTGTGTGTGTGTTGTATGCATGCCACATATTCTTTATCCATTCATCTGTTGATAGGCATCTGGACTCTTTCTATAGTTTGGCTATTGTGGACATTGCTGCTATAAAAAATGGGGTGCATGTGCCCTTCGAATCAGTATTTTTGTATCCTTTGGGTAAATACCTATTAGTGAAATTGCTGGATTATAGGTAGTTCTATTTTTAATTTTTTGAGGAACCTCCATACTGTTCTCCGGAGTGGCTGCCCCCGTTTGCTTTCCCACCAACAGTACAAGAGGGTTGCCCCTTCTCTGCATCCTTGCCAACACCTGTTGTTTGCTGTATTAATTTTAGCCATTCTGACAGAAAACCATAAAACTCTTTTGAAGAAAATACAGGGGCAAATCTTCATGACCACTGGATTCTTGGGCATAATACCAAAAACATGAGCACTAAAATTAAAAAACTGAACTTCATTAAATGCAGCCTCCATACGAGAAAACATTTACAAATCATATTTCATAAGGGCTTAATACCCACAATATATATAAAGAACTCAGTAAGACAACCCAATTAAAAAATGAGCAACAGACTTGAATAGACATTTCTCCAAAGATATACAAATAACCAATAAGGATATTTTAAAAAGGCTCAACATCATTAGTCATTAAGGGAATGAAAACCACAATGAGATCACACCTACTAGAACAGCTCTAACAAAAATTTTTAACAGAAAACAACTATTTACAAAAATGTGGAGAAATAGGAATCCTCAAGATTGCTGGTAGTGAAGTAAAATGATGCATCCCACTGCAAAAATATTTTGGAGTTTCCTCAAAAAGCTAAATATAGAATTACCATGACTTAACAGATCTTCTCCTGGATATATACCCCAAAGAACTGAAAACAGGGACTTGAAGAGATACTCGTATCCCAATGTTTACTACAGCATTATTCATCATAGACAACAAATGGAAGCAATCCAGGTAGCCATAAAGAAATCAATGGATAAACAGAAATGTGTTATATACATACAATGGAATATTATTAAACCGTGAAAAGAAATGAATTTATGATACCTGCTTACAGTATCAGTGAACCTTGAAAATGTTACACTGGGTAAAATAACCAGACCCCAAAGGATGAATATTTTATGATCTGACTCCTATGCCATAACTGGAATAGACAAATTCATTGATTAGAGGTTACCAGAGACTGAGGAGAATGGGAAATTACTCCTTAATGGCTACAGAAGTTGTCTTTGTGATAATGGTTGTACAACTTTGTAAATGTAATTAATGCTATTGAGTTGTATGCCAAAAAATGGTTAAAATGGCAAATTTTGTGTTATATATTTTTTTGCCACAAAAATATCTTTGAAAGAAATCATGGTGTTCATTTTTTACCTTGTTAACAGAAACAAAACATGAGAATTTTTTGTGATTTTTGCCTGAGAATTTTATAAACTACAGTTGACCCTTGAATAACACACATGTTAAGGTTGCCAATACCCCTCCATAATTAAAAATCCGCACTTAAATTTTGATTCCTTCAAGGCTACTTATAACCAACTGCTGACCAGAAGCCTGGCTGATAAGATATACAAGACGGGAAGCCTGGCTGATAAGATATACAGTCTACTTGTATATGTATTATATATAGTATTCTTACTGTAAAGCAAGAGAAAAATGTTAAGAAAATCATAAGGAAAAGGGAATACATTTACATTACTGTGTATGTATTTATTGGGAAAAAATCCACTTGTGCGGCACCTGGGTGGCTTAGTTGTTTAACCCCCCGACTCTTCAACTCAAGTCATGATCTCAGGGTGCTGAGATGGAGCCCCTGCATGGGACTCTGTGCTCAGGGGGGAGTCTGCTTGAGATTCTTTCCCTCCTTCTGCTCCTCCCCAGCTCACATTCTCTTTCTCTCTAAAGTAAATAAATCTTAAAAAAAAAAAAAAAAAAAAGAATCCACGTGTAAGTGACCCCCCACACAGCTCAAATCCATGTTGTTCATGGTTCAACTGTATACTGAAAATTAAACAGGTGTTATAGAATTATAAATAATCCACACATAGTTAATGTATTCATTAGAAAAAAATTAAGTTTATAGGACTTATACATTTGACTCTGGTATCCTAAAAATACAGGAGAAAAAGATGACATTTAAAATTCATTTTGTATTAGCTTTTCAAATATATTAACAGAGTAACTCTATACCTACTTTTGACTATAAAAATATCACACCACCTCTGCTAAGGCCTACTTAGATCAATCAACTTGGCACTATAAATGTCTTATGTAATACGAAAAAGACAGCAGTAAAATACTGTGCTTCAGCCTTTTGTCTGTCTCATCACACATGAAGGATATCGCATACATCCTTTTTTGAAAGCACCTAACTACATGTAAGATTTAAGATGGGTAAGGTTGGAAAGGATCTTACTGTCCTCATTCATTATCTCCAGAAACTCAGTAAGAAAGGTGAAGTAACTTGCTCAGGATCGCACAGTTGTTAACTAGCAGAATTGGGAATCAAATGGTCCCCAGATGAGAGAAAAAAAAATGGGTTCAAATCTTAGTAGAAGTTATCCTACCTCCATCAGCCTTAATTAATTCCCTTATTTACAAAGTGTTGATGAATTTGATACTTATTGCAATGACTATAAAATAAGAATCAATCAGTAATAGTCTGTCATCGTTGTTCATTCCACCAGAGTTTAAGCTCTGAGCATGCAGTGTGTCTGTCTTGTTCAGTGATATATCTGAGGCTTTGCCCAATGCTTGGCATATACAGATGACTCTTTCCCTTTTAATACTAATTTCAGTGCTCTCTGAACTAACTTCTAAAGAATATTTTTTCTTAAGAGCTACAAAATGCATCTCAAATACATTCATAATAATATTCCGTTCCTGCTAAAAATATATTTGGGAGGCCTGATTTGAAACATTCTGGGAAAACAGGCTAATTATTCATTCTATTTTCTGCTGTCTTTCCTTATATACAGGCACTCACTCATCCATCCATTCAGCAAACACATTTAGTACCCAGTATAAGCACTGTGAAAGTTGCTAAAATTGAAAAATATATGAGATAATTGTGCACAATCTTTATGTCTCTGAAAGAGTCTTCAAAATAATGGAGCCTACCTTATTTATAGTCTCTGATGGTGAATGTAAACTTAAACCATACAGAGGGGCAGGAGTGATGGCCTTTATATTCTAGGATAGGAGAAAAATCCTTCAGAGGTAAAATTGTTTTTAGAAAATAGAATTTATAAAATTCTAGAATGTGGTTTCTTCTTTGTATTTTTCTCTCAACCTAACTCTGACTTGGAGATTTTCTCCACAGTCCTTTGTCACTCTTCAATTTCACACAATGAAATTTCTCCAAGAGTACTTTCACACATGAAGAAAAAAAAGGGGGGGAGGGGAGTCAGATTCAACTTGAGGGATTATCATCCTTTTCTTGAATAGCTTTATAGATTACTTTGTGATTCTCAACCAGAATGCCTAGTGATGTTGAAGTAATTTTCCCTTACCTGCTGAGTCCTCTGTGCTACATCATCTTAAGCCTTATGACCGAAGCTGACTGAGCAGTCTGTCTGGTATTTTGGTAGTTGCTAGGGAGGAAGGGAAAAGACTGCTGCAGCCTTTCAAACTGATAAATGCTCTACCCAGAAGCAATGCAGAATATTTTGTTTGAACAGTCATCTTCATTGGTCAAGTCTCATGGCCATGCCTAACCTTCTCAGCAGCAGAGAAGTACAAAATAAACCATGTACTCAGAAGACCAGATTATTTGCGTGGAGCACTAAATGTACCACAGTTATGCAAATTTTAGTCCAATGTGTTTAAAAACTTGGATTGAATGGATAATGTATAAAAATGCCAAAAACAACTTAAGAAAACCTTAGAAAACATTAACAGACTAGCAATTAAT
This sequence comes from Mustela nigripes, assembly GCF_022355385.1. Classification (NCBI taxonomy): domain Eukaryota; kingdom Metazoa; phylum Chordata; class Mammalia; order Carnivora; family Mustelidae; genus Mustela; species Mustela nigripes. The sequence continues at coordinate 92,474,543 of NC_081568.1, forward strand.
AAAGAAACTGATACAACTAGTAAAGAATTGGAATTTAAAAATTTACCCCCAAACTTGAAAAGACAACAGGCCCAAATGGTTTTATAGGCTAGATTCACCAAACCATCAAGGATTGTAATTTTATGCACATTGTTTCATAGAGTAAAAAGGACACAAGACTGTAAATGTTGAGAACTCTTAAGGGTCTGAGATTTTACCCTATTAGCAAGCTAACAAATTAGTCTTCCACTTTCAAGGATGTTTGCAAAAAGTGTAAGATTCCTGGGGCAGAAACAAAGGATGGTCTGTTACTCACAACATTAGCCAAAACAGCAGAATTGATGATGGATACCTGATCCTTTTTTCTCCTAGGACATTACAGATAGGGTCCGGATGATACCTACACACACACACTAGGTTGTGTTACCTGGAGAGCTCTGAGCTCATAAAATTTAGTTCTTTTTCTAAGTTTTATTTTATTTTTTTTTAAGAGAGAGAGTGCAAGCAGAAGGTGGGGGCAGAGAGAAAGAAAGTCTTAAGCAGGCTCCATGCTCAGCACAGAGCCCAATGCGGGACTTAATCTCACGACACTGAGATCATGACCTGAGCCTAAATCAAAAGTCAGATGCTCAACCATCTGAGCCATCCAGATGCCCCAAAATTCAATTATTTTATGATTATTTTATATATTATAATTATTTGATATATTTTAAATATAGTTTGTTCCCAAAGGGGAACATCCTGTCTGCCAAGATTGTATGCTATAGGAATATCTTTCAAGAAACAGTACAGAATAGAAGCAGTCATTAATTCTGTTTACAAGATACACAGACACACAGAGACCAATATAGAATTGTCACCCATTTGCCAACGTATTTTAAAAAGCCAATAAAATAATGATAAACCAGGCAAAAATAACATAAAACAGAAAATTATACACCAATCTTCCTTACAAACATAGGCATAAAAATTCCATATAAAATATATAAAGCTGAATTCATCAGTATATGAAAATGAGTATCATGAATACATGTAATTTGTCTTAGGTATGAAGGAATGATAAAACATTGGAAAATCTGTCACTTTAATCCATCACTTTAATAGATTTAAATTATTCAACATTTTAAAAAAATCTGTGTGAATTCATCACCTTAACAGATTAAAGAAGGAAAACCATATGAACATCTTGCAAGATACAGAGACACTATTTTGACTCGACCAAATGGTTATGTTTAATATTGGCACAAGAATCTAAATTTTCTGATCTCTTGATGAGGATGATTTTCCCTGCACAGTGCTTTTTTTTCCCTGTAATATATTGGGGGGTGGGGAGGATGAAGTTTATGTTTTTACTGTGTTCTTTACTTTAAAATAGCACAGGTAGAAGTACTAATATTATTAGATACTTTTTAAACCATGTCTGAATACCAGACTAATTATTATTGGTTGTCACCAGTAATAGGTTGTCGTTAAGTCCATGTAAAAGTGAATTCCTGGTGCAGAAGTTTTCACTCCATTAATTCCAATCCAAATGCTCTTGGAATAAAGTAGTTGCCTATATCACTATATATGTATATATTTCACTATTATGATAGTTTTAGGCATACTGTCTCCTAGGCCATCCTAGGATTTTAGGGGGCAAAGATTGGTTTGGGGAGCCACCAAAAAATCCTAGACAATACTTTGGTTTGTGGCCCTCAAAAGTTTAACTGTACCTGACAAAATCTTATTCTTTCCTACTTATTTTCTCTCATTAGGAAGAAAGTAGGTTTAAGTTAATTTATTGATTAGAATACATAAATTTAAATTTAACGTATTTTTCCCCTTATGGGGGTGCTAATTAAAAAAAAAAAATTGAGAAACACTGTTCCAGACTCCTACTTTCCTAAACTACCTTAGCTTCTTAGTATATATTATATATATAATATATAATAATATTTCCTAATAGTTTCCTAAAATACCTTAAAATCCTCAGTGACTAACAGATCGTAAATATGCCTCTGTAAATGTTGAGTAGATCTCATAGTTTCAGTGTCTGATTCTGAGAGTGTACTTAAAATTAGCCACTGCCTTGAAGAAATCAACTCATACTTAAACAGTAGAAACCATTTTGTTTGAACCATCAATGGTCAACTCATTGATTTATCCAGAAAAGATAGACATAATATGAAGAACAAGCTCTGGCAAGAAAAGGTAGCTTCTTTCACATATTAATAGTAACAATAGTAATAATAATGTAAGAAGAAAAATCTGACATGCACTGAACCTCTATAATGGACCAGACCTGTGCTTTTTATGTATTAATTCATCTAATCCTCATGGTAGCCCAGTGATTAGGTCCTTTCATTGTGATCATTTTACAGGGGAATCAGTTACTGATTACTGGAATTAATCACTGGTTAGTGTTCTTGCAATTCTTCTGACGTCATAATCTAATACATACCAAGTAACAATATCTGTGAGGTGATTTTCCTTTCATCAGATTTTGATTGAGAAATTATGATCCTCCCATCCAATTTATAGCTTTGAAAATCCCAAAAGATTTACAAAAACCTACTTACTAACTCCCCACCTAGAAAAAAATGTAAGGGACACCTGGGTGGCTCAGGGGGTTAAGTGGCTGTCTTGATTTCAGCTTGGGTCATGAGATCAACTCCATGCTGGGCATGGATCCTGCTTAAGATCTTCTCTTCCTCTGACCCTCCCTCTCTCTCCCCATCTCTCTTTTTCTTGAAAAAGAAATTAATATTAAACAACCAATGATCCTTATCTACCTTACCTATAAAAACTTACTGCCTGAATCTTTGTGGTGGTCAGAGCTGAAAATTAGCATTAATGAGAACACTTTCAGAATGAGAGGCACTCTATTAGTACTTCTACCAGGACAACAAAAGTAAACTGAGATTGTCCTGGGGAAACCAGCACATATGATCTCCCCACCCATAATGCTTTGTCTTTTGTGCCATGTCTTCTCTTGGCCCTACTTTTTTCTAGGGCTATTCCATTAATACCATCGTTCCTTTGACCCAACCAACTGAAGCTTACATCTGAAACATCTAAGGTTTATAAATAATCCTTTAGGTCAGAAAAATCACTTTGTTATATAATAATAATTTCCAATAATAGTGCTACCTATTCTCCAGCCTCTATTTGTGAAGAAGCTTTGGAAAAGGAATATCAGCTACTTTGGAAATATTTGTGTTTGTGTATTAGGCTAATCTTTGAATGTGCGAAAAACTCTTCCCACTTCCCCTCCCTCCTATACTAACTGAAAGACCCCCTTTTCTCTTAAAATAATGACTACAGTTTAGAAAATGGTGGTTAGATAGTCTTAAAAACCTGTTGGGATGAAATTCCCTTAATATGCTCTCCAAAAAAGAATACCTGCCCAGGTGGGTACAAAGCAACCCACTGGAATGTGGGAAGAGAACATAAAAGAATATATTCTACTTATCTAAACAGAAGTTAAGCTTCAGTAATATTGAGTAAAGACTAACAGTGACATTCTTACTTAGAGGTTATGATGGTATGTAATATTGGCTGAGGAAAACTGGAAGTCGAATAACAGAAGGACGGACTTCGTTGGTGTGTTTTCTATCTGTTAAAATATGTTGAAGTTTGCATATGCCCAGTTAAATGGATTTTACATTATATTATCTAGTTTTAGATAAATATTAGTGCAAAGTACACAAGAGACTTAATACTAACAAAGCAAACAAAAAAGACGGGAAGAAACATCATCCTATTGTAAACCTTTTACAAGCAATAAAAATTAATAATTTAAAAATAAAATGTGATAGGAAGTCAGCCAAAAACATTATGAATTATTAAAAACCTATTTGAAATATGGCCCTCTAATTTACCATTTCTCCTTTATCTCATCCTTTTTAATTTCATGTTTTACATCTACATAATGTAAGTAAATATAATTTACTGAAAATTATAAAATATTGATGAAAGTAATCGGAAAAGACACAACTAAATGTTATTTAAAAAGTTATTGCATGTTCATTGATTACAAAAATTAACTATGAACAACTTTTCTTAAATATAGATCCTATAAACAGTTATCTAGAATTATCCTTGATCAAAGAAGTTTGACTTTAAATACTACTACCCAAGTGAGTGTAACCTTGCCATCAGAATAAGCAGCTTAGTCTGGAACATGTTTAGTGTTCTTCTATTGTTAAATTGGATGAACAAGAATCTGCTTAAAGCTTGAGCCTCACAGAACCTTTATCACTGGAGTTGCTAGCAGCTACCAAAATTATAACTTTTCCATAGTTTATTGTATTGTCCCCACTAAAACTAATAAGGACAGAAATACTTAAAGTAGGCATTAGTAAGTAAAAACCAAAGATTACGATCAGATTATCAGTCCTTTAAAATTTTGATTTTTTTTTTTTTTAGAAGACTCTGAAACTATGTATTGGTCAACCAAGAGATGTTGCCATTGGGCAAGCTTATGTCAAGCTCTAAATAATTAGCAGGTACCTATTACCGGGAAAAAGTGCAATATATCACAAGGAGATGTAATATTTCTCAGTAATACTTTCATTTGGTCATACAAGAACCACCACTTTTTTTTTTTTAATATGGGTGCCAGCAGTTTATTCCTTATTTTTTTAATTCTGCCTCAAAATATTAACATTTTACCCTGGGAGATGAGAGATTTTGGATTTCCTCATTTAAGGCCCACTTTCCAACACCTTTATGTTCAGAGTCTGCAAATCAGAAAAGAATTCTATTTGCCAGTTAGACATATACACAGATACACCTGTATCTCCATCTGCATTTGCTCCATAGGTTCTATCTTATGTCTCTTTCTGTAGATACATGTATCTGGTCCTAAATTCCTCCATCTCTCTCCTGCTATACTCTGTCTTTCTTCCAGATTGCTGTATGTATAGATCTACCCATAGCTGTAACAGAGTGGAAAGGTCTACTTTACTGCCTGAAATTGAGGGCTAGAACATCTGAAACATGACTAGCAAGGTCAGTCTCAGGACAGATGGGATTTTAGCTTTGTCCAGGGAAGCCATAGGAAAAATGGCTCCCTTAATAAGGTGGGAGGAAGGCTGTGTTAGAGTGTTTGGAAGGCCTCTATACCCTTGGGGGTGGCACCTATGCACATATTACATAGAGCTAATTTGGGGCTGCAGCAGCCACTTTGGAGTCCAACACCAGTCACCCCCCAAGGAGTCCCAAGTCCAGAGGTCTGTACTGTCAGTGAGTGGCCTGTGCAATACACAACTGTGAGCTTTTAGGGGCACTGGCTTCTGTGTGAACAATAGACACCACTCTGGAAAATAACCTGTCAGAGAAGGAGTCCACGTGGAAGGTGGCGCAGCGATGGGCTGCTGGCAGTAGTGAGGCTGAAGCTGTAGGCGCTTTGATCTGCAAGGATATCCTCACCCAACTGTACAGCCATGGGGGCCAAGCAAAATGATCCTATCACCCTCTGATCACCCTGGCCTGAGAATTGGGCACCAGGATCCTAATGTCTCCAAGATATCTGCTTGGGACTTGTAGGCTGCTTCTGATCTTGGTCACCTTCAGGCACCGACTGGTGATTACCTTCACTATAGGGACCAAAAAATCCACAAACACATAGCAATGCAAGTGGACATTTGGCCTGACCAGCTAAAATCAGGACTCAGCACTTGGACCATTGTGGCGGTTTTATGGTTTCCTGAAATGCTCTGCATTTAGGACCCCCGCCAGGAAAGTTCCTCCCTGCACATGTGTTCCTGCGCTGTAAGGCAGCTCTCAAACACTTCAGCTAAAAACTGAGATCAAAGAGCCACCAACTGCCTGGGAAGGATCCCATGGTGGTGTTTCCTCTAGATGTTCCCTTTATCCATATAGATTTTGTTTTCTTTAGCTATGGCCAGTAGTTTTTCTGGTACCAAAACGTAAGCACTGACAAGTATACACTCACATACAAAAAATTTCACACCTACTACTATTAAATACTGAGTGCATTAATTTCTGGTAAAATTAGTCCCTTTACTAAACACTTCTGATCAGATCTAGTTGGCTTCTGTAGTATACTAGTTGAGTTTCAGAGCCCTGAGTAGCCAAAGGATACAGTAGGGCATTTTTGGTCCGTTTGTATTTTTGTTTGATGGCTGGTTGGTTGGTTGGTTTTATAATTTTCTGGCATGTGGAGTCCGATCAAATGACCGACTGGTTGCATTTTTCATATCCTTTCAACCACTGATGTGACTTTTACCATAGCAAGAGGGCTTTTTACAAACTAACGTCTCATAGTGAAATGTCAATTGGCAGGTCCAGGTTCTATGTTGTTTTCAATTTAAATGATTTTATGTATTCCTGTGTTCCTGTTACGGTTTTTCCTTCTCCGATGTTCTTAAGCAGTGCTTTCATTTTAGAGCTTCATGTCTCTCTTGACATCATCAGCAAAGAGCAGACAAGGGCATGAAAAACCAGCTAGAGCCAATCTAAACACCATATGACAGAATATAACAGAAAAAAAAAACTATCTGTATGTGAAAACTAGGGAGGCCTGGATCATAATCAGGTTGGGAATAGAATTATGTCCATTGCAGAAGTACCTGGTAGCATCTTGACTTACTGCTAACATTCCACGTTCACATACCCCGTGCATTTTCTTCAAGGTTGTTGCTAGAGATTTTGAGATTGGCTTTTTACATACCAATCTCCTTAAGTAAGCCCATGCTTTAAAATTTATAAAAATTAAACCTAAATTTCTTCAAAGGTATACGATTTTGTCCAGTTTTTCCAGTGCTAAAGTATGAGCAGGGGAAGAGGTAGAAGGAGAAGCAGACCCTCTGAGAGCCAGACGTGGGGCTTGATTCCGGGATGCTGGGATCATGACCTGAGCCGAAGGTAGACGCTTAACAGACTGAGCCACCCAGGTGCCCCTCCTCATAGAATTTTATTCAAATACCAATAAAATTCTCGAGGTATGAGATAAAAGGTTAAATTGGTGATCACAATACAACCTGAATCGAGTTCAAATGTAGAAATTGCTCACCTGTGAAAATAATTTAAAAATTTGTGAGGATCTGCTGTGATTAAGTCATTGGATGGTATAGATGAGCAGGCAGAGACCCAAAGAGATCAAATAGCTTGCCCAAGAAGGTGACAGAACAAGAATAGGTCTCCTGACTCCATACCCCATACTCTTTGCTAATTTTACTGATCCTGCCCTTAAAACCCATAACGAAAAGAGACTCTGACTATTATTTATCATTGGGGGGAAAAAAACTGTCAGGAATACAACATATCACTCAGTGACATCAAGATACGCTCTGTTCACGGTCCCAGTGTTCATAAACAGCTTCCTCTCTGAGCGCATACCTGAATTCCATGCGCTTTACAATAACGTTTTGATGCATCTTGTAGGTTTCCATAGACGTGCAGCTCCAGTTACAAGAAGGCAATTCCCACATGGTGCACACAGGATGGATTATCTGCACTTTGAGGATGATAGCCGTGGATGGTGGTTTGACATGGATATGGTGATCATCTATATTTATTCAGTGAACTGGGTCATTGGATTCATTGTTTTCTGCTTTCTTTGCTATTTTTTCTTTCCGTTTTAGGAATTTTCATATCTTACTACAGTTGAACAATCACAAATGATGTAGATAGCAATTAAACCTTTTTAAAATGTGCTTTGAAGTTTTTATAATGTTGCATTATATAAATTGTCGGTGTTTATAGGTATGGGAATAATGGACTTATTTATTAATGTTTTTCATGTAACTACAGTTTACTGAGAAGCTAGTCTGTCTAGCACTTAGCAACAATGCACTATTAATTTCATAATTCCTCCTGGTTTAGGATTTATTGGCTCTAATTTTACAATTCTGCTTTTATACTTAATTGTAAAGACAGGTTTTCTCTCCACTGAAAAGTAGGAAAAAGCAAAATGAAATGATAATCTGGGTAGATAGTATCTTTGCTGAAAAAATATTTAGTCAATCACCACTTATTCTTGGGCAAATTATGTGCATTAAACATAAATTATACTTTCTGGGAACTAATCTAGCAGGGTATATTCAGTTTTGGTTTCCAATTATCTCTACTTATTTTCTGTTCTATTATCAAAAAAGCTGGCTGTTCTTTAAACAGACCTAATAATAGCATTAATGCAACATTTTTATTTATTGTAAGAACAGAATAGTAAATGTGAAAGACCCCCAATAGAAAGAGATATATTAATCCTTTCCAAATTACAGGATTACTCACCTGAAGAATTAAAATACTTACTGACTTTCAGTAGTTTAAAGAGCAATGCATGTCCAAAATGTAACTACTTTAGTGATTTGTTTAACACAGAGATTGTTAAAGATATTGTACATGTGCAATAAAGAGTGGCTTTTACATTTATTTCTTTCTTATTAAGTAATTTAATATCTGGAATAAGGAATTTTTGGAAGTAGGCTTGTGAGTATATACAAAGAAAACCTGGCATTTCTTTTTATTATTACAGTATTATAAGCCTTGGAATTGGTTTTTCCCTTAATTTAAAAAAAATAATAAGGAAATCTAAATTATTCCAGAATAGGAAACAACACTAGTACCCCACTTTCACAAGTGAGAGAACTAAGGCACAAAGAAGTAGGCTTATTTCAGTCATTAAGGTGGTCTTTGTGTGTAACCTGTGAGGAGTGTTTTGAACATGAACAACATTCCTACACTGTGCTATTATATATCTGATAAAGCAGTGAGCATACTCTAACACAAGGAAAGTGAAACTGTCATGGCACTAAAAATATCACCATCAAACAAATTGTCACTGTCAAGGCCTCAAGAGTTCAGTCTAGGAAAAGTCCAAATTTGGCCTAATTACAACTAAGTGTATTTGAATAAAAGCACCTATCTGATGAGACGGAATGTTCTAAGAAATATGACAGAATAACAGATATTTATTCTACACTGTTACTGTTTTTAAAATTATGTCTCTGAAAGGAAACAGCAGTGTGCACTAGACACTATCAAATCTAGAAAGCAAAAAACTAAATACATTTTACAAACATCAGTTTTTCCTCATGTATCAAAATAGACTAATAGTGCTTAGTCTAGCGGTATATAACTAATATCTTGTAAAACAATATTTTTACAAACCTCAGTATTACCTTACAGAAATAAAAATAGGTATTTACAATTTATTGCTCCAAGTGTAGGTAATGTGTGTCAGGACTGAAAAATTAACAAAACACAGATTGGTGGGGGGGGCAGTATCTTAAGAACTTTAAAATGAACTGCAGCCATTTCCCAAGCAATTCCTGGATTATCATCTCTAGCAAATATGCTTTTACTCATTCCTAAATTAAAAAGTTAATTAAAGGGGCACCTGGATGGCTCAGTCAGTTAAGTGTCCAACTCTTGAGCTCAGCTCTGGTCTTGATCTCCGTGAATTCAGTCCCTGCACTGGGCTTCACACTGGGCATGGAGCCTACGTAAATAAATAAATAAATGATTCTAACTATACATGAGCAAACTTAATAGTATAACAGATAAGAGAGTTCTCAGAGTAACAAATTTGATTCCCAATATGATTATAGTAGCTCATTGATGATAATATCAGTTTATAGATCTGTATCCACAAACTAAGTACAAATAAAAATAATACCTTAAATACTCTTTAAAAAAAAAAAGGGATAGTCTGGAGGAACATTCTAGATGGGCTATATGAGTCTTAACAGTCTGAGAATAACATCATTTGGCATATTAAAGTAAATTTAGAAATATTATAAATTTCTAATTTTACTTTAAAATATTTAAATTGTATGCAAATGAAGATACAAGCTGCCAAATATTAAGAAGTGCAGTATTTCCTAGAGCTCCCAGTTTATTGGAAGCCAGAGAAAACCTGAGATAAGAAGAAACCATTTTCTTCTGGAATCTGTCATGCAGTCACCATTCAATAGATAATAAATTTATGAAGAAAAATAAATTTATAAATACATGAATGAGCTTTAAAGTGAAACAAATTATATGTTGTTCTTGTTTAGTGTTTTTCACAGGTCCACCACATAAAAACTCATTTTCCGATAAAGAACAAAGGAAAAAAAAAATCCTGAAACTGATGAAGTCCAATATATGCCCTAATTATTATTATTTAATAAGGTTTAATTTTCTAAGCTATCTCTATCAACAATTTCTATTTCTCCAGAGCTTAATTACTGTGAAGGTTATATACTCACACATGCGTTTAAAAAATGCCCCAAGTTAAGTTACATTTCTGGATTCTTTCAGCAGGTGATTTATTTCTTGATTGTAAAAAAACAATTTCACAAACTGAAATCATTCATTTTATGCTAAGTAGAAGCTAGGGGAATCTAAATTAGACAAAACATAGAAAGAATCAGAATTTGTTGTACAAAGGATCACCAAAATCAAGCATGAAAAAAAAGCACTTAATATTTCTCAGTCTGCTCTATTACTAATGTCACTCTGGTAATAAACACTCAATGTAACAGCAAAGCCACTATTACTGTTCTTTCTGCCTTGGAGTCTTGCTTCCAAGGTAGTTGAAATGATATGACCCAAAAAAAGGCCAATTAATAATAAGTTATCACTTAAATGCCTTCTCTGTGACTAAATGAAGATAGAGATTTTTTTTTAAAGATTTTATTTATTTATTTGACAGATCACAAGTAAGCAGAGAGGCAGGCAGAGGGAGAGGGGGGAAACAGGCTCCCTGCCGAGCAGAGAGCCCGATGCGGGACTCAATCTCAGGACCCTGGAATCATGACCTGAGCCGAAGGCAGAGGCTTTAACCCACTGAGCCACCCAGGTGCCCCAAGATAGAGATTTTTAAACACTTGGTTTTTCTCTGGATCATTTGTTAAGGAATGCCTTAGAAAAGGGAATACACTGATTAAATGCAATGAGAGTCAGTTTTCGACTCTTCACAGATGCTGCAGCTGAATGCAGAGGACACCATCAGACAGCCCAGTGGGCCTAAGACCTGAAGATTTTAATACATTCAACTTTTTAAAAAAATTTTATTTATTTGACAGAGAGATCACAAGTAGGCAGAGAGGCAGACAAAGAGAGAGGGGGAAGCAGGCTCCCTGCTGAGCAGAGAGCCCAATGTGGGGCTTGATCCCAGGACCCTGAGATCATGACCTGAGCTGAAGGAAGCAGCTTAACCTACTGAGCCACCCAGGTGCCCCAACACATTCAACTTTGACTTTCATGTAGTTTCTAACTTTAGTAATTCTCACTATATGCGTTCAGTAAGTTCAATCAGTGTATCCTTTTCTCCAGGATGCCTTGGTTTTCCTTTTTTATTGAAGACAACACCTATAGTAAGAATTGCTTTTATACATTTTTAGTTCTTACACAGATCTTATGAGAAACATCATTAAGTATCTTCAGGCCATGGTATTAACAACCTGTGAGAACAGTACGTGTCTACTACAATATACATGTATCTATCTAATAATCGTGCTTCTGTTATAGGGTCAGAAAAGCAAATACTTTGCCATTCCCACCCTTGTTCAGGATCTCTCACATGGTGCAACAGATATATTGTGAGAATCATTTTTCTTATTTCAACACTTCTCAAGATAGTTTTTGACTGTTATCACCAAGTTTATGGTTCCCTCTCCTTACATACCTGTCAATAAATTTAAGTGCTGCTAAGACACAGTCCTGTTTCTCTTACTCTTTCACACTTTTATAAGCCTGTGAGCCTCAGCCAAAGAGTACCTACTAAGTACATGGACTTCCCACTAAGTTCCATTTTTATTATTGACAGCAGAGTGAGAGAGGTTATTGCTCTTGTAAGAACTAGGTTAATATTTTCATTGCTTTACATGTGTCACCTCGTCTACCAACAAAACCATTAAGAGGAAAAGGGAAGTGAGAAAGGATAACACTTATTTACATAACTGTTCTATCTTAGATTCTTAGCTGGTCCCATTAACATATTAACTAATTTAATCTCCTCAGTACACTTGGAATAAGATGATGTTAACCTCCTGTTATTGGTGAGGACGAGAAGTGATGTGACCAAAGTCACACAAAGTTAAAAGTAATTGATTTATCTTCATTTATGAGGGATTTCAAGACCTGTGATTTTACTGTCTGTGGCATCTGATAAAATTTGATGAAGCTGGGATATTTGCTAAAGACTGTTTGGTCCTAATACTGCTAAAGGAGCTTTGAGAATGTTAGAGATGATCTGAATCAAGAATGCAGGAATTAACTACTTACAATGTGTAACAATTTTCATTGCTTATACCAATGAAAAACAGTATCTGAAGGACATGATATAATATGCAATATTACATTTGATAAGAGCTTCCATTCTGTTTGCAAACTTAGATTGGTTTGTTGTGGCTACCTTTATTGAGAAGGATTCTGAGGTTCCATCTTGGCTCCAAGAAGAAAAGTACTCTGGTCCACTGGTGATGTACCTCAAATATGGGGGAAGGAGACTGATGAGGAAGGTATTTGGATAAGAGTGCATAAAAGCATTCCGGTTTTGGAAGCAGGTCTTACCATTTGTTGAAAGAAAACAAAAGGGCAGTTAAGTGACTATAATTAATAACACCATGATATATATTAATGTAGGTATGAGATCTAACTAAGAGTAAGCTACAGTCCTTGATTTTCATTTCCCTTACAACAGAAGATTAATAGGTACCTAGTTGTGAATTCCATAGAAGATTTTTAAAACATAATGGTGTGGCTACAATGCAATTTAATTTTCTCATTTAAAAAAATTTTAACATGTCAAAAAAAAAGTATGTAGTCCTGTTTCACAAATTCTGCAGGACTAAATGGATGCTGCCAGTATTACCTCTTCTGATCTCAATATTTGTAGGTAAGTATATATAGTGTTAAAATCAACCTTGGTCAAAAGTGAACTGCATTACTTCTTAAACCTTCATATGCCCACATTAAGTCTTATTAAAACGCATATTTTTCAGAAGGGATGGGGTAGGCTTGAGTTTCCTTATTGCTGATAAGCTATCAGGTGCTGTGGATCTCCTGGCCCATGAGCCACCCTTAGGAAAACCAGGAACTCAAAAACCTCAAATGGATCTTGCATCCCTGTCACTACAGTAACTGTTCCCAAAAGATAAACTTCTCATTGTTTTGGCACTTGAGAATTGTACTATACCAGTTACCCAATATATGGGAATTACAATGAGTTTTGGTATAATTTTATATAAATCTATTGAATAAGCTTCTGAAATAACTTGGCGGCAGCAGTATGTTAGTATTTAAAATCCACAAATCAGACTCCTCCCCTCCTTTTTTTAAAATATTTTATTTATTTATTTGATAGACAGAGATCACAGGAGGCAGAGAGGCAGTGAGAGAAAGGAAGCAGGCTCCCCGCGAAGCAGAGAGCCCGATGCGGGGCTCGATCCCAGGACCCTGGGATCATGACCCGAGCCGAAGGCAGAGGCTTACCCCACTGAGCCACCCAGGCACCCCTCCCACCCCTTTTTTAAGGAAAAAACTATTTCTCCTCCTTTCCCTATTTTTTCCCCCCAATACCCAAACTTTGGCCTTGATATCTTTATCTAGAATCTATCTGAAGAGAACAAATGTGAGATCATCCTTATCACTAATATCACCACTTCTGGAGATATATAATAAAATATACTGTGACATTTCTTCTTACCTCAAATTCTTACTATTCATTACAACTGCAAGAATCAAGAGAACTCTTTACCATCCTGAGCTATAGGACTAAGATTTACTTAACCTTTCTTTCCTCATTTTCCTCACCTGTAAAACTATGCTCCATAAAACAGATCTTCAGAGGATTTCTCTGGGGTAAAATTCAGTTCACAAGAAAATGATGAAACAGATCTAAAAGTTCTTTGACAAACAATTTATGCAAAGACAAAGCAGTATTTACCAATTATTTAGCAACAGCCAAGTTGTTTAACCTCTCTACTTTTGCTTCTTCTTTTGTAAAAAGGAAAAGGAAAAAATAGTATTTGTGGATTAAAAGACAATGTTAGTGAAAGCAAGCTGTTAGTAAATGTGTTCTTTTTCTTCTCGACTCTTTAAAATCTTACTTTCAAAAAGGCCCTAGGAGAGGTCTTATTTTTTTAAAGATATTAATAATAAGGTACAAATACCTTTCATGCATGAGTAGAGTTCTTAATTACAAACAACTAAATTTTACTTTGCCTGAAGCTGACAAGCCATAGTATAGCAAAAATTAAGTGGGCCATTAGGCAACACCGAATTATAAGTCAAGTGTTCTAGCCAGCAGGATGAAGAGTCACTTCTCTTCTTTCATGGATCCCAGTTCATTTGAACCCAAGATTTAGTAGCATCGTGGCACTTGGCTCCTGGCACATGGCCACACTGAGAAAAGCATCCTACTGAGAACCAAAAGCAAATACTTTCTGCTGTATTTATAAAACTATTCAGAGGGGCGCCTGGGTGGCTCAGTGGGTTAAAGCCTCTGCCTTCGGCTCAGGTCATGATCCCAGGGTCCTGGGATCGAGCCCCACATCAGGCTCTCTGCTCCACGGGGGAGCCTGCTTCCTCCTCTCTCTCACTCTCTGCCTGCCTCTCTGCCTACTTGTGATCTCTTTCTGTCAAATAAATAAGTGGAATCTTTAAAAAAAAGAAAATAGACATCCTTATTTCCCTCGGAAAACATTTCCTTAAAAAAAAAAAAAAAAACTATTCAGAAAGTTGAGGAATAGGAGTTCCTATTTTCGATGTTCTCCAGGAAGTTTTACGTTTGATAAAATAAATACCGTTTTGGGCATTTGTTTTCTTAACATTTAAAATTCTATTGATGATACCTCCCTACAAAATTGGAATTACAGTGTTATTTCATAAAAGCATCTAATATAATAAGTACCTCAAATAGTGCTCTGAATCATTTTTTGCACTCCTGCCGTTTAGGAGCAGCGTGCCATTCCATACCAATCCAGAGAAAATGGGGCCTCCTTTTCCTAACAGTTATGGCTCTGTATAATAGTCCTATACACTTAATCATCTAGCCAGCAAATCGTAACATTCACTCAGTACATTACTGAGCTCTACCTTTGGTCATAAACCTGAGAGTATCCTATCAAATTATCCTTAAGCTCAAACATCTACTAGATCTGTTTCTAAAATATTTTAGACATTACTGGTAAGACAAGAAAGGAGTTATAGACTACTTATATAATTTTCAACTACAATTAAAATATTCTTTACACAGGCTATGCTTGATATAATAATAAGAGCAATTTTTAAATATTTGGCAGTCCGAAGCTTATATTTTACAGGCACTAAATATTTTACAACATATTCTTCCGTGTTTGGTTTCCTGATATAGTAACAGTCTTCAACTAAGAACAAATTGTTTTCACTAAACCTTCCTTCTAAGTTTATTTTTCTTGGGAATTAGGATATGTTTCATCATAGAAAAAAAGAATTATAGTAATATTTGGATTCACACATTAATCCACAAAATTTCATACAAACCTATATATTAGAGGCAAAGCACTCACATGGCTTTTCAACTCCACCTAACCACCACCAAACCTGGATTCCTTCCATCTAGCTCTAGATGCCTGGAAGATGTTTATTTCATTCCACAGCAACACCTACCCCGGATATAATAAGATGATGGATAAAGAAAGGAAAATTATCCTTGTAGCCACCAGCACATAAAAAGCATCTCTATATAATATAAAGACTTAGATTCATGCTGTCAGAGAAATGTAAATGTGAGCCTGTATGTAATTTTAAATATTCTAACAGCTACATGTAAATGTGACAAGAAACACATTTTAATAATGTGCTTAACCTGATTACATTCAACATGTTATCTTTTATTTTAAAGATTTTATTTATTTATTTGACAGACAGAGATCACAGGCAGGCAAAGAGAGAGGGGGGAGCAGGCTCCCTGCTGAGCAGAGAGCTCAATGTGAGGCTCCATCCCGGGACCCTGGGATCATGACCTGAGCCCAAGGCAGAGGCTTAACCCACTGAGCCACCCAGGTGCCCCTCATGTTATCATTTTAATATAGAATTAATATCACATTAGTTTTAGAATAATAGATACTGTGTTTTCTGTATTAAGTCTTTGAAATCTGGTATTTATTCCACACGGTGTGTCTCAATTCAGACTAGCCCCTCAGGGCTCAATAGGCACGTGCAGCTAACACCTGGCCACTGTACTAGACAGCAGAGTCTTTCAGTCAGGGAAGATAACTCAAGATATATATTACATTAAGGAATAAGGACCCTAGCTAGGAATGAGGCCTTACACAAACGCTGGAAGAGCTGGGAAAGTAAAGGTCTAAAAAGGAGAGTTCCAAATCAGAGAGAAATCTTCCTAAACATTAGAAAAGGCAAGTTTCAGGAAAGCGTGGTAGCTCAACCAATCCGGCCCTTAAAGTGAGGCCACAAAAAGAAGCTTGGGCTCTGTAGAGCCACTAGCTCCATGCACTGACTCCTGTGAATACCTAGCCCAAGAATGGGGGGGTGAGTCAGGGCCTCCTGGTCAGAGAACCACCAGTCAAGACGAGATGAATGCAGATCAGGAGAAAACAAGCACAAACTGCAACCTGCTGGCCATCTCCATCAGCCTCTCATTGCCTCAGACCTCAAAGACCTTCAGAGTGTAATGGCAGGTCGTGCTTCTGCTTTTCAAGTCTCCTGAAAATCTCTGTTTCGGCAAACTATACCTGACACCATATAGGAAAGGAATTCTGGGAAAAGTATCATAAGCTGAGCTTACCAGGCAAAGTACAAATCCACTATGAAAGGACCAGACAGAAAAAGGACTCTGGGCAATATAATAGCAGCTGAGCCAAGTCTACACCATAAAAATTCCCATAGCCAACTAGGTCTAACTCATGGCACAGTCAGTTGCAGACTGAAAATCACCTGTTACCCAAACATCTGCATGCATGATTCCGTATAGCAAAAGGAGGAACTAACATCTTCAGTGATAAATGTGTACCACATACTATCAAGGTGTTTTGTATATAGTATCGTATTTCTCACAACAATCCTAGAAGACTTCTGTTACTATGTCCATTTTGTAGACGAGAAAATTAGAGCTAAAAGAGGTTAGGTAACTTTTCTAATGTCACACAGCTACCAAGTGCTACAGCCAGAAGTCAAAGCTAGACATGCTTACTTCTTGAGGAAGTATTCTTTTCACTACCCCTAAGAAGACCAGTTCGTAATATAGAGACTTTACCAGTAACAAAACAATTCAGAGGCATCCCTCCTCAGTGACATTTTTAAGGGTCCAGTTTTTGTAGCATGTCAAAATACCCCTTCCAGTACTGAGCAGTACTAGAATAAGAGAGGGTTCTTCAACAGGTCCACGCTACCACACAAACTGCTCTGTCATTTGAGCCACAACATCCCACACTTCTGAAGGCGTCTAATGGTCAGAGGTAGATGGGACTGCCGTTTGAAGCTTCTGGTAAGCTTCCATAGGTAGATCACAGGGCAGAGCCCTACAGTTTTAGACTAACGCCACACCATCCTCTGGAGATAACTCTTCTTTTGAGAAACAGCTTTCGGGCCTTCTCAGAGATTGAACATGTGCCAGTGGGCCATGAAGTGGCCATAATCCCTGAGCTACCCGTTATGAATTGGGTATTGTCTGATCCATCACCAAGCCATGACGTCAGGCATGCATAGCAGCATTTCATCCTCAAATGACAGTGGTGTGTATATAAAACCAGGCTTGAGGGGTGCCTGGGGTGGCTCAGTCCTTAAGCATCTGCCTTTGGCTCACTTCATGTTCCCAGGGTCCTGGGATCAAGCCCTGCTCCCTGCTGGGCAGGAAGCCTGCTTCTCCCTCTCCCCTCTCCCACTCCCCCTGCCTTTATTCCCTCTCTTGCTGTCTCTGTCAAATAAATATTTTTTTAAATAAATAAATAAAATAAAATCAGGCTTGAGGAAGCCCTGAGGGCCTGAGTGACACACATGAGGAAGCAGACCAAGTGTCGGTGGTCACTATTCCTGCTACGTTATCTTCACCCTCTCAGCTCATAACTCTGTCTTCCTGTCTAAGCCACGCTGACTGAGCAAAACACTCGGGCATGATGGGCCAAGGGTTCAGCGTGATCTACAGGTACCATCCAAAGGTACTCTACAGCCTTACTTACTTACTCTACAGCCTTACTCTGGTCATCCCTGAAAGACAATGGTAAGGGGAAATCTCCCAGGGTTCCAAAGTTCTAGCAGTCCCCTAGGCTGTCCGTTTTTCTTGTAAGAAACTAAAAGTCTATACTGATTAATAGTGTGTGATTTGTGATTGTGGATATTAATATTACTGAATATTTTTATCTTTGCCTTATCCTACGATCATCTAGCATAAGTTGTGTTCATAATAGCTAATTTTATATCACAAGATGTACTGATGCTAATGAATCTCAGGATTTACATTACAAAGGATTAGGGGAACATCACCCCAGGACTTTGTATCCTGTTCTGGAAAGAACTGGCATGTTCACAATAGAAACAGCTTTATCATGTCAGGCAGTATGGTTTAAAGAGATCAGTTTACCCAGGTGACAACGGGGAGTCAAGGTGTGATGGCTTTGAGGGGTGTCAACATGGCTAGGCTAAATTACATCCCAGAAAGCTCTTTCTCCAATGTACGGTCAACCTGGCAAAGGGCTATGGATCCCTTTAGGGGAAGACTGGGAGACAGATTAACACTAAGTATATTTTTGGCAGCATAGCAGGGTGTGGGGGAGCCTGGGTTTGTAACCAGCTCAAACCCGGAATTTATAGAAGGGACTGACTGTGTTTCGGTAATTTAAGTCAGACTTCTGTTCAGCAGACTTAGAACTCCTCTGCTTATACAGATAAAGTAAGAATTCAATAGACTGATCATCTATTTCTGCTCTGGAAATATCTTGATAATTGGCTAACCGCATAAATCTCTGTAAATAGGACTAATCTGATTACCATTTTGACCGTACTGTTCATTATCTTAACCATGCCGACTGTGTCTTTGGCAATGACTTGCCACCACCGTGTGGCTCCTGCCATCCCAGGATCCTGTTACCGCCACTGTGTTTAGTGATCCTAGTTCAATGGCAGTGGTCTCCCTTCTAATTTCTGACCTACCAAGAAGAGAGACCACAGAGTTTACAAAGAGGCTGAGGCTCCCCCCATGACTTCTTTGTTTTCACAGCTGTTGTAAAAGGTGTGTCCTTCCATGGTTGGAAAGTAAGTCTTACAGAATATATATATACTATACCATTACCATCTCCTTAAGCCATTGGATACCATCCTCTACGATATAATGCATTTTGACTTCATTTAACATAGGTCACGGTTTGGGTCCAGCCAGCTGACCAACTGCCCAACCATTTAGAACCCTTCTTAACTCTTTCAGGTTAAACACTGAGCCCAGAATCTCTGATGAGTCAGCCGTATCAACAAAGTGAGCATGATCTAACTTTATAGCCCTTCCAGCTTGATGACGTACCTATAATACCCATTCTCACATACACCCTCTGGCTTTCTGTCTATAAAAGTTTTTCAAATCTTTCAGTTCTTTTTGGTGTGTTTCACCCCTCCTCCTGAGCCACAACTAGCACCTCATTTTTGAGCGTTGCTGTGATTTCAATCTAGTTGTAGATCTAGACACAAAAAGGGCTGCTGGGTTGTAGGTTCTGAGAATGGCCAGGTGTTCCCTGTTGGCAACTACTTCTGCTGAGGCCAGTCCAGGCTATTCAGGTCCCCAGGTAGAGGTAAAAGGGCTACATCTACTGGCAAAGATGATTCAGTTTTATTAAGGAAGTTCAGATCCTCACCTTTATCAGAATCTACCCGTAAATTTTCACTTCAGTTTTAGGAACTTATTCCTTCACAGTCAGAAACCAAAATTTAAAATCATTGGCTGGGAATTGAATTTGCATTGTGAATGAGCCACGCCCAGGAGGACCTTCTAACTTTGGTTCTCAAAAACCCTATAGCTCTGGCCGCACCAAATACAGTGGTCAGCCACAGAAAAGCGTTTCTTGGAGGACAGGTATAGATGTTTTCAGCTCATCCTTTTCATCCCCCACAAGTTTATTGCATCACTCTTAATAATAATTCCCTGGTACCGTAGAAGTGTTTAAATGTCCTACATAGATGGCCTGATTATCTACGGCTGGACAACAAACTATCCCAAATGCAGTGGCTCAAGAACACAATCATTGTATTATCTGTCACAGCTTTGCGGATCAGAGCTTCAGACGGGTCTCAGCTGTATGATTCTTCTGCTGCACATGGCAACAGCAGAGGTCAGCTGGTGACAACTCTGGGGCAGGAGACTCTTCCAGAGGGCTAGAGTCTTTTGGGGTGGGGGGACGTGCAGGGGTGACTGAAAGGTGGGCTCAGGTACAACGGTCAAATGCAGTACCTACACATGTCTCTAGCCTGGCAGGCTCAGAGCGGTCAGACACCTTCCACGGTGGCTCACAACTCCCGCAGGGCACGCTCATGAAAGCCAGGCAGAAACCACACAGCTGCTCCTCACCAGCTGATCGCCACAAGTCCTGGGATGGTATTTGGGGGGCTTTCCATTCATCAAGAACGTCACTTAGTCCAGTGCAGATTCAAGGCAAGAGAATTAAGATTCTCAACAGAACAGCATAAATCTATCACCCCGGGAAATCACTGTGCAGGGTTAAAATAGGAAAATAATCCTTGGTAAAAGGAGTATAAATTCTAAGTCACTAAAGGAAATTATCAGGGAGCTCAATACTTACTGTCATCAACATAACATGTGTCAGTGCTTCTCCCACTTTACTATCCCTATGAATCCCCTAGGGATCTGTCTTAATTAAAGATTTAATTTATTTATTTGACAGAGATCACAAGTAGGCAGAGAGGCAGGCAGAGAGAGGAAGGGAAGTAGGCTCCCTGCCGAGCAGAGAGCCCAATTCAGGGCTCGATCCTAGAACCCTGGGATCATGACCTGAGCTGAAGGTAGAGGCTTTAACCCACTGAGCCACCCAGGAGCCCTTCACATCCTGCATTTCTAACAAGTTCTCATGTGATCCGAAGCCTTTGTCTGAGAAAACATGATAATCTATATTGTGGGCCAAATGGCTTTTTCTGTCAATGGCTGTACAGTAAATATTTCAGGCTTGGGGGCCACATGTAACAGCTATCACATATTAAAAAACAAAACAAACCCAAGAGCCCTTTTCAAGCTGGAACAGGTCACTGGTTTTCAAATTTGGCCACAGAGTAGACTCACTTGGGAGGGTGTTTAGAAATACTCGTACCTAGGGGCGCCTGGGTGGCTCAGTGGGTTAAAGCCTCTGCCTTCGGCTCAGGTCATGATTCCAGGGTCCTGGGATTGAGCCCCGCATCATCGGGCTCTCTGCTCAGCGGGGAGCCTGCTTCCTTCCTCTCACTGCCTCTCTGCCTCCTGTGATCTCTGTCTGTCAAGTAAATAAATAAAACCTTAAAAAAAAAAAAAAGACTCGTACCTAGGGTGCCTGGGTGGCTTAGTAGGTTAGGTGTCTGCCTTCAGCTCAGGTCATGATCCCAGGGTCCTGAGATCAAGTCCCCACACTGGGCTCTCTGCTCAGGGGGGAGCCTGCTTCTCTGCCCCTCCCCCGGCTTATTCTCTCTCTCTGTCTTTCTCTCTCAAATATATAAAATCTTTAAAAAAAAAAAAAAATCCTCTTACCTAGGTCCTATTCCTTCCTAAATGTTCTGATTTAATTGGTATAGCAATAGGGATTCTCAAAAGTTCCCTAGGTTGAATCTAAGAGGTGGTAAAATGTGAGAACTAATCATCTTGATCACTTTCTATTTGTACCCCTTGTACATTTTGGTCATTAAATCTTTTTCAATACATCTGAATGACTTACTTAATAAAGATCTTTTTCACTTCAGTGCAAAGCCTGACTATCTAATTAAAGGACAACAACCAAAAATAAATGTTTTCATCAGCACACCCTAGCTCCCAGTAGGAAGCCTGCCCCCTATGGACGTTATTTGTCAGTGAAATAAAACCAAATTAGATGCTGAAAGGAGGGCCGATAGAAAATAAGTAGGTTGCTTAGGGAAAAAAAGGAAAACACAAAAACCTTGAGGTAAGTATAGTGGCAAATTCCAAGGCTATAAAAATGATAAATTACCATAAACCTCATCAATTCAAGGTAATTGGAGGAAACCCTAAGAGGCCTCAGCTAGTTGAGTTCTGTTTTAAAGACTGAAGATTTATAATCAGCATGTCAATATATAAATGGCTTTAGAAGCTGGCTTAAAATGTTCTCGTATTTTAAACTCTTGTATTTTTATACTATATATTTTCATTATAAAGAGTCTATATATTCCAAAGAAACTTCTACATTCTTAATCAGCCCTGTCTAAATTAATATGCATTTAAATTAATACTTTTTTTAAAGCAGCCGACGTGCTGCCTTTCTAAGCATGTAATTTTAACTGTAAAAACTTGAACACAATCTTAAAAGTCATTTTATATTTGCTATGTTTATCGAGTAAAATTATGTGATCTGTAACATATAAGGTAGATGTTCAGAGTTCATATCAATAAATTATTGAAGAAAAATACTAAGCTAGAGGGTAGCCAGCTAATATTCCATTTTTTATTACCTGCTACCTTTCCTCTTTATCCTTTCTGATGCTCTTGTTCTACTTTGTCTCTGTGAATTAGTTCCCTTTGGTTTTAACCTCCTGAATTGCATTTCCCTCTACTCTTAAAGCTTTCATATAAAGTAGTACATATTCACACAGCAAAACTCAATGATAACACCTAGATATAAGATCTGGTTATTCACTTGTTGACTCAACAAAAAACCAAATATGCTCAATCACTACTTAATGAATAAATGCCCACTTGTTCTGTAAACAGTGTTCAGGTTTGCTCATGATTTGAACTCCACTTAAATGCTCATCACATAGCCTGAGAATTTCAGAACAAATTCTTATTACCTAGGAGTCTATATATTCCATCTAATTTAAAAATAGAGTTTGGAAATCTACCTGGTATCTGATTATTCACATAAAGGCTAAAACTGTTGCTGCCAAGTTTTACACTCCTCTCTGCTTTCTGTTATCATGGATTGATACAACATCATCACTTTATCTATGTATATCAGCACATGCATTTTGGCTTTGGTGGGATAAAAGTAGAAGGAAATTAAGTGAAAATTGTACCACCTCTACCAGATAAAGCCCCACCCAGGTTAACAGACGCTACCGTACAGAGCTGGTGGTCATTGCCAGTCACTGTTCCTAATCCAGGTAGTAATCGTGTGTGTCTTTTTCCTTCTACCAACTACGAAGACACACACACGCCCTCCCTGGGGAAAAATGTCTCTTTCCTGGAATCATATACATATGTACAGCTTATAGCTAAGAAAAAGGAGTTACGGGCGCCTGGGTGGCTCAGTGGGTTAAGCCGCTGCCTTCGGCTCAGGTCATGATCTCAGGGTCCTGGGATCGAGTCCCGCATCGGGCTCTCTGCTCAGCAGGGAGCCTGCTTCCTTCTCTCTCTCTCTGCCTGTCTCTCAGTGTACTTGTAATTTCTCTCTGTCAAATAAATAAATAAATAAAATCTTTAAAAAAAAAAAAGAAAAAAGAAAAAGGAGTTACATTTTACTTTCATAAATTATATACTTAGAACTATCAGATATGTTTAGGAAAATGATTTTATCAACTAGTCTATTATAAGCCCTTTATAAATTTGGCCCAATCTCATTTTTAACTATTGCAAGGTGAATTTTTGGACATAGTTCATTGATGAATTTGGCAATAATCCCTCCTTTCTTCCTGGTGAGAACAAAAAATGTCTTTCAGTCACCTCTGGCTATGTTTGCCAAGCATTTATAGAACCATATTAATAAGCATAAATTCTGGATGTTCTATACCTTAAAATCTAATACCATGACAAAGAGCAACAATGAAATCAGAACTGCACATAGTAGATTAGTCAAATTCATGAATTAAAAAAATACAGTGGAAAACATTTATTTAAACCACCAAGGATCTGAAACATTCAAAAGAAAACTTAGGTGTGGATGTGGGCATGTGCATGAATGCACCTGTTAACACAAAACAAGGAATTTATTTAAAACATTTTCAAAGGAAATCAATCTCACTTTTGCAATGTACTCCTTAACAGCAAGAAGATAAGCATTTTTTTCTCCCTAAGAACTGTCCTTGAACTTTGACAGTATCTCTTTATAATTTGATGTCCTAGCACTGCATCTGGATCCAACCCAAATTCCATTCCATCCACTCAATGGAAAAATCTATGCTTGGATAATTCTACAATATATAGAATAGTGAGAGGTAAAATCAGGTATGAAAATTTAAATGAGCACACTTTATTTTGCTACACTAGAAAAGTGAGAATGCATCCCTTCATATCACCAGACAAGCTCTGTGTGGGAAAGAAAGGAAAACAAAGAATATTTTAGAACCTCCTCTTTAGGGCCTCGGACTTGCCCACCCCCTGCAGCTCTGAAAAGGAGGACTGGGCCTCCGAGCACAGAGCAGCACAGCCAGGACAGCAGGTGCTAAGGGCAGGGCTGCGGAGCTACTCCCCCACTCCTGGCTCGCCCTTCCACTGCTTATCGGAAGTGCACAGATTTCTTCAGAAAATATATAAGCATTTATCACCACTAACCATAAACCATATGTGAGAATAAAGCATATGCTACACAAATATACAGTCAGACAACAGATACTTTATTTGGGAATGTATCACTGGGCTTACCTTCTGCTCCTATCTACCCATGTTTCAATGAACATTTGTGATTTTCCCTCTTCCCAACTTACAAAGCCTGAGTCCCACGTAGGTGATTTATATTGGTATTTCAATTCTGTGTAGCACAAAGCATCAGAGTGCACTAATTGTCACCAATATACATTATCTCCAGTACCAGTACATCTCACACTTTCATGCGACAGAATAAAAGGAAAAGGAAATCCCTTTCATTTCTTCCTAACCTCTTTATTTTTAATCTCTATTTTATTATATCTACTTCCAAAAGTCTAAAATCTTCTTGGTTCCTGCCTTAAGTAATGCCCCTGATGTCCAACTCACCATTAAACATTCCATATATTTTCACATATTCACTTAGATTTCAATCCTTATCTTTTCCTTCTTTCATAGACCCTGCCTTAATAAGCAGGTAATTGGGTAGGTAAGTAGTCAGACAGACAGACAGACAATTGTTCTTTCTTTTTCTAGGAGACAAGCTTTTCTGAGAGGTGAGAAGAACATTAAGGACTAAATAAATTACTCTGTTTTCCTGATGTGTTATTTGCTTCTATCTGCCTGCTTCTCATTAAAACACAGTTAAGGGTAGCATCAATTTAAGAACAAGCACTTCATCCAAGAATCTCTTCACTATTCATTAGTCTACTGCTCTGACTTAGCTACTATTCTTTCCCTGTTAATTAAAAGATGATCACCTGATTTTTGGTTCACTTCACATGTGCCACAATATATATGAACCTAGGAGGCATTACACAAGGGAAATAAGCTAGAGAAATAGTGTATGGTGTCATTTATATGTACAATTTTTAAAAAATAACAGAAAGTCACTGAATTCAGGAAAAGGGAGTGCAGTCATGTTTGCCAGAGGCTGGGATGTGGGGAAGAGAGGGCGCTGTGGGTCAGAGAGAGAAAATACGTGCAAACCACACAGCTGACATAGGACTCCTATTAGAATATATGAGGAACTCTCCAAACTCAACAGTAAAGAAATGAACAAGACAATTAGAAAACCCCAACCCCAAAAAACCCATGAAGACACATTTTGACAAAGAAGATAGTTAAACACACTTCAAAAGATTGTCAACATAACTATCCAGTAGAGAAATTAAAACTACGATATTACTACATACCTATTAGAACAAATAAAATTAGAAATGATGCCATCAAATGTTGGTGAGCATGCAGAGAAACTGGGATCTCTCATGTGCTTTTGGTGTACAGCCTGAGCCGAAACCAAGAGTCAGATGCCTAACTGACTGAGCCCCCCAGGTGTCCCAATGATAGACTAATTCTATGTCTCAAAGGCAGTGGTGGTTACTCAAATTTATACAATGCAATAAAATGGCACAAAATCATAAGCACATACTATACCAATGTCAATTTTCTGGTTTTGATCATGTGCTATAATTATGTAAGATTTAACCTTGGGGAAAACTAAGGAAAAGGGTATAAGAAAACCCTCTACTATTTTTGCAACTTACTGTGAATCTAAGTAAACTATTTTTAAAGAGAAACTGAAAAAAAGATGACTATTTCCATTGGAGAAGACATTATATAGAGAGATTCTTACTTTCTCCTTTAATATTCTTTCTGTATTTCAAAAACATTTTCAAAGACATAATGAAAAGGAAAACTACCACATAAATTGCATATTTAAATTCGAATTAATCGATGATTGTTCTCCATAAGTGGTTCTCAATGAGATGTGAGAATGTCTGTATTCGTGAGCTAGGGTTGCTGTAACAAAATACCATAAAGTGAGTGGCTTAAGCAACAGGAATTTATTCTCTCTCCGTTCTGAAGGCCACAAGGCCAAGGTTACCATGCTCATTGTATCAGGTCCTTCTGAGTGCAATGATGGAGAGTAAGTCCCTATGTTCCATGCCTCTCTCCTAGCTTCTTCACACAATGTTCTCTTCATATGTAGGTCTGTATCCAGATTTCCCCTTTCTGTAAGGACACAGTCATTCTGGATGACAGGCCCACTTTTCTCCAGGATAACCTCGGGAACAACCCTAGTTCTAAATAAAATCCCCTTCTGATTCTGGCCATTAAGATTTTAATGTGAACTTTGGCAGAGTAATACAATTAAACCTGAAACAGTGCATTATCTCTGGTTCAAAGATAAGTAAAAAATTAGAAGAACAAAAATATATATATATAAGCAAATGTAATGTATTTGGACCATGTGTTACAGTCCGGGTTTTTGGCTTTGACATTTTAAAATGAGACTGACCATTAAAAGAAGAGATCTTCATAGCTGATAAAATTGTATCGGTAAGTTTCATGGCATTACAGAAGAATATATGCCCTTTATTCTCCTTCCTTCCTTCCTTCCACAAGTATCTGAGAATGAAAGGTCCCCCAGTAATGGGTCTGTGATTAAAGGAGCGAGACTGATACAAAGCGAAGGTCAAGCAAAGCTTTATTTCCTCACCAAGCATCGAGAATCAAACCCACCGTTCGGGGCCGCACCTCTTACAGACAGCGTGACCTCTCTCTGCCTTACAGACTAGCTTTTAAGGGCAAAGGCCATGTGGTTGGGCCTGGCCATGCACAGGTGGCCAATGAGATTGTAACACAAAGAGAAAGCTGCACAGTCCTGCTAGGTCACACATAAGTGACCAATTGAATTACAATTTACCCTATAGTAGATATTTGAACTAGCCTATCACCTTGGTCAGAATTGGCACCCAAAAGGTGCCCAAAGGGCAGTGCCCATACTCCTTGGTAACTAGGGAGACAGTATGTGCACCCCACTGATTGGATGTCTCCACCTGGCCTGACCCACCCTTGTATTTGGGCTTTGTTACCTGGGACTGGTTTCCAGGACTTGTTTTTAAGTAAGTCCCCTGACGGATGGGGGTAGGGGGGGTGGAGGTAGGGTCAGTTTAATTTTACTGCATAAACAACAAAATCACTGTTTAATCCAAGATGGAATCACTCTGGCTAAATAAGCCCTTACAAGAACACCTAATGTGTATAGCCGGTGTTATTACAGGAGCTGGAAATAGAAAAGAAATAAAAATCTTTGCCCTCATAGAGTTTCCACAACAGTGGAGGAGATACGCAATAAAATAAATACATTAAACATACCGCACGTCAGACAGTGAAAAATGCTAGGGAGGAGGGACGGGGTATGAAATGCTGGAGTTGTATTTTGTACAGGGGAGACCAATCAAGGACTCGCTGAAAAGGTAACTTTGGAGTAAACACTTGGAAAAAGTGAGAGAATAAGCCTTCTAAATATCTGGAGAAGAGTACTGGAAACAGGAATGCTGGAAGGGCAAACACCCTGAGGTAAAAGGAATTTCTTATTCAAGGAATCACACTGACAAAAAGACCTGTGTCGCTGGAACAAAATAAATAGGAAGAGCGTAGTAAAAGATGGCATCAGCA
This sequence comes from Mustela nigripes, assembly GCF_022355385.1. Classification (NCBI taxonomy): domain Eukaryota; kingdom Metazoa; phylum Chordata; class Mammalia; order Carnivora; family Mustelidae; genus Mustela; species Mustela nigripes. The sequence goes on from NC_081568.1 coordinate 92,502,639, forward strand.
AGTGGAGAGAGAACAAGGCATGAGAGGATTCTGGCATTTACTCTGAATGCGGTGGGAAAACACGGGAGACCTTGAGGCAGAGAAATGATCTGATCTAACTTCCGTGGCAGGAAGACTCACCACAGATCACACCTTTGACAGCTTTACGACCCTGAGGATATAGATCTATTTGCTCAAAGGTTTACAACTTCTAGTCCGGCGAGCGCCACTAAGTCGAGTCCAAGTTCGAAACAGGCTGACTGCTCTTCCTCAGGCTCATGCTCTTCCTCAGGGAAGTGAAAGCCTTCCAGGTAGAACATGTCAGCATAGCCAACAGTTCTACACAACTGTCCACCATTGATTATGTTTTATTCACCCTGTTCCTCTTTCAGTGTCTCTTGTGTCCATTCCAGGCCATAGGATTTGCTGTGATAAAGGCTGTCATCTTCAACTCGATCCTCTCGCTTGCCGTCGGAGTGGCACAGACTTGTCTTGTCTGCATGTGTGCAAATTCATTCATCAGATAGTAATTTTTAGTCTAATTCTAAACAGAATAGAAGATGGGGAAATTATTTTTCAAGAAAAGTGGCCGACTGCGAAGGAAACAGCGCAGTATCTAATCCAGGAAATGCCATGAATGTCAGTCCAAAGATGTGTAAAGTAAGTTTAAGACTAGTAACACATCCTGCAGAATAATGGAATCCTTAACTAAAGACCGATTTAATTGGCCCCCAAATACCATCTTTCCTGCCTCAAAGCAATTTAAAGTTATCTGACACTATCTCTGCATCTAAATCGACTCAGATTTCTGACAACATCACTACATACAAATCAAATCAATTTTTTAAAAGATTTTATTTACTTATTTGACAGACAGAGATCACAAGTAGGCAGAGAGGTAGGCAAAGAGAGAGAGGAGGAAATCACGCTCCCTGCCAAGCAGAGAGCCCGATGCGGGGCTCGATCCCAGGACCCTGAGATCATGACCTGAGCCGAAGGCAGAGGCTTTAACCACTGAGCCACACAGGCGCCCCATCAAATCAAATTTTAATGGGTGTTGATTATACCTGGGAAATATCTCCCACATATATCCTCTCCAGCCCCTCAACAACTTATTTTCCACCCTGTCACTGCCACTGGTTATTTTTCTAAAATATAAATCAGATGTTGCTCCCCTGCTTAATATTAAATGACCGTTCCCCTTAACCCACAGTGAAAGGTCTCAAATATTTAGGACACACATTCCCAAGGCTGGCCCTACGTTGCCTTTCAAAACTCATACCGCTATCTCACATGCAAGATGTACTCCTGCTCCTCCATGTACAAAGAACGGCTTTATTCCAACTCCCAACATGTCTTATGCCCTGGCGATCCTCACTCCCCCTTGGTGAGAAAAAACACAAACAGCAACAATGAAACATTTATTCACTCCCAAGGGAAATATATACCCAAGAAACACACACCCAAGAGAAATTAAAACCTAAGTCTGCAATAAAAAGGAACCAACTAAGGGTGCACGCGAATGTGATGTGTCCTGAAAATATTTGCTGTGTTCATAAATGACACATATTCCATGATTCCATTTATACAAAAGATCTGTACTAGACAAATCTATAAATTTGGGGGTTTTGAGGGAAAACCAACTGAGCCACCCAGGTACCCATCAAGAAAGCCTTTTTAAAGGAGCTGACCTCCAGGCAAACAACAGTGCTGCTCAACTCTTTCAGGGTCGTTTCCCTGCTACAACACCCACTAACCAGATCCCTAAGAAGGATATAGAAACCATCTCTATGTTGTAATTATCTCTTTTTCACAGCTTCTTCCTTCCTCCTATCATCTTCCCCCTACCTATTCAACATGTCAGTATTCAGCTAAACCCAGCTAACCACGGTAAAGTCTAAAATACCCTAAAATAATTTTTACATTTTTAGTTCTGACTTCAAACATTCATTCTGCTCCTGCGATGTGCCCCTCCCCTACCCCACCACCAGGCCCTTATTCTAGGGAAATAAGTCAAAATATGATTAATTCCTGTCTACTCCTCATTTCATACTAGCCTATAAAATTAATGAAGAATGTCTAAAATGCCTTACTGGGTGCAAGATGCCGTTTTGGGTATACTCAAAAAGGGAAATGACACGGAGTGACTTTATACTAGGAGAACTCTGAAAGAAAGGGAAGTTGCCTCATAGATCAGAATATACATGGAAGCCTCATAGAATCTATTTCCACCCATCTGTAGGCTTTTTCTGAAGCAAATGACCAACACACTGGATAAAAGCCTACTAGGCCAAGTAATACAACTATAGTTTGAAGAAAAACCAATAATCTAAATAAAGTAAGGGCAAATAAATAAATAAATAAAGTAAGGGCAAAACCTAGGCCCAATTAAAATCGTGTGTGAAATCCCCTTGTGGATGTACCTAACAACACTTAATATCAAGAGGTGAACTACTTACAAGGAAAAAAAAAACACTACTGGCTATAGCTCAGTCTTAACTGCACTTACTGTGGGAAATAAGCATTTCTAACTTTGGGGGAAAAGGCACTTTCTCTGCACTTCACCTTCAACTGTACACACAGGTAGCCAGTTAACTTACCTTAAGTTTCTTGAGTTTATTCTCCATGTTAGCATCAGATCAGTTTGATGTTAAAATGTAATTTATTTTGATGTTAAAATGTCATTTATTCAACATACCAAAAACCAGTAGGATGGATGAAACTTGAAAATATGATAAGGGCAAGAAGACAGTAAAAAGGTAAAAAAAAAAAAAAAAAACAGTAAAAAGTAAAAAACAAAAACACACAAACAAACCAAACCAGTTTAGTGGTTACCTAGAGCTGGGTCAGGGGTGGGAAAGAAATGCCGAAAATGACTGCCAAGGGCTATAGGGTTCCTTTTGAGAGTAATGGAAATATTCTAACATTGACCATGGTGATTGTTGTACAACTCTGTGAACATACTAAAAAAAACACTGAAAATTGTACACTTTAAATGGATGAGCTATATGATATGTGAGTGATATCTCAATAAAGTTTTTTAAACAAAACCTAATTGATAACAACATTTTGTAAAAGCAAAAAAAAAATTCTCTAAGCTTTCTCTACAAATAGCTGGTCTCACTCTATTTCTTAGGCTCTTATTAATGCCTGCTGCTAGGTACCCTACAATATGTACAGTAAAAAACAGTATAGATCACAAAGTTGAGTTTCTGCCATGTCATATATTTTGGTTGAAGGGGAAAAGGGAGGGAGAAAAGATCCCAAGCCGTAAGCCTACTGTTCCATCCTCATTTACTTCAGAATTCTATACTGGGACTCGGTATAAAGCTGGTTTTAAAAAAAAAAAGTAGTATTTCTCAAATAAGAAAGAAAAAAAGAATTTTAGGTGGTTAGATACTGAGATTAAGGGCCCACTCATGTATACCCACATACAACTAAAAATTATCTGAGTTTTTAACAGAAAGTATAATTTTTACTGACCAATATTTTGACAAACTTGTGCTATTTCTTAAAAAAAAAATAATTTGAGCTACTCCTAAACATCCTTATGCACATTTAAAAATTTATTAAACTAAATTTTTAAAATGTTAAAAGCTATTTAAATTCAGAGTTTTCATTCGATGTCCATGATGGAAAAAAAAAAGTACAGAATACTTTAATTAGTAGACACTTACACACAGGGCACCTGAGTAGCTTGGTCATTTAAGCATCTGTCTTTGGCTCGGGTCATGATCCTGGCGTCCTGGGATGGAGTCCCATATGGGGCTCTCTGTTCAGTGGGGAGTCTGCTTCTCCCTCTGCCTCTCACCCCTGCTTGTGTGCTCTCTCAAATACATAAAATCTTTTTTTTTTAATTTTTAAAAATTAAAAAAAAAAGAAACTTACACACAAAACTCCCATCTACACCTAGGTATTTGGGGAGAGGAGAAGGGTGTTGTTTCTTTTTAAGATTTATTTGAGAGACAGAGAGAGAGAGTTCACAAGTAGGAGGGGCAGAGGGAGAGAGAATCTGAAGCAGTCTGTGCTAGGCACAGAGCCCGACATGGGGCTCCATCGCTTGACCCCGACATCACAACCTGAGCTGAAACCAAGAGTCGGGCCTCAACTAACTGCCCCTCCCAGACGCCCTGTCCAACTGGGTACTTGTACACCCCACTTTCGGCTGCCTCAGGCAGCTGTGCACCCGTTATTCTCACAACTGAAACAGGGTCCACTGTGGGAAGGAGAGCCACAAGATCATGCAAAGTGAAGCTCCCTGCTTGATGTATTTGTATTATCGGAGAGTGTCTATAGTTATCTCAGAGGGAAAAATACATATGTTGATTTATTTTTTCCATTAAGTGTCACCTATATAACTCAATCTTGTGTTCAAAACTTCAAAATTCAGCATCACACTGACAAAAATGTTCTCCTGCATGTTTTCCCATTCCTTACCCCATATTTCAATTCCTGTCTTCACACTTACTTTTATCTTAAGCTATAGCTGTATCTAGAATATTTATTTTTGGAAGATTACTTTCATGTTAGCCAATATTCTCTTTTTAATTACAGACGGCTTTCCCATGCTTTCTGACATGATCATGCCTCAGGCATCTCAAAGCAAGGGTCTTCCATTTCTGAAGATCTCCATGGGGGCCGCCCCAAAGAGGTACTATGGAAAGGACTTGAGAGTTTACTAAATCTCCTCCTTGGGAAATATCTCCACAATCTCATGTATATTATTCATGTGGAAGATTAAGATCACTTGGGTTACCAGCAAAAATGTCATGAGAAGAGGTTGGGATGTTAGATGACATTACATTCTAAACTTTTGAATAATTAATGTGACAGTGTCTGAAGCTCCAGATTATGGCATATGAATCAAGGTAGGTTTCAAAAAAGGATTAATCTTCTTTGGCCTATAAAGACTCTTAATATCTTATGACTCATTACAAAAATGGTTGGGTTAGAGGGCAGTTTTTTTGCCACTCACCCTACAAGATGTCTTTTACCACATCCCTTTACTGCCCAGGTAAGAAAGGAAAATTAACAGAAGAGCGAGAACTTGAGTGAAAGATTTCATTGCACTGTTTCTCATATAATCAAGGCCTGAATGAACACTGAGTTTAAAGTAGATAAAAGACTGCTTCTGTATCTTGGCTCTTATAAATAAATTATAAATAATTGTTATTATAAATAATCATAAATAATTATAAATAAATAATAATTTATAAATATTAATGGCTCTTATAAATAATACTAAAAATAGTACACATAGGATACATATATCTTTTCAAATTAGTTATTTTTCCTTTTTGAGGGAGTAAATAGTAGTGGAATTCCTGGATTATATGGGATTTCTATTTTTAACTTTTTTGAGGAAGCAACAAAAGTGTACACCAACTTGGGGCACCTGGGTGGCTCAGTGGGTTAAGCCTCTGCCTTCAGCTGAGGTCATGATCTCAGGGTCCTGGGATCCAGCCCCACGTTGGCCAGAGAGCCCGATGCAGGGCTCGATCCCAGGACCCTGGGATCATGACCCCAGCCCAAAGCAGAGGCTTAACCCACTGAGCCACCTACACCTCCCTCAAAATATCAAAGTATTAAAGATATATCAAATTACTGTGTATTTCAACAATCATTAACTTCTCAGATTCATTTAAGGGGCTACGTTATCATAAATTTTAGGAGCCTGTTTCAATAAATTCTAGAGCCAGGAAACTGTTAACAAAAATATTTAACATCCCTGATAGCAAGCTGATCTGAATATAAAGTCATCCATTAACACTAGACCAAAATCAGAACAGATAGCGCCTTTCCTACTGAAGGAATCTAGCTACCAGAGGGTTATATGAGATAATGCATGTACAGATGTAAACAGAACCCAGACCATACTTCGCATCAAGCTCTTGCAAATGTAACACACAAACACACCCGTAGGGCACAATTTTGCAGAAGACAAGATCTGGAACAAAAGACAAGACTCAAGATCTCAAGGACATATAAAAGTTAATGCAGACTGATTATAAACCACTCACAGTTTGAGGCACTTCTATAGGGAAAAAAAGAGGAGGGAGCTACTTTTCATTACAACTGATTTAAATTCACCTGCTCTTTCATTAATTTAGTGCTGCTTAAATTTGAGTGGCAATCCCTTTATGAAAGTTATAAATTCTTCCATAATTTGGAGTGTTGAGAAATATTGTCATAATGGTAGTTAAAATAAGTTCAAATATTAAACTAAGTATAAATCTTTGTTGCTTATAAAACCGAAATGAATTGATAAACTGATCATGAAAATTAAGGTCCAATGAAGTAAACACCATCATTTATTTATTGTGATGGAAGAGGACATGTGCTATGTTGGTTTTACACTTGAGTTATTACCTTACACCCGTCAGAATGGCTAGAATCAAAAAGAAGTAACAAGTGTCTGTGAGGATGTGGAGAAAGGGGAATGGAACCCTCTTACACTGTTGGTGGGAATGCCAGCTGGTAGAGCCGCTCTGGAAAACAGTATGGAGACTCCTCAAAAAATTAAAAATAGAACTACCAAATAATTCCATAATTTCACTACTGGTATTTACCCAAAGAGTATGTTTTGAGTCCTCAATAATAAATTATCCTTTCCTTATCATTTCTCTTTCTTTCCCGGTAACTTTGTAAACAGTCCTGTTATTAAACCTAAAAGGAACTACAGTTGAGTTTTGTCTTTCTACAGAGATCAGTAATGAGAATAATCATCCACTTAAACCTTCATATGCTATATTTAATTCTGAAATACATTACTATAAAAATAATTGATTCTAATTTGGAATGTGTACTGGATTTAAGAACCAAAGAGATGTTTATGATTTAGCTCTGTGACAAAAGTACAAAGCAAACCATATATTGTAAGAAGCATAGCTCAAACTGAGAACAAAATTAAGGATTTTGGTCATGCTAGTACGTATGCCTTGAAGTCAGATATCATAATACGCTTACACCATTTTTAACAGACATTCATTTCTTGTATAAATTAGTGAAAGAAAACATCCTATGTAACCTTGTAAGTTTCCCATCTATCAAAAGTTTATCAACACATGCCTCAGACTAGGTGCACTTTTTTTTTTTTTTAAGATTTATTTATTTGCCAGAGAGAGAGAGAGAGATCACAAGAAGGCAGAGAGGCAGGCAGAGGCAGACAGTGAAGCAGGCTCCCCACTGAGAAAGGAGCCCAATGCAGGACTCGATCCCAGGATCCCAGGATCCTGACCCAAGCCAAAGGCAGCTGCTCAATCGACTGAGCCACCTAGGGGTCCCAACTAGGTGCACTTTTAATGAGTAGAATTAGGTTTTTAAATGCTCTCCCATTTCAAAATGAAATTTACTACTTAATTTCACCATTTTGGCAATATCAAGTTCCATTAAGATGAACTGTTATCAATTAATCTCTCAGAATTAAAGCAATAAATGTAAACAAATGAAAGAAATTCAATGGGCTAAATCCAAGCTGTGTGCCCTACTATCAATGATAGACAAAGACTAATCCTACATAAAATGTTACTTTTAATAATGGAAATAAAATAGGCAATATAAAAATTCTCAGTTTGCAAATACTTTTTTAAATTTTTTAAAAGACTGTATTTATTTATTTAAAAGCAAGATCATGAGCAGGGGGGAGGGGTAGAAGGAGAAGCAGACTCATCATTGATCGGGGAGCCTGATATGGGACTCAGTCCCAGGACCCTGGGATTGTGACCTGAACCAAAGGCAGGCACTTAACTGACTGAGCCACCTAGGTACAAAATTTTCAAATTCTTGAGTACACTTTAAAAATCTCTTATCCAGGGGCGCCTGGGTGGGTCAGTGGGTTAAGCCTCTGCCTTCGGCTCAGGTCATGGTCTCAGGGTCCTGGGATTGAACCCCGCATCAGGCTCTCTGCTCATCAGGGAGTCTGCTTCCTCCTCTCTCTCTGCCAACTTGTGATCTCTCTCTTTCTCTCTCAAATAAATAAACAAAATCTTTAAAAAAAAAAAAAAACTCTTATCCATAAATTGCATGATTGCTATTCTAATTCAAAAACTCAGTTTATCATTTATATAAAATTGAACTATATATTCAAAATAATTCCCATAATCCAATTACATCATAACTTTACCCAATACTTCCACAGTACAATGTCATACATTAAGTGGAATGTGTAGTCCTTGAAACTTATGTTTGCAAAGCCTTTTAATGAGTTATTATACTTCATATCTTCAGAAGGCTTTTCCAGATTCACTCTCTGTCTCTGCCCTGCTTTAGGCTTAGGTAGGCCAAACCCATGGACTATATGAACTGGCTCCCTATTGGGTTTAACCCATGGTAGATACAGCCAGAATTTGAGAAAAGGCCTGGAAAAGAGAACAGGGGGCAAAGTATTTATCGCCCAGACTCTTTTCCTTTCTGGGTCCATGTACGCATTGGTTACAACCCTCTACTGAGGATCATGGTTTTTATCAGCTTATCTTTGAAATGTACTCCATACTAGTATTATCTCAGAGAAATATAATCCAAATAATGCATATAATTTTAATTTTTCTACTAGCCACATTTTTTACAGAAAGAGATATAATTATTGTCAATGTATTTCATTTATTTATCACAAGGCATCCAAAATGGAATGCAATATGGAACCAATATGAAAAATGATTAATGAGGTATTTTACATTCTTCTATTTTCATACTAACTCTTAGAAATCCAGTCTATATATTAAACTTATAGCATCCCTGAATTCAGACCAGCCACATTTTAAGTCCTCAATACCATATTACCCTTCACTTATGTCGCCCCTTTCTCTTCCACAACTTTGTAAATAGTTCTTTTATTAAACTCTCGTCAATAAAACTATGGTAAAAACAGAGAGAGAGCCAAGACATAAGAGACTGTTAACGCTAGGTAACAAACGGAGGGTTGCTGGAGGGAGGGGGGAGGGGTGGGTAACTGGACGACAGGCATTAGGGAGGGCACGTGATGTAATTAGTGCCGGGTGTTCTATGTAACTGATCAGTCACTCTACGTCTGCAATTAATAAGACAGTGTATGGCGACCAAACAGAATTGATATTAAAAAAACAATTCTCCTCAGATTACCCACAAGTGTGTATCATCTATATTCTGTCAGAATGAAAATTATATACATGGGGAAAAGCTTGATATAATGGTTAAGAAAAAGTAGTGCCAGAGATTACACAATTACAGTTCAGTCTCAACTACGTGAAAAATGCACATAAAAGAAACTGCAAGGAAGTAGCCCAAAATGTTTACCTAAAATAATGAAATTGCCAGCATTTTCTTTTTCTCGATGATTTACTATACTCTTCAAATTGTATAAAATTCGTAAAAGAGAATTTTAAACGTCCAAACAAAAATTCAATATTATACTTAGCAAAACTGAGAAGATGAATACAACTCAGAGAGTGACTATTTGTGCTCACCTTCTTCCAGTAGCAGAACCCACCCCTAAAAGGCCTCTCAAAAGAAAACTGAAGTCCATCATATATAGATTTACGGCATAAACAGAATGTCAAACAAACTGGAAATAAACATCACTTTCAGCATATCTATACATTTCTCAGAAAGGAGAGCCAAACACTCCTGAGTTCAAAAAAGGCTGTCAGTACACTGAGTTTTCAACAGAGTTCCCTTCTTTCACAATATAGGTACAGAGAACAAAGTCAGCACAGAAAGCCCAGTGTAATGCTGAGACTAAAATTAGTAATCAAATATAAACTGGATTTAAATGTGGAGCATTTCTAGATTTTTACTTCAAAATCTACATGGTAGTGAGTTCAAAAATATTCCTTAGTGTGTGTCAAGACAAAACAAAGAACACAGAAAGTACGTGAAAAAAGGGTACCTCGGGGCGCCTGGGTGGCTCAGTGGGTTAAAGCCTCTGCCTTCAGCTCAGGTCATGATCCCAGGGTCCTGGGATCAAGCCCTGCATCGGGCTCTCTGCTCAGCAGGGAGCCTGCTTCCCACCCCGCTCTGCCTGCCTCTCTGCCTACTTGTGATCTCTGTCAAATAAATAAATAAAACCTTAAAAAAAAAAAAAAAAAGAAAGAAAGAAAAGAAAAGAAGCAACGGTATCTCAATACCAGTACTGATTTGTGTCTTCTTCAGTCATTATCCTCTCTGTTGCCCCAAGAAACAAAGCCCATTCAGAGTTGGAAAAACGGAACAAATGATTTATATAATCGTTTCCTCCTTTAACTATTTGGCTTTGCCACCATAGCAGGCTTACATTAGACATGCCCTAAGAACTGGGTAAAATACCTCAACATCCTTTTGTTCCCCACATCTGCTGCCTCTGATGTCTTTTAATACCAGTTTTATTGTAGTAACAAAAATAATCAGAAACTATTTAAATATCTATTAAAAGATTAAATAATAAAACATCCATTAAATGGAATACTGTGCAACTATTAAAATTAATGTTATAAAAGATTATTTCATGCACTACAATGCGAATGTACTTAATGTTACTCAACTGTACATGTAAAAATAGTTAAAATGCTAAAAATCTATATTATATATATTTTACTATAATAAAAAAAGACAATTTGATAACATGGGAAATGCTGACAAGGTATTGTGGGGTGGGTGTGTGTATGTGTGTGTGTTTTGAAAGAGAGAGACAGAGAGAGAGCACAAGCAGGGGGAGCGGCAGGCAGAGGCAGAGGGGAAAGCAGACACCCACTGAGCAGGGAGATGATGCAGGTCTTGAGCCCGGGACCCTAGGATCAAGACCTGAGCCGAAGGCAGAGGCTTAACGGACAGAGCCATCCAGGCACCCCTGTATTGTTGGGGTCTTTTTAGTTAAAATATTAAGGGAGGATGAACCAATATAGTATGGCAACTAATCATTAAACAAAGGGAATTGATCTCATTTGTCTACTGTATAAAATTTAGAAAAGCTCACAGAAAGTATTTAAAACCTCCTTTACCATCCAGCTATAACAAATGCTAATCATTGTATCCCTAAGATGGGAGAGAGTGATATTGATTTTGGTCCCTACTAATGTCGTCCTCTATCTATATTCCCTAATAATCTCTTCACCGCAGGCAAATAATGCCCAGACAATTATCTCCTCATTTCTCATCAAATCCACACATTTCAAGGCCCCTGGGTGGCTCAGTCAGTTAAGTGCCAACTCTTGGTTTAAGCTCAGGTCATGATCCCAGCCTGAGATCAAGCCCTGCCATCAGCCTCCACGCTCAGCAAAGAGTCTGCTTCCTCTCTCCTTCTGCCCGTCTTCCCTGACCCCTGCTCGTGCACTCTCTCAATTTCTCTCCCTCTCTCTCTCTAAAACAAATAAATAAATCTTAAAAAAAACACACACACACACATTTCACTAATAGTTCAAACATCCTTTTTCCCTTAGTCATTATTTGTCTGAATAAAAACAGATAAAATGTAACTGTGTGCTTACTATTTTACCATTCTATCTATCTTGTTTAATCCTTACAAATCCCGGGTGAAGCAGGTACCATTATTTTCTTTACGTTGAGTCTGATAAAACTGAGGTTTTGAGAGATCAGCCACTTTTTTCAAGATCATTTAACTAAAGGCTGGTGGAACCACATTTCAGGTACATGTCAGCTAACTCCAAAGCTAACTCCAAAGAAAATACTTCTGACTTTTGTATAGGCACAAATAAAAATCTAGCCTCACAATCTAATAATAAAATCAAACCTAAGTTTAATTACAAATTTTCAGATTCTTTCAACAGTCCTATTGATCAGTTCCTAAATGCTCTGTCTCAGTGAGTAAAACTGGTAAACAGGATTACTCAACCTCACCATGGTTGTCGAATTAGAAAGACTCTCTAGGAATGCATGATGTATACTCTGAAAACTTTAAGAAACTGATGAAATAAATTGAATACAAAAATAAATGGAACAAATTGGCTGATGAATAGATAAAGAATATGTGGCATATATATACAATGGAATACTAAGCCATCAAAAAGAATGAAATTCTGCCATTTGCAACGATGTGGATAGAACTAGAGGGTATTATGCTGAGCAAAATATGTTAATAAGAGAAAGACAATTACCATATGATTTCACTCATACATGGAACTTAAGAAACAAAACAGATGAACATAGGGGGAAGGGAAGGAAAAATAAAGTAAGAGGAAACAGAGAGAGAGACAAACCATAAGAGACTCTTAAGCTATAGGGAATAAAGTGAGGGTTGCTGGAGAGGTGGTGGCTAAGGGGATGGGGTGACTGAGTGATGGGCATTGTAGAGGACACTGGGTGTAATGAGCACTGGGTGTTATATTTAGGTTATGAATCACTGAATTCTACCACTGAAATGAATAATACAGTATATATTAATTAAATTGAATTTAAATAAATAAAATTATATTCCGTGCTCATGGATTGGAAGAATTAATACTTTTACAATATCCATACTACCCAATCTATTGATTTGATGCAATCTCTATCAATGGCATTTTTCACAGAAATAGAACAAACAGTCCTAAAACTGGTATGGAACTATAAAAGATGCAAAAAACGCCAAAGCTTTCTAATATAGGAACCTATAGTAATCAAAACAGTGTGATGTTGACATAAAAACAGTCACAGAGGGGCGCCTGGGTGGCTCAGTGGGTTGACCTCTGCCTTCTGCTTGGGTCATGATCCTGGGGTCCTGGGATCGAGCCCTGCATCGGGCTCTCTGCTTAGTGGGGAGCCTGCTTCCTCCTCTCTCTCTCTCCCTGTCTCTCTGCCTACTTGTGATCTCTGTCTGTCAAATAAATAAATAAAATCTTAAAAAAAAAAAAGTCACAGAGATCAATGAAATAAAATACTGAGCCCAAAATAAAGCTACACATATACTGTCAATTAATTTACAACAAAGCAGCCAAAAATACACAGGGTAGTTAGATTCTTCCGTAAACAGTGTTGAGAAAAATGGCCAGCCACATGCAAAACAATGAAACAAGACCCCCATTTTGCAACATGTTTAAAAACTAACTCAAAATTGATAAAAGATTTGAATCTGAGACCGAAGACCATATAACTGCTAGATGAAAATGTAGGTGGCAAGCTCCTTGATATTGGTCTTTAAGATTTGATACCAAAAGGAAAGGCAACAAAAGCAAAAATAAATAAGTGGGAGTCCATCAAACTAAAAAGCTTCTGCCACAGCAAAGGAAACCTTCAACAAAGGAAAAGGCAACACACTAAATGGGAGAAAATATTTGCAATTCTTACATCCGATAAGAGCTTAATATTCAATATATATGAAGAACTCCTACAACTCAGCCAAAAAAGAAACACTCTCATTAAATAGTGGGCAGAAGATCTGAATAAACATTTTACCAGCAAAGATACATGAATGGCCAAAGGACACATGAAAAGGTGTTCAGCATCACTAATCATCAGGGAAATGCATATCAAAATCACAGTGAGATAACATTTCACATATATCAGAATAACTACTACCAAAAATAATATAAGAAATAACAAGTGTTGGTGATGATATGGAGAAAAGGGAACCACTGTATATGCTTGGTGAGAATATACACTGGGGCAGCCACTATGGAAAACAATGGGAGGAATCCTCAAAAATTGAAGACTGAAACTACCATATGATCCAGCAGTTCCACTTCTGGTTAGGTATCTGATGAAAATGAGACACTAAGTCAAAAAGATATATACATCCCCATGTTCACAGCAGCCTTATTTACAAAGTCAAGATTCAGAAGCAATCTAACCATCCATTGAGGAATGAATAAGGAAAATGGGATATATATGGACAAATGCACATATATATACATACACACATATATGTACACATATGTATGTCCACAACACATATATATGTACATATATATATACACCGATACATGCACACACCAAAAATGGAATTTTATTGAGCCATTAAAAAAAGGAACTCTTCCATTTGTGACAACATGGGTAGACCTTGATGGCATCATACTGAATGAACTTAAGTCATATATATAAATATCAAATTACTGTGTTGTACAACTAAAACAAATATACTACCAAATGTTAATTATATCTAACCTAAAAATATTTTAAAGATCTTCCTATCTGATAAGACAAGCAAACAAAAAATAAGTCAATAAATATATAAAATATTTAAAGAATATGATGAACCAACTTGACAACACTGGCATATCAAATACTATACCCAATGATAGAATACACTTGTGCTTGAGGAGATACGAATCACTTCACAAAACAGACTATATGCTGGCTCATAAAACTAGTATCAAACATTTCATAGTAGTATAACATATAGAGTATGCTCTCTGACCATAAGGAAGCTAAACAAGCAACTCATTAATAAAAAGGTAACTAGAGGGGAGCTTGAATGGCTCACTCGGTTAAATATCTGCCTTCAGCTCAGGTCATGATCCTGGGGTCCTGGGATTGAGTCCTGCAGGTTCCCTCCTCAACAGGGCATCTGCTTCTCTCTTTTCTTCTCTACCTACCCCTCCAGCCCCTCACTGCACCCTTCAGGCTTACTCATGCTCTCATTCTCTCTCTCTCTTTCTCAAATAAATAAATCTTAAAAAATAAAAGATAACTAGAGAAGCTCTAAATGTTTAGAAATTAGGAAACACAAATCTGAGTTGCAGATCAACGAAAAAAAATCACAACGGAATTTTGAAGTGAATAATAATGAAGAAACAATTCATTAGAACTTGTGATCACTGTATGCTAACCAACTTGAATTTAAATTTAAAAAAAAAGAACTTGTGGAATGTAGCTAAAGCAATACTTAGATGATAATTTATAGGTCAAAGTGAATGGAGAGTAGAAATATTGAAAAATATACATCAAGCTTCCACCTCAAGAAGTACTAGAAAAGGCAAAATAAGTTGAAAGTAAAACTATTAATAATAAGAGAAAAATAAACAAAATAAAAAGCATATATTCAACAAAGAGAAAAGCAATGAAATTATAAGCTCACTCATTGAAAAAAATTAATAAACCCTAGTAATAATAAGAAAAAAATAGAAAAACCACAAATTATCAGTAACAGAAATAAAAAAGAGAACATTCTAGGGGTGCATGGGTGGCTCAGCAAGTTAATGCTTCAGCTCAGTTGGTGATCTCAGAGTCCTGGGCTCTAGCTCCACATCATGCTCCCTGCTCAGTGGGAAGCCTGTTTCTCCCTCTCTCTCTGCCACTACTCTCCCCCTCCCCACACTTATGCTCTCTCTCAAATAATTTTTTTTTAAAAAAAGAGAAAGAACATTCTATAGAGTCTACAGTTTTTCAAAACATAAAGGAAGACATTATAAATACATTTCTATCAGTAAATGTAAAAATTTAGAAACAAAGACCAATTCTTTGAAAAATAGAACAAAATTGACATGAAGGGATATAAAAACCAGAAATTTCCTCTACCTAGTAAAGAAATTGAAACCATAATTTAAAACTTTTCAACAAGAACAATGAAAACTCTAGTCCCGGAATTTCCTGGGTATGAAGACCCATTAAAAAGTGATGGTAATTAAGACAATATAGTCTTAAATCAATAGAAAAGAATACAGCCTTATAACTGGCATACACACACACACACACACCAGTAGCTTGATTAAAGACACCAAACCAATTCAGTGTGGAAAAGGATAGTCCTTTTCATAAAGGTGCTGGAGCAACTAAATAAAAATAAATATGAACATTACAAACATATAGGAAAGATAGGAGGAGAAAAAGTTGACCACCCCCCACCTCATCTACTTAAAAAACTTAATTCAGGGTACATCACAGATCTAATATACACATCAAAGCAATAAATCTTCTAGAGGAGCTCATAGGACAATCTCTTCATAACCTTGGAGCAAAAACCTTTTAAGTCAACCAGAATCAGCGCTAATCATAAAAGAAAATATTGATAAACTGGACTTCATTTAAATTAAGAACTTATGCTGATCAAAGTAAACCACCAAAAGAGTAAAAAGGTAAGCCATTGACTAGGTAATATATCTGCAAAGCTTATACACAAAGATGGAAAAATATTCAGGATACAGTAAGGATTGTTACTTATCAATAAGAAAAAAAAAAGACAACCCTATTTGTTTATTTTTTTATTAACATATAATGTATTATTTGCTTCAGGGGTACAGGTCTGTGAATCATCAGTCTTACACAATTCATAGCACTCACCACAGCACATAATCTCCCCAATGGCCATAACCCAGCCACCCCAGTCCTCCCACCCCCCTCCCCTCTAGCAACCCTCAGTTTGTTTCCAGAGATTAAGAAGAAGACAAGCCTATTTTTAATAGGTTTTAAAAAAAACATTTAAAGAATAAATGCAACTTACAAATAAAAAAAAAATACTCAATACAATTTTTCAATGGGAAATACACATTAAACCCACAATGGTAAAACTAAGTAGACAATACCAAATGGCAAGAATGTGGAGCATTTAAAACTCTCAAGTATTATTCATGAAAATATTGCTGGTAAAACTATTTTAGGAAAAGGCTTGGCAGCATCTTTGAAGCTATACATATACCTGTATGTGACACACAAATTCCACTCCCGGGCATACACCCAACAGAAAAGAGTCCTTCTGTCCACTAAAAAAATTATAGAAGAATGTTGAGAGTAATAATTTCATAACCTCAAACATTGGAAATAATCCAAATGTCCTTCAACAGTAGAGCAGATAAATCAATTATGATATATTCACACATTAGAATATAATTCAGTAATAAAAACAAATTACTGACAAATGCATCAATAAAGTGAATCCAAATAAACAATGTTGAACAAAAGAAGCCATACATGACAGAGTGCAGTTTGTAGACTCTCATGATAAATGAAAGAATAGTGGTATGTACTTGGGAAGGGCATGAGGTAGACATGGAGGGTGTTAGGAACACTTCATATTTTTGTTTGGGTGAAAATTACATTAGGAAAAAATCATGGAGCTTCCCACTAGGATCTGGGTAATTCAGAGTAATACATCACTTATTTAAAAACAAACAAAAAACCGAGATACCTGGGTGGCTCAGTTGGTTAAGAGTCTGCCTTCGGGAGGGAGACAAACCATAAGAGACTCTTAATCTCAGGAGACAAATTGAGGGTTGCTGGAGGGGAGAGGGCTGGGAGGGATAAGTGTCTGGGCCAAGGCCATTGGGAGGGTGAGTGCTGTGAAGTGTGTAAGCCTGATGATTCACAGACCTGTACCCCTGGGGCAAATAATACATTATATGTTAATTTAAAAAAAAAAAAAAAGAGTCTGCTTTCAGCTCAGGTCATGATCCCAGGGTCCTGGGATGGAGCTCCTCATTGGGCTCCCCTACTCTGTCTCTTTCAAATAAATAAATACATTTTTTTAAGAAAATATACAAAAAACAAATTGAAAATAACACAGACACACTATGCGAAGTAGTAAAAAAAAAAAAAATACAAAAGCGAGTGATACAAGAGATCAGAGGACTCTCGGAACAGTTAAATCTAAAATGGAAAGTAAAGCCATAAGATCTGGACTGACTCTTGCATAGATAGGAACGAGATAAGCACAGAGAGTAAGTGTATGAGTAAATAATACAGTGAGGAAACATAAGTCATATGCAATTGATGAGTATTTCAAGTAAAATGGTACAGATGAGCCGTTCCTAAATTATGTCCTCAGATCAGCAACATCAGCTACCAATTTGTTAAAAATTCAAAAACTACAGGATTTCACTCATATGTGCAATTTAAGAAACAAATGAGCAAGGGAAAAAAAGAGAAGACTGAGGTAAATGAAGAAATAGACTCTTCACAATGGAGAACAAACTGATGATTACCAGAGGGAAGTGGGTGGGGGATGGGTGAAACAGGTGATGAGTACTAAAAGTGTACTTGTGATAAGCACCGGGTGTTGTAATAGAAGTACTGAATTACAATACTGTACACCAGAAACTAATATTAAACTATTTTAACTACAAGGAATTTAAATTAGAGTTTTAAAAAAAGAGGTCAGGGCTAGGTGTTTGATATAGGACTAGAATATACAAAGCAACTAATTCTAAATTTATAAATTGCTACACATTGCTAATTCCTAGGGATACAAAGATGAACCGAAAGACTCTACCTTTATTGCCAACAATATAAATCTACATCAGAGGCTCTTTATTAAGACTCTTTTCACTCTTAAAGTTACTAAGGACCCCAAAAAGCTTCTTATATGGGTTACATCTAGCAATATTTACTACATTAAAATCAAAATTGACAAATTAAAATATGTGCCTATTAATTCATTTAAATAACAATAAACCCCCTACATGTGTTTTTATGATGAATTTCTTTCTAAAAGAAAAAAAAAAGTCCATGAATAATGTGGATTTCTGCAAATCTCTTTGATGTCTAGCTTAAGAGGAATAGATGGAGCCTCATATTTGCTGCTGCATTTAATCTACTGGAAGAGAATGCTTTGGCTAAAGTATGTGAAGCAAATCTGTTCTCCCACAGACAGGTAACTGGAAAAGTATTTCAATAAACTTCACAGATAATGGTGGATATTTTTCTTTAATATACCTCAAAACTCAACCAGAGACAGTTTCTTAACAATTAGTTGCAATGTGATATCTGAAACCAAAAGAGCATACTTTTCAAACTCCACAGACAGGAGAAAATTCGAGTGAACAAGGCAGATAGCATCTATTAAGACCGTTATTAAAATAGTTTGGCTTTGAAGACCTTCAGAGGATCTCATGGAGACTTCCAAGGATCCCCAAACCATTTTTTGAGAATATTTGGCCAAACCCAAAATTGTCAACATGGTGTACACAGCTCTGTTTATTCTGATCCATGCTACCTCTCTGAGTTCATCTTCTACCAAACTTCCCTCTGCTTCCTCTGGTCCAGCCCCTGTTACCCCCTGATGTTCATGGAACCCTCTAAGCGCATCCCTACCTCAAAATCTTTGATTTTGTAACTTCCTCAGCCTGAAACACTTTCCTCATAGCTTACCACATGTCTCATACTACCTCATTTCACTCAGATCTGTAAAGGTTACCTTATTTGGAAATAGGGTCTTTGAAGATGTAATTAAATTAAGGAAAGGTCATTAAGGTAAGCCCTAATTCAATGACTGGTATCCATAAAAGATAAAACAAATTTTGACACAGAAATAGACAGAGGGACAACGCCATGTGAAGAAAGAGACAGAGATTGTAATAATACATGTACAAACCAAAGAACACCAGGGATTGGAAGCCATCAC
The DNA here is from genome assembly GCF_022355385.1 of Mustela nigripes. Classification (NCBI taxonomy): domain Eukaryota; kingdom Metazoa; phylum Chordata; class Mammalia; order Carnivora; family Mustelidae; genus Mustela; species Mustela nigripes. The sequence goes on from NC_081568.1 coordinate 92,521,834, forward strand.
CAGAAGGTAGGAGAGAGGCATGGAACAGATTCATCCTCAGAGCCCTTGGAAGGAGCGAGCCCTGCCAACATCTTGATTTCAGACTTCTAGCCTCCAAAACTGTAAAAGAATGAATTTCTACTGTGTTCAGCAACAAAGTTGGTGGTACTTTTGTCACAAAAGTATAAAATAGAAAAGAAGACAGTAATCTCTCATGCCAAAGTACTCCAAATAATTTACGTAGCTACTTCACCCTCAAGAGCAGAACTTCCCACTCTCATGGAAGTATAGGCTGCACACAGTGACTTCCTTCCAAAGAGTATAGTTTGAAAGAGCAGTGTTGTGGAGATTAGCTTAACAGTAGAGAAACCCAACCAAAGTCAATATTGACAGTGATAAGTCCTGTGAATAGTAATGCAACAATGATACAATGTAATGAAAATGGCACTTTACCCCTATGGCCTTCCTTCCAAAAACTCATAATCCTAGTCTAATCATAAGAAAATGATCCAAAAGATTTCAAGGACATTCTACAAAATACCTGACTAGTACTCCAATAAAGTCAAGGTCATCAAAATACCTGACTAGTACTCCAATAAAGTCAAGGTCATCAAAAACAAAGAAAGCCTAGGGGTGCCCGGGTGGCTCAGTGGCTTAAGCCTCTGCCTTCAGCTCAGGTCATGATCTCAGGATCCTGGGATTGAGTCCCACATCAAGCTCTCTGCTCAGTAGGGAGCCTGCTTCCCCCTCTCTCTCTGCCTGCCTCTCTGCCTACTTGTGATCTCTCTCTCTGTCAAATAAATAAATAAATTTTTTTAAAAAAGAAAAAAACACAAAGAAAGCCTAGAGAAAAAAAAAAAAAACGTTTAAGATAAAGTTTATTAAAAAGACAGCAATGGCCAAGAATCACTAGAATTTAGCTCACCACTACTACCAATGCAGATTAAATTATGAAGTCAACATTCAGAGCCATTCTATCTAGTTCTAATTGTACCACACTTCCCATATTTTACCATTCAAAAAAGTATGTATTCAGTACACATTATGTACCATAGCAGACACTATTATGGGTGCTTAGAATTAAATGATGGCTAAAATCAAATTCCTGCTCGGAATAGTTCACATTTTGATGTGAACACACTGCAGTTTTTAAATACAGTCAAAGATGTATACAGGTTCCTACATGATCCCCAACATACAGTTCCAAGTACACGTCCCAGAAGATCCACGACAGTCTTCAGTGAAAACATTTAGGCAAATTAGCCCACTCCTAATATGGGGTACTTGGTAGTTCCCAAAAAGGCCAGTATCAGAGAACAAATGGGCTTTTCCTTATAGAAGCCACAGAATTTAAGGATTTTTCCCCCTCAATTTACAGAAGAGCTATACATGTACAAAAGAGCTGTAAGGAAAAAAGAGAATTAAAATACTAAAAAGAAAAAGGATGGTTGAGATATGCATTTTGCCTAATTATTTGCTATTTACTTCTATCCACAAAGTAAATGCACACCTTAAATTCACCTTACCTTTCCAACACCAATTCCCATCACACCAGCTACTCTGCCAGAAATAGTTCAATGCTCTTGCTACCCAGTAAGACAAGAGTAACTGGAGACCCCCTTCCTTTTCCATATCTGTACACTGGTACACACATCACTGAATGAGCAACCATGTCTTGTTCACTGCGCCTGCACTCTCTCAAATCCACCCATTACTTTCAGTTCTTACTGGCCCACAAAAGGTCCCATCAATTTCTCTTTTTTTCCCTATTTAAATTCAATTAATTAACATATAATGTACTATTTGTTTTGAGGTACAGGTCTGTGATTCATAAGTCCTACATAATACCCAGTGCTCATTACAACACATAACCTCCCCTGTGTCCATCACCCAGTTACCCCATCCCTTTCACTCCCTTCCCTTGGACAACCCTCAGTTTGTTTCCTACAATTAAGAGTCTCTTAATGGTTTGTCTTCCTCTCTAGTTTCATCTTATTTCATCCCTCTCTTCCCCTATGATCTTTTTCTTCATTTCTTAAATTCCACATATCAGTGAGATCATATGGTAACAGTCTTTCTCTCACTGACTTACTGTGCTTAGCATAATATCCTCTAGTTCCATCCATGTCAATGCAAATGGCAAGATTCCATTTTTGATGGCTAAATAGTATTCCATTGTGTATATATATATACCACCTCTTCTTTATCCATCTAGGCTCCTCCCATAGTTTGGCTACTGTGGACATTGTTGCTATAAACATTCAGGTGTACATGCCCCTTCAGATCACTATATTTGTATCTTTAGGGTAAATACACAGTAGTGCGATTGCTGGGTCACAGAGTAGCTCTATTTTCAATTTTTTGAGGAATCTCCATACTTTTTTCCAGAGTGGCTGTACCAGCTTGCATTCCCACCAACAGTGTAGGAGGGAAGTTCCCCTTTCTCCACATCCTTGCCAATATCTGTCATATCCTGACTTGTTCATTTTAGCCATTCTGACTGGTGTGAAGTAGTATCTCACTGTGGTTTTGATCTGTATTTCCCTAATGCCAAGTAATGTTGAGCCTTTTTCCTATGTCTGTTAGCAATATTATTTCTTCTTTGGAGAAGTGTCTATTCATGATTTCTGCCATTTCTCGATTGGATTATTTGTTCTTTGAGTGTTGAGTTTGTTTTTTTGTTTTGTTTTTTAAGATTTTATTTATTTATTTGAGAGAGAGAATAAGAGAGAAAGAGAGAGCATGAGAAGAGGGAGGGTCAGAGGAAGAAGCAGACTCCCTGCCAAGCAGGGAGCCCAATGCAGGACTTGCTCCCAGGACTCCAGGATCATGACCTGAGCCGAAGGCAGTCGCTTAACCAACTGAGCCTCCCAGGCAGCCCCAGGTGTTGAGTTTGTTAAGTTCTTTATAGATTTTGGATACTAGCCCTTTATCTGATATGTTATTTCCTAGTATCTTCTCCCATACTTTCAGTTCTCTTTTGGTTTTGTCAACTATTTCCTTTGCTGTGCAAAAGATTCTATCTTGATGAAGTCCCCATAGTTCATTTTTGCTTTTGTTTCCCTTGGCTCTGGAGATGTGTCTGGCAAGAAATTGCTGTGGCCGAAGTCAAAGAGATTGTTGCCTGTGTTCTCCTCCAGGATTTTGATGGACTCCTGTCTCACATTGAGGTCTTTCATCCATTTTGAGTCTATTTTTGTGTATATGGTGTAAGAAAGTGGTCCAATTTCATTCTTCTGAATGTGGTTGTTCAATTTTTCCCAACACCATTTGAAGTGTTGAAGACACTGTCTTTCTCTCCATTGGACATTCTTTCCTGCTTTGTCGAAGATTAGTTGACCACAGAGTTGAGGGTCCATTTTTGGGTTCTCTATTCTGTTCCGTTGATCTATGTGTCTCTCTCCGTGCCAGTACCATACTTTCTTGATGATTACAGCTTTGTAGTAGAGCTTGAAGTCTGGAATTGTGATGCCACCAGCTTTGGTTTTCTTTTTCAACATTCCTTTGGTCATTCACAGTCTTTTCTGATTCCATACAAATTTTAGAATTGTTTGTTCCAGCTCTTTGAAAAATGCCAATGGTATTTTAATATGGATTGCATTGAATATATAGATTGCACTAGGTAGCACAGACATTTTAACAATATTTGTTCTTCTAATCTAGAAGCATAGAATGTTTTTCCATTTCTTTGCATCTTCCTCAATTTCTTTTATGAATAATCTATGGTTTTCTGAGTATACAGATCCTTTGCCTCTTTGGCTAGGTATCTTTTGGCATTTGGTACAATTGCAAATGGGATTGACAGTGTAATCTTTTTCTTCTGTCTTGCTGTTGGTGTATAGAAATGCAAGTGATTTCTATGCATTGATTTTATATCCTGCCACTTCACTTCCTGTATGAGTTCTAGCAATTTTGGAGTGGAGTTTTTGAGTTGTCTACATATAAAATATCACATCATCAGCAAAGAGTGAGAGTTTGATTTCTTCTTTGCCTATTCAGATGCTTTTTATTTCTTTTTGTTGTCTTATTGCTGAGGCTAGGACTTTTAGTACTCTGTTGAACAGTAGTGGTGATAGTGGGCATCCCTGTCATGTTCCTAATCTTGGGGGGAAAGCTCTCAGGTTTTTTCCCATTAAGAATACTTTTTGTGGGCTTTTCATAAATGGCTTTTATGATACCAAGGTATGCTCCCTCTATCCCGACACTGTGAAAAGTTTTAATCAAGAAAGGATGCTGTACTTTGTCAAATGCTTTTCCTGCATCTGTTGAGAGAATCATATGGTGCTTGTTCCTTCTTTTATTTATGTAGTGTATCACACTGATCGATTTGCAGATGTTGAACCAACCTTACAGCCCAGGAATAAATCCCGCTTGGTCATGGTAAATAATCCTTTTAATGTTCTGTTGGATCCTGTTGGCTAGTATTTTCTTCTCCTTAACATATTTTCCCCAACCCAAAATTTTCCACAAAAAACTACCTTTCATATTGCTAAAACACCTGGGAGTTCAAGTCACAATTTTCTGATCATTCTCAAAAACCCGGACAAGTTTCCAAACTGCCAGCCCAGCATCCAAAGTTTCCTACCACTGCAAGTTTTATACCCCACTACTCCACTACATGATACCCACTGTATCTCCCCATTTCCTAGTATTTTCCATCTAGAGCAATGTCAGATGGTATCCAACCTCCTAACTTTACAAAAAAGGCAAATAAACTCAGAAGTTCAAACACCTTGCCCTGCCCCAACATAGGAGGCGAAAACAAACAGAAATCCAAACGTAGGTCCCATAAATGCTAATCCTGAAATGTTTCCCAGCTCCACTTCCACGTCCTACCTTTAAGTTCTAGTCAAATGTCTTCCTTGATAATTTCAGGTATACTAGTTTTTAACAGTCTTAGCAAAGGAGAAGAAAAGATATGCTGACAAAATTTAGTAGCTCACTATTAGTTGTTTTAGATGTCTCACTCACTCCTGGCAATTTTAGAATACAAAAAAAAAAAAAATTAACTGACAGTAGATGCTCACACAAGCTAGACACAGGGATCAATGCTTTGCATGCATTTCCTCACTTAATCTTGCAGAGGAAAAAAACAATTCTTCTCACAAATGATGGAAAAGATCTAAGAAGCATATGCCCTTGTCTAAGATCACACAAACCATTGGTGGAAAAGCTGAATTTGAACCCAGGTTTGGATTAAATCTATTATTGGCATTTCCCTTTGCTCACATGTCAATAATAGGTTTTTATTCCCTTATTAACATGTGCAGACACCACTACCATTTTTTCCCCTTTCTTAGGCTTGCCTCTAACGACCAGCCTGGAAAACCATGGTGACATATTCGCCAGGACCATCACTACCAGGACTATGGGAGCTAACAGGGCATCCCTGGTTGTGTGGGAGAAGCTCTCACAGCTCCCAAGGCTTCTTCACCAGGTTCCCAGACTCACCACCCCCATCTCCCCTCCCGGACTGTGCAGGGTGGATGGCAGCCAACAATAGTGGTGCCTCCCACAGACTCCTGCAGGTTTCAGTCCACCTTGTGAAGGTCATTGAAAAGAAAGATGCTGGAGTTGTGAGACCAATGTCCCCCACACTGCCCCCTTAGATCATCAGAGAGGGCTCAGCCTGCCGCTCTGAAGGCAAAGGCAGTGACCTGTGGAACCTCCCTAGGGGCCTCCATATCTCAGTAAAGGACCTAGCAGTGACCTCCCGGGCATTCTCAGCCTTGGCAGCCCAGCTCACTGAGCAGGCCCTGGTCACCAGACACCACTGGACCAATGCCAGTTTAGAGAGGCCTGGCCAAGGGGCTGTGGGGACCTTGATGGCTTAAGGGTAACACAGATCCCCCTAAGTCTTCTCTTCCTGGGATGTGTGAAACAGTTTGCAAACTAGCAAGCTCTGGGTTCACAGAGTGCTGTCAAAGCTCATTGCATTAAAATACTACTGGGCAAACATTTTTGTCTAGGAGCCTCACACCTCTCCTCTATAAGGATTTTGCCCTCTTTACAGGAAAACAGCCTGTTAGTCAAGAACTCTTTCAGTAAAACACTCTTGTCACCATTTCCCAGATTATCCTTCATCTAAAGAGTCCTTCAATTTGATAGTTAATTCACCATAATTAAATACCCTTATTTCAAGCAGGTGTGGGGCTGAGGATAAAACTAGCATCATAAATACAGCTTCTGGGTGCCTGGGTGGCTCAGTTGGTTGACTGTCTACCTTCAGCTCAGGTCATGATCCTGGGGTCCTGGGATGGAGCCCTGAGTCGGGCTTCCTGCTCAGCAGAGATCCTGCTTCTCCCTCTCCCTGCCTGTTACTCTGCCTACTATCAAATAAATAAAATCTTAAAAAAGGAAAATAAAATCATACACATATCCATACAGCTTCTGTTCTAAAGAAGAATACACTGGATGCCTTCACCTCCCCCCATCCCATTTTTTCCAGGCTTCGCCACAATCCTGGTGGCCCCTTTCTGCTTCTACTATAATTCTAAAGAGCCTTTATTTTTTCCACTTTTACTTAAAATCTAGACATCCCACACTCTGTTTTCTGATTAACCACGTGATCCTTCAGGAGTGGTTTTCCATCACATCTAATACTACAACTCAGAAATCCTGTCTTCTCTTGTGGTGTGGGCTCTGACATTCTCTGTGAGAACAGGCTAAAGGGAAAACTAATGCTTGTATCGAATTCTATTTTACAGATGGAATCCCAGTTAATCAGTAAGTACTCCCGGAGTACTGCAAGGCCTTGGAATATTGCCAGTTGGTCATTTGTTCAATTGAATCTGGATTAAATGGATACATCTAGAAGAATACAAAGTGCCAAATTTGATAAAATAAGCAAAATAAAGCTTGAATAAATAAGTAAACATTAAAGAAATTGAAGTGATGGCCAAATATCCCCCCTTCCGAAAAGCCAAGAATGTTTAACAGATGAGTCGTACAAAGCTGTTCAGCTTATTGCATGAGGCCAGTGTAATTATGATGCCAAAATCAGATAATAACAGTAAATGAAGAAAAACATGTATGCTCATTTTATTTATGAATGTGGTTTTAAAATTATTTCAAAAGTAACTAAATATAATAGTACTTTTCAAAATTACATTTTTTAGAGCTCGTACATTCCGAAGAATGTAGGTATGATTTAGCACCAGAAAAAATCTATCAATGTTATTCACCATAGTAATATGCTGAAATATAGAACTGAAATCATTATGGCAAACAATGAGGGGGGGAATTCTATTAAAGTAAGTGGTATCTGCCATGAAAAATTCATAAGTATCTAAGAAATAAAGGCACGTTTTTCAGCCTGGTGAACCAACAACAAAACATTACATAGTAATCTAACTCTAAATATGTTCCTGATAAGATCATAAATAAGACAAAGGTGACCCCATGACCAACATTGACTGACAGATTATTGAAGGTCCTGCAAGACATTATATATATGAAAAAAAACACAAAAACAAAAAAAGGACAGAGACAGCAAAAGAAAAAGAATGCAAGGGAGAAAATAATTAACTCAATATAGCAGATATGGGAATGAGTGACACAACCTACATGATCCCCTCAACAGACACAAAAAAATCACTGGACCAAATCCAGTGTCCATTTCTCAAAAATGAAAAACAGAAATGAACTTCCCCAACTTGATAAAGAGCCTCTCTGGAAAACCTATAGTTAGTATTGTACTTAATGTTAAAAGTCTAAATTTTCACCCCCTGAGATTAAGAACAGAGCATGGATATCCACTTTGAACACTTTGATTCAGCATTCATGGATGTTCTAGACAATATAATCAGTCAAGAAAGTGAAATAAAAGACAGCCAGATTGTAAAGAAAGACGTAAAATTCTTTAATTACATACAATGTGATCCTGTTAAAAAATTCCTAATAAAGCCACCTACAAAATGGCTACATGAACTCATAAAAGTTAGCAAAAGCAAAGAACACTAGATCAGTTTACAAAAACTGATCTTATTTCTATATACCACAAATAATCAAACTATTCAGAAAATAATTCCATTCATAATAACATCAAAAATAACAAAATTCTGACAGTAATATGGCAGTTGGTGGAGCAGAAAAATCCTGAGCTCACCTCCTGCTAAGGATGAACAGAGTCAACAGCTACTTGTAAGGCAATTTACTACAAAAACAACCTGAGACTGACACAGCAGACCTTTCACAGCTAAAGGCATAAAGAGAAAGCTCCATTGAGAAAGGCAAGGTAGGGAAACAAACCCCAGCAGAGTGCAACCCACAATCAGGAGGTATATCACAGGTGTGGAGGCACAACATGAGAAGCAAAGGGATCAAGCCCAAGTGGGGTTGGCTCTGAGGACCTGCAATGGGAGGAGGAGCTCCCATGATATATGACTTTGAAAATCAGTGTGGCTTAATTCTAGGAGGACCAGGGGGCTATAGGAAACTGAGTCTCTGCTCTTAAAGGGCCAGCATGCTGTATCACTTAGCCAGAGGCCCAGCACAGAAGCAACAGTTTGAAAACCACATAGGGAATACAGGAAGGAAATGCATTAAATTTTAGGACATCTGCTGGAAGGGCAGGCTTCTACAGGAGCATTCCCTGGGAAGAGAAGTGCTACTGGGTGCCATTTTCATGGCCTCCTTCAGCCTACCCAGCTGGATGCTCATGAAACCAGCTCTGACACTCTCCATCTTTACCATGCTGGCACTGCTTGCCCCACCCTGCAATCCCTTCTGGACCCACCCTACCGAAATGGCCTATCAGGCACCCCCCAAAGTAACTCTAACCCCATCACATTCAGCTGGCAGACTCAGCCAGTGCAAGCACCTTTAAGAGCAATTCCTGCCTGAGGTTTGGGGAAACTAGTCCAATCTACCAGTGCCTCCACAGTAGCTACAGTGAGGTCTCTCACTCAGCTGGGCCAGGAGCTAACCTTACCCACCAGGAAGCACACAGCAGTTGCATTGGTCTATACACACAGCCAGGCTGAGAGCTAGCCTTGCCAAGTGGGCATCCTTAACAGTTGTGGCTGACCAACAATAGGAGGGTGCATTACCTTACAGAGGGGTTCTGGTGACCAGGAGGACAACAGAACTGGGCACCAGAGGTCATAAGGCCACTCACTACTTTCAAGACCAAGAGACATAGCTGATCTACCTAATTGATACTAACAAACACAAATGGTCAAACAAAACAATGAGAGAGAGGAATATAATTCAACCAAAAGAACAAGACAAAACCACAGAAGAAGATAAGCAAAACTCACATAAGCAATCGACCTAATAGCTCAAAGTAATGGTCATAAAGATAGTCACCAGACTTGAAAGAATGGATTAACTCAGTGAAAACTTCTACAAAGAGATAGAAAATATCAAAAAGAACCAGTCAGAACTATGTAAAATTACACTAAAGGAAATCAACCACAGATTAGAGAATGATGAAAAAGAAAACATATGAGAGCTGAATGACATGGTAGTAAAAAGCAACCAAGCTGAAGAGGAAAAAAAAAAAATTTTAAAAAGTGAGGATAAAGGCACATTGGCAGCACCATCAAGTGTACTAATATTACTAGCATTCACTTGATAGGGGTCCTACAAGGAAAAGAGAGAGGAAGAGGGCAAAAATCTTATTTGAAGAATATTAGCTGAGAATTTCCCTAACCTGGAGAAGGAAAACAACATCTATGGTGAGGAAGCACAGAAAACCCCAAACAAGATGAACCCAAAGTAGTCCACAATACACATAATAAAAAGGCCAAAGATTAAAGGTACAGAAAGAACCTGGAAAATAACAACTAATTACACACAATGGAAACCCCCTAAGTGTCTTAGCTGATTTTTCAGCAGAAACTTGACAGATCAGAAGGAAGTGGCACAATATATTCAAAGTGCTCAGGGGAAAACTTAAAAGCAAAAATACTTAACTCAGCAGGATTATCATTCAGAATTGAAGAAAACATAAATAATTTCCCGGGAAAACAAAAATTAAAGGTGTTCCCAATCACAACACAGGCCTTGCACGAAATGTTAAAGGGATTCCTTAACCAGAAAAGATCCTAAATATAACTCAGACAATTACAAAAGAAAAAAACTTCACTGGTAAAATCAAACATACACTGAAGGTAATAGTAGATCAATCACTTAGCTAGTATGAGGGTTAAAAGCCAAAAGTGATAAAACAAATTTTATCTACAAAAAACTACTCAAGGGATATTCCAAATATAAAGATATAGAATATGACATCATTTATATAAAACATGTAAGAAGGAGTCAAAATGTAGTGCTTTTAGAACATATTTCTAGATTGCTATGTACACAGAATGTTACATATCAATTTCATGATAACCACAATCCAAAAATCTATGACAGATCACAAAAAATTAAAATTAAAAAAAAAAAAGAAATCCCTTGTGAAATCACAAGGGAAGTGAACAGAGAAGAACAGAGAACCACAAAACAACCAGAATACAATTACCAAAATGGCAGTAAGTACATACCTATCAATAATTACTTCAAATGAAAATGGATTAAATGCACCAATCAAAACACAGAGAGTGACTGAATGCACAGAAAAACAAAACTCACCCATATGTTGCTTACTAAGACTTATTTCAGACCTAAAGACACAAAAGGACTCAAAGTGAAAAAATGGGAAAAGACAGTCTATAAAAATTAATGCAAAAAAAAAAAAAAAAAGTTGAACCAGCAGTACTTCTTTTTTTTTTTTTTTAAGATTTTTTATTTATTGGACAGACAGAGATCACAAGCAGGCAGAAAGGCAGCAGAGAGAGAGGAGGAAGCAGGCTCCCTGCTGAGCAAAGAGCCTGATGCGGGGCTCGATCCCAGGACCCTGAGATCATGACCTGAGCCGAAGGCAGCAGCTTAACCCACTGAGCCACCCAGGTGCCCCAAGGCAGCAGTACTTCTATCAGACAAAACAGATTTTTTAAAATGACACAAACAAAAGACAAGGGTGTGGCATAATAGTAAAAAAAAAAAAAAAAAAACCAAGAAAGAAAAGTCAATACAATAAGAAACTATAACAATTGTAAATATCTATGCGTCTGACATAGGAACACTTACAAAAGGCAAATAGACATAGAAAAAATGACAATAATACGATAATAGTGGGGACTTTAACACCTCACTTATATCAATGGATAGATAATCCATACAGAAAATCAACAAGGAAACAGTAGCTTTGGAGGGCATAGTAGATCATAGGGCCCTACCAAATACATACAGAACATTCCATTCAAAAGTAGCAGAAAACAAGGACATCTGGCTGGCTCAGAAGCATCTACTCTTGATCTCGGGGCTATAAGATCAAGGCCCCATACTAGATGTAGAGATTACTTAAATGAATAGAACCTTAAAAGATAAAGGAAACAACATTCTTTTCAAGTGTACATGGAATATTCTGCAGTATAGATCACAGGTGAAGCCACAAAACAAGTCTGAATAAATTTGAGAAGATTTAAATCATATCAAGCATCTTCTCTGACTAATGTTATGAAACTAGAAATCAATTATAAGAAAAAAAATCTGAGAAAAAAATAAACATGAAAAGCCTAAACAACATGCTACCAAACAACCAGTGAGTCAAAGAAGAAATCAAAGAGAAAATTTAAAAATTCTTGATGACAAACAAAAATGGGAACACCAGAGTTCAAAAAGTTGGGACATAGGAAAACAGTTTTAAGAAGGAAATGTTTACTATACAGGCTAACATCAAGCAACAACAAAAATCCCAAATAAACAACCTAACTTTACACCTAAGGAAATAAAAAAAGAACAAATAAAGCCCAAAGTTAGTAAAAGGTAGCAAACAACAAAGATCAAAGAAAAAATAAATGACAAAAAGACTAAAACTAAAAAACAATAGAAAAGATGAGTGAAATTAAGAGTGGTTCTTTGAAAAGATAAACAAAACTGACAAATCTTCAGCCACTTTCATCAAATAAGAGAGAAGTCTCAAATAAAATCACAATTCAAAGAAAAATTACAAATGATACCACAGAAAAAGAATTATGAGAGACTAGTATGAAAAATTATATGCCAACATATTGGGCAACCTAGAAGAAATGGATAAATTCCTAGAAAAATACAATTTTTCAAACCCAAATCAGAAAGAAATAGAAAATCTGAATAGACTGATTCCTAGTACTAAAATCCAATGAGTAATAAAAATTTTCCAGCAAATAAAAGTCTAGAACTAAAAAGCTTCACAGGTGAATTTTCTCAGACATTAAGGAAGAGTTAATACCTATCCTCTCAAATTATTCCAAGAAATAGAAGAAGAAGGAATGCTTCCAGATTCATTCTTTAAGGCCAGTTTTACCCTGATACTAAACCCACACAAAGATACTACCAAAAATTTACATACCAATATACCGCAGATATATTGAATACAGATGCAAAAGCCCTCAACAAAGTCTTAGCAAACCACATGCAATAACACATTAACAGGATCATTCAACAAGATCAAGTAGTATTCATTTGGAGATGCAAGGATAGTTCAATATCTGCAAATCAATCAATATGATATACCACATTAACAAAATGGATAAAAATCCTAGGGTCATCTCAACAGATTAAAAAAAAAATTGAAAAAATTTAACCCTTGTTCATGATAAAAGGGTCCATATATAGGGAACAACAAAGTCCATATATAGGGAACATACCTCAGTGTAATAAATGTCATATATGAAGAATTCACAGCTAAAACCCTACTCAGTGTAAAAATCTGGCAGCTTTTCTTCTAAGCTTAGAAATGAGATAAGGATGTCCCCCTCACCAATTTTATTTGACATATCACTGTAGGTCCTAGCCACAACAATCAGAAAAGAAAAAAAATCTTCCAAATTTGTAAGAAAGAAGTAAAATTGTCACTATTTGCAGATGACATGACACTACATATATAAAACTCTAAAGACTCCACTAAAACTACTAAAACTAACAAAACTCAAAATGAACAAAAGACCCGAATGTAAGACCTAAAACCAAAAAACTTCTAAAGGAAAACATAAGCAGTAATCTCCTGGACATTAGCCACAGCAATATTTTTCAGAATATTTCTCCTCAGGAAAGGGAAACAAAAGCAAAAATAAACAATTGGGACTACATTAAACAAAAGAAAAAGGAGTCTACTGAACAGGAGAAAATATCTGCAAATCATCTATCTCATAAGGGGTTAAGACCCAGAATATTTCAAAAACTCAAACATCTCAAAACCAGAAAACAAAAAAAAAAAACCCAAATCCAATTAAAAATGGGAAGATGACCTAAATAGACATTTTTCCAAAGACAACATACGCCCAAAGACACATGATTAAGTGCTCAACACCACTAATCATCAAGGAAATGCAAATTAAAATCACAATGATGAGTGAAATAAGTCAAGCAGAGAGAGTCAATTATCATATGGTTTCACTTATTTATGGAGCATAACAAATAGCATGGAGGACATGGGGAGTTAGAGAGGAGAAGGGAGTTGGGGGAAATTGGAAGAGGAGGTGAACCATGAGAGACTATGGAATCTGAAAAACAATCTGAGGGTTTTGAAGGGGCGGGGGATGGGAGGTTGGGGTACCAGGTGGTGGGTATTATAGAGGGCACGGATTGCATGGGGCACTGGGTGTGGTGCAAAAATAATGAATACTGTTATGCTGAAAATAAATAAAAAATAAATAAATAAATAACACAATGAGATAGGGCTTCACACCATTAGAATGGCTAGAATCAACAAGAGAAGAAAGAGGAAGTGTTGACAAGAATGAAGAGAAAAAGGAACACACATACGCAACTGGTGGGAATGTAAATTGGTGCAGCCAGTGTGGAAATGGTATAAAGTTTCCTCAAAAAATTAAAAATAAAAATATACAACCCAAAAGTCCTCCTTGGGGTATTTGCCCTAGGTAAATGAAAACACTAGATCAAAAAGACAGATACATCTCTATGTTTATCTCAGCACTATTTAGAAGAGCCAAGATATGGAAGCAACCTAAATGTCCATCAACAGATGATGAATAAAGAAGATGTGGCATTATATATTCAAGGGAATGATACTCAGCCACAAAAAAAAAAAAAAAAAAGAATGAAATCTTACTGTTTGTAACAATCTTGGTAGACCCAGAGGTTATTAGGCTAGTGAAATAAGTCACAGAGAAAGACCACATCATTTTTCATATATGTGGAATCTCTAAATAAATAAATATATAAATAAATAAACAAACAAACAAACAAACATCAATAACAAAGCCAGACTCATACACAGAGAATAAATTTGTAGGTGCAGAGAGAAGGAGGTGGGGAGACAGGTGAAATAGTTTAAGGAGATTATAAGGTAAACTTGCAGTTACAAAGCAGTTAAATCACAGGAATAAAATGTCAACACAGGAAATATACTCACTAATATTGTAACAACTTTGTACAGTGATGCAAAGTAACTAGCTTTATTGTGGTGAGATTTCATAATGTATGTAATTGTTGAATCACTATGTTGTACACCTGAAATCAATGTATGTCAACTATATTTCTACTAGACATACAAAAAATTGGGTGCTTGGCTGGTTCAGACAATAGAGCTTCTGACTCTTGATCTCGGGGTTGTGAGTTTGAGCTCCTTGTTGGGTGCAGAAATTACTTAAAATTAATTAAATCTTCTAAATAAACATGCATTTGGGGGCACCTGTCTAGACTGGTCCACAGAGCATGTGATTCTTATCTCAGGGTTTTGGGTTCAAGCCCCACATTGGGCATGGAGCTTACTTAAAAAGAAGTAATTTAAAAATTTAAAAATTTAAAAAATAAGTAAAAAAAAGACATACAATTTTTTAAAAGAATTGGAAATTTTAAAAAGGATAAAATACTTAGAAATAAAGTTAAAAAATGGAAGACTTGTACATCAAAATTTACAAAACACTGAGGAAAATTGGAGATCTGAGTGGAGAGGAATATTTCAGGTTTATAGATTTGAAGACTCGAAATTACTAAAATGTCATTTCTCTCCAAACTGATCTATAGATTCAGTATAAACCATATCAAAATCCCTGCAGGCTTTTTTGCAGAAACTGACAAGCTGATTCTGAAATTTATACGGAACAGGAAAGGATCTAAACTGCCAAAAAAATTTTGACAAACAAGAACATTTATTTTTAGTTCTTTGAACACATTTTCCTTTAATTCTATGAATATATTTATAATAGTTGCTTTGAAGTCTTGGTCTGCTAAGTCAACATCTGGACCCATTTGAAGTCATTTTCTACTGAATCCCATTTTTCTGAGTATGAGTCACACCTTCCTGTTTCTTTGCATGTCTAGTAATATTTGGTTGGAAACTAGACATTATATAATGATGTTGTAGTGACTTTGAATTGTGTTATGTTCGTCTGCAGATTGTTGCTTTTTTGTTCTACTGGGTAGTTTACTTGCCTGGACTGAAACTGGAAACTTTGTCTTTCCTAGGTTATGCTACTACTGCTATATCTATTCTCATCTTACAGTGTGTAGTAATTGTTATGTTAGCCTGTGGTACACACTGTGCCTCAATGTTTTTGGAAATTCTTGAAGTTACTGGAGGTTTTGAAAGTAATTTCACAGTCATCCAAGGATACGGACAGACATTACACTTCTATCTGAGAGATCACCCTCAAGTTTTCTTGCTTCTAGGCAACCCACCCTCCAACCAACTTCAAATCAACCTGCCATCCTCAGTCCTGTCCTCCAATTGGTTTTATTCTTAAATTTTCAACTTTATCTTGCCCAAAATGCACATAATTGGAAAATGTACTTGCTTTAAAAAAAAAAAAAAAAAAGTGGCAGTAAATTCATGGGTGCCTTTTTAAGTTCTATCTTTCAAGCCTCCTTTTTGTTGTCTTCCCTGGAGTCAATCAATTTGGCTGTTGGCCAGGAATTTAGGCAGAGTTGATACTCAGATTTTTATCTTACTCTTTATTACTGTCCCACAC
Source organism: Mustela nigripes (assembly GCF_022355385.1). NCBI lineage: Eukaryota > Metazoa > Chordata > Mammalia > Carnivora > Mustelidae > Mustela > Mustela nigripes. Next base: position 92,537,775 of record NC_081568.1, read on the forward strand.
AGAGTTTCTCCTTATACTTTCATCTAGTTTTTCAATGATGAAGTGTGATCTGGCACCTTGAGGTGGTAAGGCAGTGGTTTATATCTGTGGATTTCTAACTCTGTAGCTGTGGGGGTTAGGAATGAGGCCAAACAATTCTCAAGCCAAATCACAACCTCGAAATTCTTAACACTTCAGTATTTTTTAAGAGAAAAATTTCTCTGGCTTCTATTTCAGATGCTCACAGTACCTTCAACCCAGTGCATTTTAAAATATTTTATCCAGCTATTATTGTCATCATTACCTCTAGTGTGATTCACATAATTACATGACGCCACACACATTTACTAAAAGGTTCCCCTCCTCTCTTTTACTTTAAATTTCTCATTTTTTGGTAAGTTCTTTTAAATGTTATCAGCACTCATCTTTTTTTTTTTTTACTTCTTTTTAAAGATTTTATTTATTTATTTAACAGACAGAGATCACAGGTAGGCTGAGAGGCAGGCAGAGAGAGAGAGAGAGAGAGGAGGAAGCAGGCTCCCTGCTAAGCAGAGAGCCCAATGTGGGACTCAATTCCAGGACCCTGAGATCATGACCTGAGCCTAAGGCAGAGGCTTACCCCACTGAGCCACCCAGCTACCCCCTATCAGTGCTCATCTTTAAAGGTATTGTTAAACTTACACTGATTTCTGTTAAAGGCAATGCTACACAATGTATTCACTTCTTCCTGGTTGAGACCATCGCATAGGTGAGAGTGGTCGGTGAGAACAGGCTGAATGGACTCGGGAAATGTAAACGGCTTAGAAAATTTGAAAACAAGAATAAAACCAAGTTAAAGTTGGTCTGCTTTTTTACTATTCCCATGACTAGTAAGGCTAAACAATGTAACTCATTAAATACAATTTCCCTCTCTTTTGAAGTGTGCCATTGTTGTGATAAGCACATTTTAACCCCCATCCTTCTCCCCTCTGATTCCCAGTTTTTCTTAGCAAGGTCGGAGATTTGAGGTCTAGATTATTACTGTGTTACTATAGTTATACCATAGAAGTTCTTCTGCTTCATCTTCTTCTTCTTCTTCTTCTTCTTTTTTTTTTTTTTTTTTTTTTTTTTTTTGCATGTGTATTTCTTGGCTTTGGTTAACAGTGTGTGTGGCCTGAGGTCCAGTTTATTACTATCTTGTTATATTAACACCACACATTGCCTCTTTCAAGATTAGTTATATGCCTAGATCAATGCCAACTCATCATACTTAGCTTTGTTTTTTATACTTTGCCACTCTTGAGTTCTTCTGCTGTATCTATCAATAATTTTACCAAGAAAAATAGGTCATTACAGACAATAAACTATTTTCATTTAACTCTCAGATGTAAAAACTTGGGTATAAAATTTGGAAAACACAATCTTTCCTCATTATTACTACAGACCTTATTCATTGTCCTCTGGTACATAACATTGCAAAAGAATTCTGAGGTCAGCCTGATTTTTGTTACTCTGGAATTAGGGTTTTTTTTTTTTTAACCTCTGTGCTTATATGATTTTTTAGTCTAATATTAGAAATATTTTACAAGGGCCGCTGGGTGGCTCAGTGGGTTAAATCCTCTGCCTCAGCTCAGATCATGATCCCAGGATCCTGGGATGGAGCCCCACATCTGGCTCTCTGCTCAGCAGGGAGCCTGCTTCCCCCATCGCCTCTGCCTGCCTCTCTGCCTACTTATGATCTCTGTCAAATAAATAAATAAAATCTTTTTTTTTTAAAGATTTTATTTATTTATTTGAGAGAGAGACAGTGAGAGAGAGCATGAGTGAGGAGAAGGTCAGAGGGAGAAGCAGACTCCCCATGGAGCTGGGAGCCTGATGCGGGACTCGATCCCGGGACTCCGGGATCATGACCTGAGCCAAAGGCAGTCGTCCAACCAACTGAGCCACCCAGGCGTCCCAATAAATAAAATCTTTTAAAAAAAATATTTTATGAACATATGTTTTGGGGTAGATCTCTTATTTTTACTGAAATGCAATGTGTTTTTTTCAATCTGGACCCTTAGAGATTTAAGATTTAAGATTAGCTTAGGGAGCACTAAAGAACACTACTCAAATTTCAGTGGCAGGATAAAAACTAGATGAGGGAATTTACTTAGAAGGGGAGTTTAAGTTTACCCAAGGGAATCTAATAATAGGAAAAGAATTCATATTTTTAAATTTTAAACTTCAGGATATTTATGCCGCTAACTTTTTATTATTTGTGCTACACTATTACCTGGTGACATCTGATACGGGGATGTTGGGGTTCAGAGAGAAGAGTCAAGAAAGAATTCTGCTGATGTCTTTGGTGAAAAAAGTTGATTTTATTAAAGCACCGGGACAGGATCCATGGGCAGAAAAAAAGCTTCACTGAGGTCATGAGGAATGGCTGATTATATACTTTCAAGTTGGGAGTGGCCAGGGATAGGGTAAGTCTCTAAGAGATTTTGGAAGCAAGGTTTCCAGGACCTTGGGGGGCTAGCTGTTGTTAGGAAAAGGTCATTTATCACTGTCTAATAAAACCTTAGTCATGAGACCCTTCAGATATATAGCAGTAGGCCATATGCTGGAGGAGGATTGCCAAAATGCATCTTAGGGGATAGAAATAAAGGAAATTTCTGAAGGAATTTTTATACATTAAAGGAGACTTACAGGATCCAGGAAGTCAGAATAATGTAAAGTTTGCCTTTGGCCCTTAGCAAAGTATTAGCATCAAGGCAGTTGAGTTCCTAGAGCAAGGTCACTCTGCCAGTCTCAAGGATTTGTCAGTGGGCTGTAAGTTGTAAGGAAATTTAATTTTTTCTTTTGCTTTTGTTTCCTATGTCAATATCCTTGTTCTATAAGTTCAGTTAGACAATGTTACTGACCGTAAGTTCAGATAAGAAATAGAACTAGATGTGAATTCTTGGCCTAATATTTAAGGAAGACTCAAATTACTTATTAGTTTTCAACATTTTAGAAATTTCAGAGGATAACCCTAATAGAAAGGAACAGTGGCAAAAACTGAGAAAGGAACCATATGAAGTTATGGAAAAGAGTTCTCTTATATTCCTTTGATCTCTCTCTCTTTCAAAAGAAATAAACCAAATCTTTGATAAACCAATGGTCAAATTTCAAGCTTATTAGTTAAGATAACAATTTTTAAAAAATTTAAAGCATAGGAATGTTGCCTCTAGAGGCCATTTATTTCTCCATTTCTTTCTCCCAAATACAGACACACACACACACACACACACACACACATACACACACTTCATGCCACCCTCAAAAAAAGGTTGTTACCATTGGCCAGACAGAGGGATATTTCCTTGGCCACTTCCACTTGCGACCAGTTAAAAAGATAAAAAAGAGATGTGGACACTTGTACCGTCTTTCATAATACCATGTAAATGGAATACTTAAAAGGGTTGCGCTGGCTCAGCCAGCTTTCACCTTTTCTCTCTCTCTGCCTTTTTTCTTTTTTTAAATATTTTATTTATTTAATTGACAGACAGAGATCACAAGTAGGCAGACAGGCAGGCAGAGAGAGAGGAGGAAGCAGGCTCTCCACCAAACGGAGAGCCAGAAGCGAGGCTCAATCCCAGGGCCCCGAGATCACGACCCAAGCGGAAGGCAGAGGCTTCAACCCACTGAGCCACCTAGGTGCCCCTCTCTCCGCCTTTTTAAAATTCTCTTCCTCCCAAGGCTGTGAAGAATTCACAGCTGGCTAGTACTTAATCCTTTGCTGGCTCTCTTTTACTGCCATGGTCTTGTAAAGATTAGATGGCAGCATCTAGGGAGTTTTCATTTTCATATAATCACTGTTCTTTAGAGTGCCTATGATGTGCACAAAGCTAGACATGTTGTGAGCACTTTCTGATACCCTTTAAATAATAAATGAATGAATAAACCCATCATCACCTAGATTTTTATTTCAGACGCCTGAACCACTTTGGCTTTTCCTTATTCTAAAACTACTTCCTTTTCTTTCTTCCATTGTTTTTTTTTTCTTTTCTTTTCTTTTCTTTTTTTTTTTTTTTGGATGTCTATATATGTTATTCTAATGTTTCCCAATGCCTCTGAAAGGAAATAACAATCCTAGACATATATCAGTTTATTGTGCTATACATCTATATTATGACTAATTTTTTAAAAATATGGGTTGATCTATTACCTATTGAGAAAGGTATGTTACAATTTCCCATTATGATTGTGGGCTTGTCGATTTCTCCTTTTAATTAAGTCATATAAATCTTTGCTTTATATGCTTTGAGGTTATGTTACCAGTTAGCTTCCTAGTAAAGTTTTCACCACCATGGGGTGATTATCTCACATGAATGCCCCTTATTTTATTTTTTTAAGATTTACTGATTGATTGGGGGGAGGGGTAGAGAGAGTGGGAGAGAGAGAATCTCAAGCAGAATCCCAACTGAGCAGGGAGTCTGACTCAGGGCTTGATCTCAGGACCCTAAGATCATGAGCTAAGCCCAAATCAAGAGTCAGACACTTAATCAACTGAGCCACCCAGGCTTCCCAGTGCCTCTTATTTTAAAGTATATTTTTTCTGATATTAATATATCTATTAACTTGAATTTGGTTATTACTTGCATGAAAGGTATTTTTCTCTTTAACTTTCTATCTTTCTGCATCTTTATTTAAATGTGGCTCTTATCAATAGCAATTTTTAATGATTTTTACTTTAGAATTATAGATATACAGGAAGTTGAAAAGATATTATAGGAAGAATTACAGATTTGTAGGCAGTTTAAAAGATATTAGCTTCACTCAGTTTCTCCCAATGATTACATCTTACATAACCATAGGACAATATCAAAACCAGGAAGCCAACATTGGTACAACATGTGTGTAGTGATCTAGGCCATTTTACCCAGTTGTGCAAAACTATCATTGTGATCAAGATACAGAACTGTTCTGTCATCACAAAGACCTAAACAGCCAAATGAACAAGATGACTTAGCCAACTAATGTTAGGTAGCCTTTGTTTGGGTCCCTTCTCTCACTGTGTGGTATGGTGGCCTCTAAATGAAGTGGTGTATTGCAGACAGGAGGTAAAACTATAGTCACCAATATCTGGTTCTAAGGATTCAAATGATGACATTATGGCTCTGCCTCCCTCTGGGGTGACTGAGTTATCAGGTAGGTTCTATTTATGTGGTAGTAAAGAGGACTATAGGAAGCTTCTGGCTTCCATTATCTACACAGTGAGTGATTACATAGAAAAGAGTTGGCCCTCTTTACCTTAATCTCTAGGCCAAATCCTAAAAGGATAGAGTGTCTTGTCTCTACCTTTGGACTAGTTACTATATCTGGGAGATGGATGTTTTGACTGTCCAGATTCAGTTGTGATCCCCCTTAGGGTGGAGAAGTATGACCCCATAACTGCATCCCCCCATCACCAAATCATACAAAGAGAGAAGGAGGCAGCTTCTAAAATGCAAAGAGGCTTCTGTTAGCAGAAGAGGGGTGTTGACAGAAATGACAACTGCCATTGTACCAGTGACTTTGATAGATGGCCTGGGGACAGTCATTCGAAGCTTTCAGAGATTTATTCTCAGGCCCTAAACTTTCACTTCTACCAGGGGACTTCTCAGACATCCATCCAGAGCCCTCATCTCTTTACTGACTTGCAGGCATGGCATTTATAATGATCCGCAAGGCTTCTTCCCAAAGAAGTCTTACCAACACCACAACTTAACACATTAAGATGCAGCCTAATGACTTCCCCACCAAACCAGCTTCTCCTCTGCATTTTCTTATTTCAGGCAACGGTTATATCATGATTCGGCCTCCTAAATTTAAAACGCTGGAAACATTCTCCACACCACCCTTCCCCATCTCTGCAGATTTTCCCAAGTATTCCTAGGTAACATCCCTCACAAATGCCCTTTCCTCCCCCACCGTGGCTTTTGAATTCCAGCTCCCATTATCTTATGGCATCAGTCTTTCTCATTCTAACCCTATCTTCTCCATTCTGTATATTGATAGCAGATTAACAGTCACAAAACATTGGTGGACTTCAACTCCCTAAGTAAAAAATAAATAAATAAATAAATAAATAAATAAATAAATAGAATCAATTTTCTCTAGTGTTTATAGGATACAGTCCAAAACACTTGGCCTGATATTTCAATATCTGCTATAATCTGGCTCCAATCCACTTTCCCAATCTACTTGATTATCATTTGCTTATATAGACTCTCTGATCCAGCCAAACAGATGTACTTATCATTCCCTACACATACTACAGACATCAGAACCTTCTTGTGTTCTTGCTTCTACCGATCCCCTGCTTTGAAAGGTTTCATTATTGTTTTCTCCTCATCTCAGTCCTCTTTTAAGACCCACCTCCAATCTCATTTCTTCCTGAAATCTTTCCTTCCAACTTAAGCCATGTGCTAGCTCCCTCCTCTATGGGCAATCTGGCCCATTACTCATTCAGCAACAATATGTGAGGCCACCTTTCTGAAATCAGGTAAGTCATTCTGTGTGTCCCAAGCCCACTCTACCTTTCACCCAGCACCCCCCACCCCAGATACTCCGAAGACAGGTCGTGCATCACAATCTTCAGATCTAAAGTCAGTTTTGTTGGCAAGACCAGATGCCTGGTGTGGGTGAGTTTCTATACCCATGTAATCATTGAGCTGCAAACTTTCTCTGTCTCCAAGAGTGTTGGCATGGTCTAGTAGCAGCAAACTCCTATCTTACATTTCTAAGTTTTTCTTCACCTCTCCAATTCCTTCTGGAAAACAGGATTCAGTTCTGTATGGCAGCTCATTCTCTGTAACCCTCTTGTCAGCCTGCTTTCCTATTACCCTGTCTTCTGGGAGATGCACTCCCAACACATTACTCTCCCAGATGATACCGCCACCCGAGGGATTGATTGCCATTTCTACTTCTGTTGCTCTAAGTTCCTCATCAGCAGAAATTTACCTTGTCTTTGGATCCCCAGCAACTTGCACACAGTAGGTACATGAGTCATGCTTTTGAACAACAACAACAACAAAAAAATCCCCTCTAAATGAGATCTCCATGAACTCTTACGTTCATACGAATCAGGCCAATTTTGTCCTTCCTCTTTGCACACTACATAATGGCCTGTTAGTTCCCCACCAAGGATCAGTTCTCCTTGTTTCCATCCTGTCCAGATTCTCTTCTTCCCCTTCCTTATATGTCCATTCTACTAACTTCCCAGAATGCCTCAGTCAGGCAAGAGTGACAGCATTTAGCACTTGCCGTCTTAGACTGGTATCTGTTCAGATGGCTCTGAGGGTGGACATGGTGTCATCATCTAATTTCTTAGACTCCCGATTGCATAGCTCAGTGCCCTAAAAACACCAGACACTCGATAAAGTTTTGCTGTTGATGATCTGAGTTTATTATATAAAACTGAAATGTTCTGTGGTCTTTAATGTTATAACGAAGAATTATCTATCAATGACTCAATATTGGTTTCTTATTCCTCAATATAACCCTGGACTGTGCCAGATTTAGATAATTCCTCCTGTTGTACAGTACTTCCCAGTATCCTCACCTGGGAATTTTAATAATTTGCATTTAATTATGACTAGAGTAACAAGAACAATTTTATTTGTAAAAAGGAAGGAGCTAGTAGCTCAATTTAAGGCACACAAAAACATTGATAACTAATAAGGTCCTCTCCTTTTGAAAGTTCTAAATAAATCAACCTTTATTTATCTTATTTATTTTCTCTCTTTTTAGGCCTGATGTAAAAGCCTATCGATATCCATTTGCTCTTAACTAACATTGTCGTGTAAGGGGAGAATCATATCTATCATTTGGATCATGAAGTCAACAGATTACTAAAGCAGTCATTTAGTTTTAAAAAGTAGTAGAGACTCTGTTTATTTGTGGGCTATACCACAAAGGTCTAAGAAGGTTGCTTTTACTTTAATCATATTATTAGAGACCTTATTATAGAGTTAGTTCCAATTCTTTGGAAATAACAAAAATGAATGCATGCCTCCTGGAGGGAAAGGTGAAGCAATGGAATTATTTTAGTCTGAAAGGAAAAAAACCTGAAAGGTGACTTGCCATCCTTCTTTAAGGATGTGAGAGTTACTGTAAAGGGAACGGTGGCCTCATTTTACCCATCGTTGTGCAACGACTCGGAGAACTGGGGACGGACTGGGCCCTGGCAGTTTTGAAAAAGCCAGAGGTACTGCAGCTGTATTTACTGCCAAACTGGAAGTCAGACACACTGTCCTTCTGCCAGGCTGCCAGAACAGAGACATCAGATAAGTCCTTCCAACTGCCACAGAAATGGAGAGAGAGGACAGAATGAGCCAGACGGGAAGGGCTGGAACCCATCTTAGGCTGAGGCTGAAACCTCCATCTTGTACTGCCCGGAAAGGGCCCTCTTATTCCCGGATTCCTTGGTGGAGGAAACCCCCCCAATATTCCTCCATGCCTAGGAATTAAGAGACACTCTCCAGCCTCAATTCTGTCTTATTTCTGTCAGACCTTAGAAGACTTCACTACACCATCAGTTTCAAAGCCAGTTTTGATATTAACTCATCCATCTCACTTCCAGCCTGGCCACAAATGCTCTTTATTTCCTACATTCCCTAAGAAAATGGAATTAAATTGCTTCGGGGGGAAATTTAGAACATACATAAAGAATGATGTCCTGACTGCAAAGTTTCCTGGGTCTAGAACAAGTTATTGAGAGATACTTTAGAATCTTCTCCCAGAACCAGCCTTGAAGTGCAAACATAAGCCCGGTTCTCAGCTGGCCTCTCTCGTGAGAGGAATGTCACTCACCACCCTCCGATGCTTCTGAATTTCAGTCATCAGATTGGAAATTCAAGAGTTTGAATGCCTGAATCCCCGAAGCCAGCCAATGGTGTTATTTTGTGGCCCTTGATTGATTCAATTGATTATTTTATTAGCATTATCTAAGATATAAATACTTTAAATCTAGATTTTATTTTCAGTATTGAACAGAGATCAACAACACTGAATTCCGATTAAGAACTCTCGGAAATATTGTCCATACTCTTCTCGTTTCCAAAAATATCAGTAGATTTCCATTCATTTGCACATTGGACCACATTCTTCCCTCTCTTCTCTGATGCCTTTTTTCTATAATTATGTGTTTTTATTAAAACAACATGTAACTTTTGCTTATCCACTGGTTCTTCCCTTGTCCTTCAAAAAATGGGCTTTGAAAGGCAAACACCAGAACCCACGATTCTGTATCAGCTGTCCTATCTCTGTCCTTCTCATACTCACTGGCCCTTCCTCCTTACCTTGTCCTCCTTATCCTAATTGCTCACTTACCATTTGGGTTTTGTTTCTTCCATTTATTAGATATACACAACTTTCCCCAATGACCTCTCCTTGCCAAACGGAATTTTTCTATGTCCCTTTCCTCCTTAGTATCTCTAGGACAACTTACGGCTCGCTCCCTACCTGGGACTCTGCCTTGTGCTTTGTGACACCGCACTGAGTGATTCTTCTGTTTTTCTGGCAGTCCTTCTCTATGCCTGTGCTGGCTCCATGTCTGTCTCACCTCTTACCTGCTGACATGCCTCAGGATATCGTCCCTCTGCCCGCTTCCCTTCCTACACATATTCCTTCCTAGAAACACAGCCATTCTCCAGGCTTCGATGACCAGTTTTTCTTCTGACTTCTAAATTTATACCTCCAGCCCTAAGCTGTTACCAGGTCTAGCATTTTCAGTTGCCCAATTCTATCAGGAAAAGCTCCATTTTCTAATTTCAGAGACTAGGAAATATGAATTCATCTTTGACTCTTTTCTCTCATCCCTGCCCTATTTTTCTTAACAGTGCGCCATCTGGAAGCCCACTCTTCCGGAGTTGGGCTGTACCCTACTCCGGGCTACTCACGTGAGCACGAGTTCTGGAACCACGAAGAGTGGAAAAGTAATGTGTGCGTGCGTGCATGTGTGTGTGTGTGTGTGTGTGTGTGTGTGTGTGTACGTGCATGCATGCGTAGGGGATCATTACCAATCCAGAAAAGGCTACAAAGAGTCTTTGCTCAGAGGACATAAGTAAGTAGAACCTTAAGAGGAGAAACTAGAAGGCTGAGAGGTAAAAATGTATGATCAATATAGAAAGTCAAATTGGCATAATTTAAGTTTAATGATATCAAACTGGTATGTGAGGAAACCCGTACTTTTGTAAGAAGCCAGCAGGCATGAAATATGATACAGCTACTTGGGATACAAATTTCAAAGTGCCTCTTACAAATGTAAATGCACATACTCTATGATCCAGCAATTTCACTTCTTTATAAATTCTTATTAAATATATGCCTTCATATGAAGAAAAGGGCACGCTTAAAAATTTCCTTACAACACTCTTAATATTAAAATATTGGAAATAATCTAAATGTCCCAACTAGGGGATGGTTTGGTGAACGGTGATGTATCTCTTACTCTGGAATACGACGTGGCAGGGATATGTAGATATGTACTGACAGAGAACCGTCTCCAAAGACAACACCATTGAGCAGAAGATAGGTCCCAGAGTGACACATACAATGAATCATTTCTATGAAAATATACACAACATAAACAATGCTGAATGACTACCTTCTTTTCAGGGAGATGTAAAATATACAACCATGTAACAGAAAATCTACACAGCAAACCACTAGGAAAGATTATTTCAAGGGGAACAGGATAGGTCCGAGGCTGGGATGGTACTCAAAGGGGACTTTGCCCTTCTCTGCACTATCATTTGTTTTAGTTCCTATTAATTATGTAATTATTGGAGAGACAAGGACCGTGGGAAATGAAGAGGGAGAGGGGGGAAGAGCGAGAGAGAAAGAGAGGATGAGAGGCAGCAAACAGGAACCAGGGACTGAAGCAAAGACAGGAAGCAGAATAGCCAGAAATGAGCCAGGGCACAGACAGATCAAAGGACAGTTAACCAACTGGCTCTGCAGACACAGCCTGTCCACTGCAGTGTTCCTTGGACATGTGCTTCAGCACACTTGGCAGGCCCAGAACCGTCCTCAAAGGAACCAAGTTGTGTTGGAAAGAGTGGCCACTGAAGACAGAGTTGGACAGTTGGTGCAGATCAGGTTTAGACCAGAGCCATGGTTGGCAAAAACAAACAACAAAAAAAGAGGTCTTGTCAATGGGCAGGAGGTTCCAGAAGAATCCATTAACAAGGCAGGCAGAACTCTGGCCAAAGGGTACATGTCCTGGGTATACAGAAGGCTCAAAGAGCTCTACACACTGAAGGTTAGATGTTTTTTTCTGTGGAGACTGAAATGCTTGCTGCTTTTTACCTCAGATAGTTCACAATGTTTTCTAGTCAGTTCTATTATGAGGTAATGCTCTCACTATAAAAACATCTTAAATTTCTCCCCAGTTCTTAGTGACCAGTCAGATTCCCAATCTACTTGGATTATTTTAGTAGCCTAACGAATAGCTTCACTCTCTCTTCATTACAATGCATCCTACCTACCACTACGAAATTCATTTTCTTAAATTATCACTTGCCTCTTATCAATTCACTTCACCAAGAAACAGCAGTCATTCTCTTTTGCCCACAGTCCATCCCAACACAGTGTCAGGATCAAACTCCTCTGTTTTGCTCTACAAGTTGGCTACCATGAACTCCCTCTCTGCCCATAACCTGCATCACTGTTTTCTTAGATCACTGGAAGAGAGTCCCCAAGTCTACTCCTTTGAAAGTCTACAGAGTCAGTGGGAAACCTGAGTAGTCCCCTAGCGTTTCTTCTCAATGTGGCTTAATGATTGTCTTTCAAAGAAAATTGTTTTCTCTTCTTCTAACTACCATCCTCCTTTTCCTGAACCAAAGTACCTGAGCCATTTACCCTGCCTCCATGACTAGAACCCGATCACTCCCACACTAGCCCGTCTTCCTTCTGTTCAATTCAGTTCTGTTCAATTCAAATCAGGTTCTTCATGCACTCCACTCTAGTGCCTTTGCCCCTATTAGCCAACTCCTGGATAGCTCTCCCCACTCCTTCATCTATCCAGATCCTACACATACCTCCATTAGGCTGCCTCTATCTCTACCACATAGTCTGTCCTAGTAATTGTACTAGTAATGTCCTAGTAGCCTATAGAGGTTGATCCCGTCTCTAAATTCCTGCAGTATTCATATACATCAGAAAATAACACTAATACAGATTTTACCATTCTTCATTATTTCATGTATGCATGTATTCATCTCCTCAGTTCAAGTACCTGAGAACGAAGAACCATACCTTTGATTTTTTTGTATTCTCCGTAGTCAACATGTTCATGTGAATAGTGAATAGTTCATTGTTCATGGTGAATAACTACCATGATACCATAATTTGATGCATCATATACTTGAGCACAATTAGCCTTCATGTATTATTTTAATCAGAACTCTTCTGGCTGCATATTGTGGTAACTCTGATCAAACCAACTGAATTTAAAAGGAATTTGGTTCACCTAGCTGAAATTACAGGTATAAATTAAGGCCAAGTTAGATCCACCTATTCAAGTAATATTAAAAATCAGTATTTCTACAATGACATCAAAAAGAGTAAAACACCTAGGAATAAATTTAACCAATGAGGTGAAAGACGCATACACTGAGAACTTTAAGAAATTGATTAAAGAAAGTGAAGACACAAACAAATGGAAAAATATTGTGCTCATAGATTAAAAGAATTAATACTGTTATAATGTCCATGGTCTCCAAAGCAATCTACAGATTCAATGCAATCTCTATCAAAATTCTAATGGCATTTTCCACAGAAACAGAACAAAGAGGGCGCCTGGGTGGCTCAGTGGGTTAAGCCGCTGTCTTCAGCTCAGGTCATGATCTCGGGGTCCTGGGATCGAGTCCCATGTCGGGCTCTCTGCTCAGCAGGGAGCCTGCTTCTCTCTCTCTCTCTCTGCCTGCCTCTCTGTCTACTTGTGATCTCTCTGACAAATAAACAAATAAATCTTAAAAAAAAAAAAAAAAGAAAAGAAACAGAACAAAGAGACTCCCAAAAACCCAAGCAATCTAGGAAAAGAATAAAGCTGGAAGCATCACACACCCTGATTCCAAACTATATTACAGAGATATCATAATCAAAACAGTATGGTATTGGCATAAAAAGAGGATCATCAATCAATGGAACACAGTAGAGATCTCAGAAATTAGCATACACATATATGAACAATTTATTTGCGACAAAGGAGCCAAGAATATACAATGGGGAAAGGACAGTCTCTTCAATAAATGGTGTGAGGAAAATGGACAACCTCATGCAAAAGAATGAAACCAGACCCTAACTCACACCACACTTAAAAATTAATTCAAAATGGATTAAAAATTTTAATGTTAGATCTAAAGCCATAGAAAATATATGTGACAGTTTCCTTGACATTGGTCTTAGCAATGGTAGTTTGGATTTGACCCCAAAAGTAAAGGCAACAAAAGTGAAAACAAACAAGCAGGATTACATCAAACTAAAAAGTTTTTGCATAGGGGCACCTGGGTGGCTCAGTGGGTTAAGCCTCTGCCTTTGGCTCAGGTCATGATCTCAGGGTCCTGGGATGGAGCCCCGCATCGGGCTCTCTGCTCAGCAGGGAGCCTGCTTCCCCCAGCCCCCTCTGCCTGCCTCTCTGCCTACTTGTGATCTCTCTCTGTCAAATAAATTAAAAATCTTAAAAAAAAAAAAGTTTTTGCATAGCAAAGGAAACCATGAACAAAATGAAAAGATAACCTAGTGAATGGGAGAAAATATTTGCTAATCATCTATGTGATAAGAGGTTATTATCCTCTATACCTATATATAAAAAAACTCCTACAATTCAATAGCAGGAAAAAAAATCCTACTAAAAAATGGGTAGGGGATCTAAATAGACATTTTTTCCAAAGAAGAGAGACAGATGGCCAAAGGGTACATGAGAAGGTGGTCAATATCACCTCATCATCAGAGTAAGTGCAAATCAAAATCTCTAGTAGATATCCCCTCACACCTGTTGGAATGGGCATTTTTCAAAGGCCAAGAAATAGGGCGCCTGGGTGGCTCAGTTGGTTAGGCCAACTGCCTTAAGCTTAGGTCATGATCCCGGAGTCCTGGGATCAAATCCCACATAGGGCTCCCTGCTTGACAGGGAGTCTGCTTCTCCTGCTGACCTCTCTCATGTTCTCTCTCTCTCTCATTCTCTCTCTCTCTCTCTGTCTCTCTCTCAAATAATAGATAAATAAAATCTTGAAAAAAAAAAAGAAATAACAAGTGTTGGTGAGGATGTGGAGAAAAGAGAACCCTCAGGCACTATTGGTAGGAATGTAAATTGGTGCAAGTTACCATGGAAAACAGTGGGGAGACTCCTCAAAAAATTTAGAACTCCCAGCAAGTCCCTTCCAAGGAATTTCATTTTCTGAAGAAAATGATAATACTAACTCAAAAAGATACATGCACTGGGGCACCTGGCTGACTCAGTCAGTAGAGCATGTTACTCTTGACCTCAGGGTTTTGAGTTCAAGCTCCACACTGGTGTAGAGCCTACTTAAAAAAAAAAATTTTTTTAATAAAATTTTAAAAAATAAATTAAAAAGATATGCACCCATGTATTCACTACAGCATTCTTTAAAATATCAAGATATACAAACAATCTAAGTATCCATTGGTAGATGAATGAATAAAGAAAACGTGGTATACACACACACACACACACACACACAGTAGGATATTATTCAGCCACCAAAAAGGAAATCTTGCCATTTGCCACACCATGGAGGGACCCAAAGGGTGTTATGCTAAATGAAGTGAGACAGAAAGACAAATGTATGATCTCATTTATGTATGGAATCCAAAAAGAGATAAAGAAAAAACCAAGCTCAAAGATAACAGAGAAAAGACCAGTGGTTGCCAGAGGCATGGGGTAGGAGAGGCAAAAATGGTGATGGGAGCCAAAAGATGCAAAATCCCAGTTATAAAATAAGTTATGGTGACATCATGTCCAGCATGGCAAATATAGTTAAAACCACACTGCATGTGTGAAAATTGTTGAAGGAAACCTTAGAAGTTCTCATCACAAGAAAAATAATTCTGCAACTGTATATGCTGATGATATCAACCCTACTCACTGTGGTGACCATTTTGCAATACAGTTGATCCTTGAACAACTCGGGGA
Source organism: Mustela nigripes (assembly GCF_022355385.1). NCBI lineage: Eukaryota > Metazoa > Chordata > Mammalia > Carnivora > Mustelidae > Mustela > Mustela nigripes. The sequence continues at coordinate 92,552,899 of NC_081568.1, forward strand.
TTAGGAGTGCCTACCCCCATGCAGTCAAACATCCATGTATAACTCTGACCACCCCAAAACAACTACTAATAGCCTACTGTTGACCAGCAACCTTACTGAGAACATGGTAGTCATTCAATACATATGTGTAAGCTGGATATTTACTGTATTCTTATAAAGCTAGAGAAAAGAAAATATTAAAGAAAATCACGAGAGAAAATATATTTACAGTACCATATTGCATTTATCCAAAAAAATCCATGTGTAGGTGGACCCATGAAGTTCAAACTTGTGTTGTTCAACAGTGAATTGTTTATACCAATATGGAATCACTTAGCTCTATACCCAAACCTAATACATTATATGTCAACTACATGAAGGAAGGAAGGAAGGGAAGGAGGGAGAAAGGGAGAAAGGGAGGGAGAAAAGAGACTCCTTCTCCATCTCTCCATTTTGTTTTCTTCTGAGTTGCCTCTCAGGCAGTCGCTTGACCCTGAGTGGAAAAGGCTGCCACCAGGAACTACGGGCTGTTATCCTACCACCCTAAGAAACCCAACACAAAGAAACAATATTAGGGTGAAATTACCTCTGACATAGGTCAAAAAATGGTTGACTGATGGCTATTTCATATGTTTCGACCCAAGAGTTCTAGAGTCCCCAGGGTCTAAAGTTCCTTGGCTCAGCTTCAATGTCATGCCCACTGTAATCCAATCACGGTGGCCACTAGAATAAACCACTCTTTTTGACCACATCTGAGACATGTGTCCATTCATGAGTCACGTCACAAGAATTGAGGTCAGACCGATTCCTCAAAGAAAACTTAAGGAGCTACTATCAGAAAAGGAGGAATAAAAATGGAGGGAAAACATCAGATGCCCACTGTGCATAAAACAGACACAAAATGTGTCAATTTACCATGAAGGTATTGAAGACTCACTTCAGCAAACCTCACCTGCACAGGCTTTTTCAAAACCATTTATCTAGTTTCGTATTTACATTTTTCCATCTTTTTTTCTTACGAGTAAGTTTTATTTGCACTCTGACCCAAACACAGATCCAAACACATATAGATGGTACAGTAACCAGAGCAAAATATGCTTTCTTGTGCTTTATTTCCCATACAAAATAATGTAGCAGGGTTCTTTTTCTTTAAAAGGGGGCCTCCAAATTAAATAAGCGTTGGGGCCCACAGACCGTGGATGTGCAACTAGTAAAAATACTCAAACCTATTTTTGAAACTAGTAAGTATGTATTCCCAGTATATTGTACTTCCTTCTGCGTTTAGCGGAATAAAGCATTTAGTAGGTAGTTTGCTCACTAAATTCTTTTCAACAACTCAATCTCTTTTGACACTAACAGGAAATAACCCGAATCATTCCCTTCAAATCTCCCCAACTTCTCAGAGCTCGGCATCTTCATGAATATTTCTTTGCCTGGGTCACAGACCAACACAAATAAGGTCCTTTCTCACTTTTGCTCTCAGCTTGAGCTTCACTCCCAGATGAAACCTGCCTCCCATCTGGGCATCTCTGGGTCTCAGTGTGGTTCCTTATAATAGATTTTTTTTTTTTTAAGATTTTATTTATTTACTTGACAGAGATCACAAGTAGGCAGAGAGGCAGGCAGAGAGAGAAAGGGAAGCAGGCTCCCTACCAAGCAGAGAGCCCAATGCAGGGCTCAATCCCACGACCGGACCCGGGGATCATGACCTGAGCTGAATGAAGGCAGAGGCTTTAACCCACTGAGCCACCCAGGCGCCCCAGTGTGGTTCCTTATAGCCCCAACCTGAAGAAACTTCACAGACACTCCTAGTCACTCCTAACTAACATTTTTTAAAATTGCAAATCAAAATGAATTCTCTGAATTACCAAACAGAGAATGTGAAAGGCGGATCTTACACTGGAGTGAATCTAGGATAGGAGATGGCGTCAAAGCAAATAAACCTACAGAGGACCCATTATTAGGGTTGTGGGTCTGGACGACCAGAAAATGTGCCCTTCTTATTGGGATTTCCAACTGCACTTTACCCTTCGATTTGGCAGTCAGACAGCCCCAGGAATGTAAATTCATGCTGTTCCGAGTGTGGGGGAAGGTGAGGGAACTAAGCCTGCCTGCTGCTATTCTGATTACAGCATTTGTCCCTGGGAGAGACAGCTTTGGCAGGGATGCTACTTTTCTCCCCTCTCGGGAAAATGGCTCGGGCTGTGTATCAGGGAAGGCCAAGGGGCATCGACAAAGGTAATTTCTGCTTAATCCCCCAGCAGGTTTCCAAATCTGTAGTCCTTCAGATGTGGCATTGAGTTTGAATCCATTTTTTCCTTCCCCCCCACCTCCTCCAAGAAATATGGCTAGAAACCGGGCAGCACAATTATGTCGCCTTTTTTCTTTTAATTTGTTGAAATTGTCTCTAGGCAGAAGAAGGGGGGAGTTGAAACCAGATGGTTGTAGTTGGAGTAGAAGCCTACTACTGAGGAGCTTTGAGACGCTCAAATCTGGTGACAGCCACTATCACCCCGCAGGGAAAAGGAGGAAACAAGAGAAAGGTGACAAAAGATTTTCCAAAGAGTGACCATCAGCATCCTGTTTTCTTTATCCTCTGACCACACACATGTAAAACGGAGTCTCCTTTCCTTTAATTCCCCAAAGGGCTACCAACCTTGGGTTAAAGCCCTTAACTCCTGGGGGTGGAGGGGTAGAAAGGGTTCATTATTCATTACTTGTTATGAAAGGGGTTTATATTATCACCAGGACTTAAAACAGTTTACAAATGAGTATTATCCATTCTTTCTTAAGGCTCCTTAGCCTGCCTGTAACTACTTTGTCAGCATCCCCATCCTTCATCACATGCTAGCAAATCTCACCGAATTATCTGAAGTGTTTCTCAACTTCTCCCTCCACACAGAAGCACAGAGAACATGGAAACTGAGGAAAGAGGAATAGTCAGAATTGGCTAAGAGTTATCTTTTATCTTTTATCTTCCTTTATCTCCCAGTATTTGGAGACACTCTGCCAACAGAAGAGCTCCACCCTGGTCTCCAAGTCATCCAAACACCTGGAGGGAAGGGAGCACACCAAGATTCTCAATCTTTGTAAAATACTAGGCAACTACAACTGAATATCCATCCAGATGTCCACCTGTTAGGGTTTTTTCCTTCCCCAACGGCCGGTGTCCCCTTCACCACTAGTTCAACTCTCCAGCAGCAGCTGGGTGTTCTGGAATTCCTCTCCACCCTGCCCCTAACTGCCTGGAGTTAGCATCAGACTCCACGGTTTAAGGGCTCTGTCTCACACAACTGCCTACACTCCAGGGACCGACACGAGTACCAGGTCCACAGATTGCCCACACTCTGGTCGCACCTGAGACCCATTCAGAGGCTCCCACAACCCCCCCCCCTCAGATTGCATAATTTGTCAGCCTGACTCAAAGAACTTAGGAAAGGGCTTTAGTTACCAGTTTACTATAAAGAATGCAATGAAGGAAGAGATGCCCAGGGCAAGGTAAGGGAGGAGGGGATGTAGAGCTTACCACTTTCCCAAACCTTCCACACCTCCAACCTGGAAGCTCCCCCAGTCCCACTACGTAGTGGTTTTTATGGAGGTTGCATGATGTGGATATGATTCAGAAGGTTCCTGGCTATTCATGATTACACCAATCTCTAGCCCTTCTCCTCTTCAAGGAAGTTGGAGGTGGGACTGAGTCCAAACGTCTAACCAATTCTTCGTCCTCCTGGTGACAGAAGGCTCCTATCACCCTTATCAACTCAGGAAATTCCAAGACTTTTAGGGGCTCTATGACAGGAACTGGGGACAAAGACCAAGTATCTTTCTTATCCCACTCCTTTATGTTTACCTATCTTGTTAGAAAAGGGGGCAGGGGGACACAATCCTAGAGACACCTTCCTTAAGGTGTCAGTCTTCCTATTTCTGGCACTCCCTCTGTGTGTACTCTCCATATCCTCTTAAGAGAGTGACCAGGAACGTCTGATTTGTTCTTCATGAGGCTGTGGGACACATAATTAGTTCCCCTGTGGTAGACCTCTTCATCTGTCTCCGCCAAACAAATCATTCATGAGAACAAACATTAGAGCAGAATGCCAATTCCCCCCTCTCTTCTGCCCACAAGAATCTTCAGATGGCAGTGGTAAAAGTGGACTTAAATGGCCCAGCAACTCACTCCCACCCCCCCACCCCACCCCCCGCCTTTACATAGGCATCCCCTCCACTTTCCTGGACCATCTCCGCTCACTGATGTCTCATAAGGGAGACCTGGAGGCTCGCTCTTGTTATGTCTCCAACGGGAAACAGAACGGTCTGGACACTCTGGAACACAAGACCAGGAACGTTACTGGTGAAAACGAGAGGAGGACCGATTTGACTGAAACTGTGGGTTCTGCCCTGCCGGCTGCTAGTCCCCTCCCTGTATGCCCAACAAAGACAAAACAAAAACAAAAACACAACTACACCAGCAACACACTCAGGGAAACAAGGCTTTCCTTTTAGGTTAATCAAGACATTTTTCTTTTGAATGAACAACCACGCTTGCGCCTCCGTCTGGGCTTTGATTCTCTGTGGCCCCCAGATGGCCTGAGATGGTGAGGGCCTTCCACGCACACAGGTTGGTTTGAAAACCATGTTTAGGTCCCAGCATGTGGCAATGTGCTCCACTCTGATGACACTTTGCGCTTCTAAGAATAGCGCAGATGAAGTAATATTGCAACTGACGTTCCCGGGGATTTGATTGGGTAAGTGCATAAACTGTGGAGGGAGAAGGGGGGGGGGTTCTCTGGCCGGATCACATTAGTATTCCCGTCCTATCAATGTGCGGGGCAGCGCACAACGTCAGGCGGACCGATTCCCGGCGTCTGCCAGTCCCGCCACGGATTCATTTGGGATCCTCAAACAGATGAGCCCGTAGAGACGGGGGATCAAGGCAGCCTATTAGAGCCGACTGCCTGCTTCGGGGACTGCCAGCCCTTCCAGGCCCGGCGACGGGGGGGGAGGGGGGGGAAAGACGACGGAGCGCCGCTGCAGGAAGACACTGAAGCCGGAGCGACACTCGCAGCCCCCCCACCCCCACCTTACAGCGCAGGCTTTGAAAGCTGCTCCCCCATCTGAATGGAAACTCAGAACCGCCTGGCGGCGCGTTCCTCCTCGCCCAGCGTTGCGATCCATGCCGAGGGGAAGGTAGTGCGAGCCCGCGCCAGCGCCCAGCTCCCGGGACAGGGCCGGCAATGCTGCTGAGCAGAACTTGACCGAGCCCCTTCCTCGCTGCTCCGTGGAAGCGATGCTGCACGGCATAGCCAGCGCTTTCCCGGCTCTCCTTCAAGCTGAAGGTTACCCACCCGCGCAGCCAGCCCCAACCCTGTGAGCGCCGCGCCTCGATTCCCGGCTCCGGCTGCTTGGCGGCGCGCAGGGCAACGACCGGGCCGCCCGCGCCGGGGCGCACTGCACCAGCGGCTTCGGCTTGGTGGATGTGTATGCATGAGTTCTGCACCGAATGGGCGCAAAAAGCGCCCCAGCCGGTCCACCCGCTCCTCGATCTTCCAGATCAGCAAGCCCCCGCTGCAGAGCGGGGATTGGGAGCGCAGGGGCAGCAACTCCGAAAGCGCCCACAAAACCCAACGAGCCCTGGACGACTGCAAGATGGTAGGTGAAAACTGCGCCTTTTTTTTTTTTTTTTTTTTTTTTTTGGAGGGGGGGGGGGGGCATCTTGTATGTTAATCGTTTGCTTGACTGCCAGCCACTCCTCCACCCTCAGCTCCTCCATGCCGATCACGTGCACATGCACTATTTTTAAATCTGCAGTCCCCAGATTCGGGGTGACACCCGGGTCGTAATGTCCCCGCAAAGAAGTGCCACGGCAAGGGTCTTAGGGTCAGCGGCTGTAAGTCATGCCTCTACCCCCTCAGAGAATGGTGGATAGGAAAGACACGGTGAAGTGGCTTGCTCACCAGGGAGGGAGAGGATGGGAAGGAGGGGGTGCTGCTTTGTGGGGAGACAGCAGCAAATAAACCCAAACAGAGCACACGGGGCGCTGCAGAGGGGACGAAGGTTCCAGCGCAAAGGCTGTGGCCGGTCTTCCAGTCAGGATCCTAAACCAGTCTCTGGTTCAGTGGCCTGGGAGGAGGTGAACCGTTACCCTATTGCAACCTATCTTTGGCCTTCTTCCCCACGCAACTTAAAATCCTTATCTTAGCTGTAGTAAAGGGGATCATTATATGTGAGAGTTCCCAGCATCAAGCTCTAGTGACCTGGGAGTGGCATACGCTCTTGCTCTTCAGAAACTGAATTGGGGTGCGGGGGGAGCGGGGCGGGGGCGGGGGGGGGGGGAGGACGTCCGGAAATACAGCTTCTGCGCCCGGACTTACTGATGAAAATAAACACTCGCCTTGGACAAAGAGAAACTTGCCATCTTTCTACCTTGATCTTTAAGCAGTCTGTAGCTGGAGACTTGTGGAGTTGGCTGAGGGGTCACTGAAAACCCATGTTTGTATACACCCAAATAGGAAATGTTCCTGAAAGAAAGTCAATTCTTTTCCAGCTTGTCCAGGAGTTCAACACACAAGTGGCCCTGTACCGAGAGTTGGTCATTTCTATCGGGGACGTCTCTGTCAGCTGCCCCTCACTCCGGGCGGAAATGCACAAGACCAGAACCAAAGGCTGTGAAATGGCTCGTCAGGCACACCAAAAACTTGCTGCCATCTCAGGGTAGGAGACTCTTGGCATTATTTTTGGTCATTCGTATACTGATGCATGGATGCTGACAGTGATTTCTGGTGGTCAAGACCTCAGAAGTGATCTGCAAATCTGGGGTTTTAACCAATCACCCTGAGCCAGGACTCTTTCGAGAGCTGTAGACAGACTAACTAGGTGCCAAATTACAATCTGAAGGTTGTGTGATTCTTAAATATACATATATTCAAGATCTGGGTCATTACGTGACTTTTCTTTTTTAAAATTAACTGGCAGTATGCTGTGCACATATCCGGATGCAGGGCTTCGGAATTTTTTTGCAGAATGTTTGGCTGTCAAAATGAAGTTAAGTCATCACTCCTCGAGATTATTTGTCATCTGCTGAACATCTACGGCACGAAAGGCCAGTTCAGTAGAGAGAAAATCTTTGCTAAATCCTAGATTGACTAAAATATTTATGCCATGAAATAAATTCCTATGATACCATTTAAAATAAAATCTCTAAAATAAAGTCTTAGATGTAAATTACTCTCCTCACTGTAGTGTATGAGAGGAAAGTTTTAACAGAAGAAAATTTTTATGAAGACTGGGGAAATTCAAAAATCCATCTAAACCTAGGCTGTTCATGTGCCCCTCCCCATTATTTTTATCTCTTTATCCCCCTTATGGGTCCCAGGTCCTACTTTAGGTGCTAATACAGTGAGCAGAAACTTCTCCTCTGAGACCCCATCTACTTCTTCCTGATCTCTCATTCTCAGGAAAGATGTTAGTCATGGATTTTGTCAACAGTTACTATACTCAAGTAAGAACACAGAGTGAGGAAACACAGGAATCCTTATAGAAATACATTAAGTGTTTGAGTCCATCTGGCTATAACCTTTATCTCTTTATCTGTGTATGTCTTTATCTCTTTATCTGATGTTAGTCATGGATTTTGTCAACAGTTACTATACTCAAGTAAGAACACAGAGTGAGGAAACACAGGAATCCTTATAGAAATACATTAAGTGTTTGAGTCCATCTGGCTATAACCTTTATCTCTTTATCTGTGTATGTCT
>NC_081568.1:92560638-92644506 GCF_022355385.1 Mustela nigripes
GTATCATAATCAAAGTTCAAGTCTATTAGACTAAGCTGATAATGTTGCAGATTAGTCATGTGTAGGAATTGAATCTAATTATCCATTTGAAGAAATCACTCTATCATTTTTAATGCCAATAATATATGACCAATAATATGTATCGTGACTATATACACACACACATATATATATATATTAGAAGGCCCTATGTTGCCTTTTTCAGTAACTGCATTTAACAAGTGGCATTTTATATCAAGAGAAAAGACACAGTATCTAATGTCTTTGAGATGAGACAAAAAGTATATTACAAACCTATTTCATTTGGTAGAAATAGTTAGAACCCTCATCCTTTTCTGTTTTAACTGTTACACTGTGCCTCACAGGAAGTGAATCCGGGATTCCATCTAGAAGGTGAAGGGGATTCAGTGTTTAAGGAATTCGGGGGAAGAAATGCAGCTGTGATAAATCCCAGACAAGAAGGGAGGTAGAACAATCAGAAGCACAAAGGGGAACAGTGGTGGAATAAAAACTGTAGAGAAACAATGATTCCAAAGGGAAAACAGCTTAACAACAGGAAATGTTATGCCCAGAGCTAAAGAGTAGCACCTTTGTCAACTTTGCGTCCAAGACTGTACGATGGGGTTATATTCAGGACCTCTCTAAGGAGAAACACAAACGGTGACAAGTTCTAATCACAGAAGATAGACTGGAGAAGGAAACAATGAGTTCGATTTAGTCTGCATTACCAAACACAAGAATTTCAGGTCCTTCCAAATTTTCAGGAAAGAAGGAGTCTGAAACTACTGGCTCAAAGTTGAGTTTTGAGGATTTGAGATGGATTTGATATCTGAGGGGTTGGTAGCCCCTTGCTACTTACTTTTATGTTACCTGAGAGTTTATATTACTGGGAGCAGTTTTCTAAGACTTAGTGGGGAAAATATGTTGTTCTTAGAGCCTTGCAAAGATAAGGCCTACTCTGTACAGTGTTTTAGGAGAGAATCTGAAACATTTTCTCCTTAAAATAATGAACACAATTTAACCTTCTTCCTTAAAAAAAAAAAAAAAAAAAAAAGACAGCATTATGACCAAAGGAAATCCCTTTAGCTTCTTACCATCTGGGTTTCATTAATGAAGGATGTGATGATTCTTCTCAGTGCAATTCTGTTCCTAACATCGCTAGTTATGTTGGCTCTCATGTCAAGTTTAATGTGAAAGCTGGTAGGGAGACTGTAGTATTCACCTTAAACTCTGATGCAGGGTTAAGAAAAGCAAAGGCTCCTGGGGAATGTAGAAACAAAGCCTGGATTTCTTGAGCTCCCATCACTTGCCAGCACAATCCAGATAATTCATAGAATAATCCTCTGAGGGAGAGGTGATTATTATCCTTATTTTTACAAATGGGTCTCAAAGAGGTTAAGAAACTTGCCCAAAGTTACACAACTCAGAAGCGGTAGGACTGTGATTTGGCCCCACGTTGCATGCTTCTGAAATCCATGATCTTTCCTCTACATAATGCTGCCACTTGAAAAAGTATTATGTAAAAAGAAATGAAATACAAAAACACCCTAACATATGGGTGAATCAGAAGAGTTCGCTAAATCAAAGTTACAAAATGCCACATTATTATGATTCTTTTTACATGAAATGCTCAGAAAAAAGCACATCTATACACCTCAAAAAGGAGATTAGTGGCTGCCTAGATATGGGGTGGGAACAGGGAGTCACTGCAAATGAGCTTGAGGTAACTTTCTGGGGTGATAGAAGTGTTCCAAGATTGAACTGGTGATGATTGTACAACTAAATGGTTACTAAAAATCATTGAATTGCACATTCAAAATGAGTGAAGTTTATGATGTGTAAAATATAACTCAGTAAGTGTCCTATGAAAAGGTATGATCACCATCACCATGAATAATAACACTTGGCCTTATTCTTTTCTACATACACACCTTTTAGTGAAAGGACTGGGAACTATAGGGATGAGGAAACAGAAAACTTGACTCTCCGTGCGTTCATCAAGATGCCGGCCTGACACCTGTCACCTAAACTCCAGTGCTTTGCTTTGAGTAGGAACACTGGTGGGACAAAAGCAAGACTTGGAGGAGTAAATAAAATGACTTATTTCTTAACCAGCACAGACCCCTCCTTTCCTGTTTATCACTTGGCACTGAAGCCAGAGGAGGGAGACTGGGTTGAAGGTAGGACAGGGTAAAAAGAGGACGAGGTAAGATAAAGAAGAGGAGAAAAGCCCATGAGTTTTGATTAAGCCACAGATGCTTAGACCCCTCCATCCTTAAATGACACCCTGAGGGAATGGTGGCCACAAGAAAACTGAGACTGTGTCTCTCCCTAGCCAGCCCTGGGGAAGAAGGCCATCATCACAGACATCTTTACAACAGCTTTTCAAACCGTGTCTAGATCAGCCAAAGTTGCAGTATATCCTTTTCTTTCAAAGGCAACTGATGTTTTCTGGACAGAGCCAGCCAGGTGAACCCCCAGTCTCTTCTGCCTGGTTTGAGTGACCAGCTACTGTCCCTTTACGATGCTGATCCCCTCATTGGTACTAAAGCTAAGAGGGGCCTCAGGGATCCCTTGCTAGAATAGTCCCCAAACTTGTTTTAGCAGCAGAATCTTCCTTCTGTCTACATGTGCAAAGTCAGACTTAGAAGGCAGATTTCAAGTGGCATTGCTGTGTGTGTGTGTGTGTGTGTGTGTGTGTGTGTGTATGACATACACACACACATCAGGGGTAGGTGGCTACTGGGGCCAGTGACTTTGGACTTCCTTCTCAAAACGACTTCCAAAATACCTCTGAAGAATCCCTAGGCCTTCAGGGCACAGAGTGTACTCATACAGCACCATTTCCTTGTTTCGTATTTGAGGAGATTTAGAGGCTTTCAAGCGGCTTTAGAGGCAACTTGGGCAAGTGTATGTGAAGATTTAGCATTTAGGCAGGCCTCGGCAGAGAACCATCTTCTGTGACCTTGATGGAACTACTTCACGGTCTCAATCTCGATTCCCTCCTCTGTCAACTGGCTGTCATGCTCCCCACGGAGTAGTTGAGAGGGTTTGTGGGGCCAGGTAGGTGACTCCCAGCCTCCAGAAGTTACTCTGCCAATCCAAGGCTGCTCTAAGACTGGAGCCAATGCCCATCGCTCTGCGGTCTGGTGCCAGTTCCATCAAACATGTCCTGAGATCCAAGAGAAAAGAGCACAGCGTATGTACGCAGGCTGGGAACAGCCCCAGAGGAGCCAGGGTCCTCCAGCAGATGCTGGGAGATAATGCTGTGGCCGGTGGGCTGGGCGTTGGCAGACAGGCACACTGGCCTAAGTACACAGACTATGCCTGTGTTCAAATCTCAGCCCTGCCTTTTTACAAATAGTGGAACCTCAGATAAGGGTAGATACTGTCCTTCCCTGCCTCCGTTTTCTCATCAGAAAATGGGGTTAATAGCTAATGAGACTGAATCATACAGTATTGTTAAGGACTGAAAGTGAAAATACATCAAGCACTCAAAAGACTGACTAGCACATGGTTACACTATTAGGAAATTCAGATTGTGTTCGGGTAATTATTTATAAGACATGCAAAATTCAGGACATCATGATACACTTATATGAAAAATAAATGTATCCATCAAATATTTTTCAAATACTTTGGTTGAAATAAATTTTTGTTTATCTTAGTTCCTTACATTATGTTTGGAGGAATCTTCTAGGTTGAAGCTTCCCAGATGGCTATCAAAAGGCTTTATTTTTTTTTTATTTTTTTTTTTTTGAGAGCATGATTAAAGGGGAAAGACAGAGGTAAAGATTATCTTAAGCAGGCTCCACACTCATCACAGAGCCGGACATGGGCCTTGATCTCACAGCCCTGAGATCGTGCCCTGGGCCAAAACCAAGAGTCAGATGCCCAACCAACTGAGCCAGGAGACCCAAGGCTTCTTTAATACCTTGGATATGTGAGGGTTCAAAAGTAGTTTAGAAAGATTTTCTTTGAGTAAATCAAACTGTATTCCTCATAAATTACGTATTTATAAAAATCTTTTGGCCTAGCTCTGGTACAGGCTGTGTGACATTGGACAAGTCTGTTAAATTCTCTGCACACCTCAATGAAAGGGCTGAACTGAGGGACCTGAGTCTTTTAGCTTCATCATTCCAGTGTTCTGTGTTAATTCAGGGTGAATCACAGACCTTGGTTACAGAACTAAGCTATAAAAAATAAAATAAGCATCATGCATGAAGTTCGATGATTGAATTCCAGAGACAATTTGTTGAGATGTGAACACATGGGATCACAAGGAGAATCTTAATTTTCTAATGGATTCTGAGAATAATGTAATGAATATCATAGAGATTCATACCCAGAGATTTCAGATTTTTTTCCTCCAGCAATTAATTTCCAACCAACCACACCTAGTTTACTCTTCTTTTCTGCTTCTACCTCTCCTCCTGGTTTTTTTTTTTTTTCCTTTTGGTGTGTTTTAGTTTTGTTTGACTCCTATTTGACTTTTCTGCCCCATTTTTTCCAGTCCCACTTTTAGCTGGTTCTTATTTGTTCCTTGTTCTGTTTGGTAGGAAGTCAGGAGGGCAGGGAGAGGGAGAATTCAGATTGGCAGCTCGCTCAGTAATGCTTCCTTTCCACAGCGAGGCTGACACGGCAGCCAGTACATGGGGTGGGAGAGTATGGAAGTGTTTGGTGAGCCTGGAGGCAGCCCCCTCAGCTTTCTTAATCAACGTGATGGAGGAGGCCTTATTAGTCCCAGAGGCCTGGTTGGCAAGCCTGCCACGCCACCCACTCCGTCCTGTGTGTTCCCTTTCTATTACAGGTGTTTTTGGTTTAAAAATGTTAACTCTCACTGGTCAGATAATGAAAGGGGAGTTCCATATGCTATCCATCAAAGAGAAGGACCGGAGAACAATTCTCTCTTAGTGTGCTAGGGCTGCAGCGACAAAGTAGGCCCCAGTGGGTGGCAGAAACATCACGAAGTTCTTGTCGCACAGAAGGAGGCTGCATATCCAAGATCAAGGTGTAGGGAGGGGTGGTTCCTTCTGAGGGTTGGGAGGAAGAATCTGTTCCTCTCTTCTAGCTTCTGGGGGTTTGCTGACAATCCTGCTTGTTCCTTGACTTGTTGAAGTGCCTCTGTTTTCATTTTCATACATCCCTCCCCCCGCCCGCCGCCATGTATGTGTGTGGATCCAAATTTTTTTTCTCTATAAGGCAACCAGTCATATATCAGTCATATCAGATTGGGGGCGCCTGATCTATTCTGGTCTGACTTCACAGTAACAGAACTAATTGCATCTGCAACAATGTATTTCCAAAGAAAGTCTCATTCTTAGGTACTAAGAGTTAGGACTTCAACATAGGAATTTAGGGCTGAGGAGACTTAATTCAACCCAGAGCAAATACCTTTGGCCCATCTGTAGGAGAATGAACACTTTGGGTTGTTGGGCCCAATGGGAATGGAGATAGAGCTCTGCCCAACACCTCCACACAAAGACTCCCCAGTGCCCAGTGCTTTATCATTTGCAAGACTTCACTTCGCTCACATTAGGGGTGGAGTTTGGGACCAAGGACTAGATCCCTTTCTGTATGCAATAAATGTGATCACAAAGGTACTGAATCCCCAATATGGTCAGCCCTTGGCTCTAATTAATTTAGCTACTAGTGTATAAACGTGGAACCAAAATCCAGCTGCAGGAGAGAATATCTGGAGGGAGGGGGATAGGAGAGCCTCGTGACAGTCCACATACATGGTGTTCACATTCTCTCGTCTTCTTGGCTAGAAGTCGGCCGGTGCTGGTGGTCTCTCCATAGTACTAATATTGTTGCTTAAGAACCATAAGCAACTGACACAGTACTGACTCAGACCAAATTAAAGAACAGTGTTATTATTAGCCACAAAATGACAGGTGATATGGAATCTAGACAGGGGCTCTCCCGTTGCCTGTTGAAGTCAGCCTTTTTATGCTTTGAACAGATCTAGTGACCTTCACCCTGCTAGAGCCTTCTTAACAAATGCGCCAGAGAGAAAATTAAATTAAAATGAACTTTCAGAAAATTTACTGTCACTTTATTATTTAGATGGTGAAGTACAAGAGAGCAAAGACATGCTTCATTCATGCTTGCTCCCTGTGTGCCAAGTCAGTGAGGATGTGTCCCTTCTGTTCGTTCATTAACTTTAGTTGGTATTGTAAAACCTATTCCAACAAAGACTTCAGTAAGAACTGACCAGTTAGACTAACTTACATTTTATGATGTTATCTATTACTTTGGACCATTATTTCTTTGTGATTTGTAGCTGTAAAACCAGTATGTTGCTTTTAAACAACAGAAGACTTAAAAAGCACACTTATGGGGTGCCTGGGTGGCTCAGTCGGTTAAGTGTCTGCCTTGGGCTCAGGCCCTGATCTCAGGGTCCTTAAGTTCCACATCAGGCTCCCCCTGGCCCCTCCCCCCTCATGCTCCCTCTTTCTCCCTCTCAAATAAATAAAATCTTTAAAAAAAAAAAAAAAAAAGGCACACCTACAAGCACTTTCCAAGGTGTAGGTATTCATTATTACAATGGATCAGCAGACAGGGTATTATTTTAAGGTTACTCAGGTTTAAAGTTATTTGATAAAATATCACCCTAACATCTATCTGCTCAGTGGATATGGAATAGTTGAATAATGATTTTTCCATTAGGATCGCCCTTAAAAGCCATCTTCTAAAAGGATATGTACATAAAGCACAGCTCAAGAGCGGTAACTATATTCATTTATTTCCTCTGCTCTACAAGACAAGACTTTAAAAAAAAGCAAAAACCACATGAAAAAACATTTAATTGCTTGTCTATATCCATATATGCCCATATGTATAGTCCTTGTCTATATGTATATATGCATGTATTTATATATAAACAAATACTCAAATTGGTCAAAAAGACTCTTGTTAGTGTAAAGTGTCTGAGCCTTTAAATGGAAGAGCTGATTTAGCAAATAAAGGTTCCCCCACCAGGTTAACAAAAATCAACTTAACATTTGTGGCTGGAAGGAAACTAATCATCTACAACCATTTAACTGAGTTTGAGCAAAGGTGGGGATATATGGATGAATCCAGAAGTCAAACCCCTAGTGCATTCTTTAGGCACGAAGAATGAGTGAGTCAGTAAATAATAAATCCTCCTCTCCTGTCAGGTAGTAAACTCTGTGAGCTTTTATCTTCCGCAGTGTCCACTGTCTCTCTCCTCTCCTCCCCATTTCTGAGGTCACCCTCTTAGCTCACAGATGGTCCCCCTGAGGCCATCAAGCACCGCACTGTCTCCCAGTTGGTCTCTATACCACCCGTCTCTCACCTCTTCTTTTCAACTTATTCACTAGTTCTAGATGAATGCTCCTGTCATTTTCTTCCGATCTTGCCACTTCTTTGCCTTTGAACTTGAAGTCCTTGCCCATTACCTAAAGCAGTGTTTCTTCAAAGCTCATCCTCCCAGACTGGCGGTCTCAGAATCACCGGTGCCCTCACAGCTAAAGAAGCAACATCTCTAGAGAGTAAGGGGTGGAAATTCCAATTTTTAACAAGGACCACTCCATTCCCCCCCGGGGATTCCTGAACATGCTAAACATCAGGGCTGGCAGCCTAAAGCCGTGATTCTCAACTTGGGCTACACACTGGAACCACTTGGAAAGCTTTAAAAAATTGCTGATACGCGAGGTCCATCCCTAGAGTTTTTTGATTTAAACGATCTGGGATGCAGCCTGGGTGTTGAGATATTTTTTTTTTAAAGCTCCCCAAGTGGGCATCTGTATCAAAGTGGCTTACATTTGGCCGCATTGAACAAAAAATTCAAAGAAGCAGTTGCTTAAAGACACCAGGATTTCTTCCGTCACAGAAAAGCAGCCCCAGAATGGGAATTCAGAACCGGCGCGGGGCTCCATGAAATCATGGCTCTGCTGCTCCCTCTTAGCGTAGGCCTTCCACCCTCAACGTGACTTTGTGATGCAAGATTATGACAGAAGCTCCAGCGAGCAGTCCCAAGGAAAGGGTAAAGAGGGGAAAGGCCACACTTCGCAGCTGGGTCAGCTCTTTTTAAATAAACCCAAACGCTTCTTCCAGGACTGCATCCCGTGCTCCCACCTAAGCACAGGGGAGACTGGAAGTGTATTCTTCTCTGACTGGCACCTTGACTAGAAAGGAAAGGGAGAGAATGGATACGGGCCAACCACTAACTCTCTGGGCCACAGCACCCAAACTGTATTCCTGGGCTCTTCTCCTGCCATCTGACGTGAATTCTTCACCTCCTCAAACGGATCGACTTCTTATTCCCTGAAAGTATATAAAGGATGGTCCCGTCCTATCAGTCTGCATCAGTGGGTTCTCTCTATAAAATTTAACCTTCAGACATTTTTTAAAAGATTTTATTTCCTTATTTGACAGAGAGAGACCGCAAGCCTAGGCAGGGGAGTGGGAGAGAGACAAGCAGGCTTCCTGCTGAGCCGGGAGCCTGACACGGGCAAGATCCCAGGACCCCGGGATCATGACCCGAGCTGAAGGCAGACACGTAACCAACGGAGCCACCCAGGTGCCCCAACCCTTCAGCCATTAAGAGAGATCATTTACTCTCCTGAATGTCAAGGTCTTATGTGTAGTCTCCTGATAGCCCACCATACTCCTCACACCGAAATGCCAGACAGAAGGGAGAGTCCCAAGGGGATTAACAAACCTCTCCCACTTTAAATGGACCTGTGGAAAAGGTAAGAGGTGCAGGAACCACTGGGGAGGGCAGGAAGTTCGGCAAGGGTACGGTTGAAGGGGGTTGAGTATAATCTCCAGACAGGATGTGAAATGGGATGGGGCCTGCAGGGAGTATAAGCAGCGGCACTCAAGAAATCAATTTGAAAATAACTACCCGAGATGGAGCAAGGCTCCTTTTGGAAGGATTTTATAACTTCCTTTAATAAACTAAAGAAAGAATTTCATCAAGGAGTTAAAATCTGATGAGCTATCAAGAATTAAAGGTAGAGGGGCGCCTGGGTGGCTCAGTGGGTTAAGCCTCTGCCTTCGGCTCAGGTCATGATCCCAGGATCCTGGGATCGAGCCCCGCATCGGGCTCCCTGCTCAGCAGGGATCCTGCTTCCCCCTCTATCTCTGCCTGCTACTCTGCCTACTTGTGATCTCGCTCATGCTCTCTCTCTCTCTGTTAAATAAATAAATAAAATCTTTAAAAAAAAAAAAAAGAATTAAAGGTAGAGAGGCAGTGCTTTCTGGTTATAAGGATAGGCTGCGGGACAACCTATGATCAAGATTGCAGTGAGGCCATTAGGAGAAACTGAACTAGAAACTCATCTAAACTATGTGAGGCAGCAGTTAGGTCCTAAAATGCATTTAACCCATTGTTTCCTAAATTATAAACCTGTGCAACATAGAACAGTGTATTCTACGGGGAAAATATATTCTTTTTGCAACTCAGAAAGTTTCCTCCCTGTCTGGGAAACTATTTATAGAGCACCCACCATATGCCACGTGCTTTTCTAGGTGCTGGAGATAAAGCAGTTCTGAACAGAATAAAGAAGGTTCCTGCCTTCTTGGTTAGGGTGATCAAGAGGTGCTATGGGTCTGAACGTTTATGTTCCCTCACAGCTGCTACGCTGAAAACCTAATACCCAAAGTTATAGTATTGATAGGTAGGGCCTTTGGGTGAAGCTCAAGCCATGAGGGGGGAACCTTCATAAATGGGATTAGGGCCCTTATAAAAGGGGCTCCAGAAAGATCCCTCGCTCCTTCCACCATGTGAGGACACAGCAAGAAGGCACCAGCTATGAACTGCGAAGGGAGCCCTCACCAGACGTTGACCATGTGGCACCTTGGTCTTGGACCACCCAGCTTCCAGACCAATAAGCAATACATTTCTGTTGTTGCAAACCACCCAGTCAGTCCACAGTTTGTTATAGCAGCCTGAATGCACTGAGTGAAAACGAAGAGGCAAAGGGGACTGCAATTCTGAGAGTGATAAATGCAGTGAAGAAAAGAGAATGATAGGATTAAAGAATGATGGAGGACTATGGGTAGTTCTTCTGCGATGGGGTTTTCAGAGAGCTCCCTGCCCCCCAGCCCTGCACAGGATGACATTCTAACCTAGTATCTGACCTTGAGAAGGTGCCAGTTAGGTGATGATCTGTGAGAAAAGTACTTTGGCCAGAGAGAAGAGGAAATGAAAAAGCCCAGACATTAACTGACCTAGTCATGTCTAAAGAGAAAAAAAAAAAAAAAAAAAAAAGAACAAATTATCAGTTTGGAATTATCTTGGGCTGCAAATAACACAGATTGAATTTCAGTGACTTAAACACAGAAGCGTTTCTTTTCTCACATCATTAAAAACTCAAGGGTAGGGAACAGTAAACATTGGTTTGTGATGCAGAGAGATCAGGTATGAGATGTGAGAGGTCCCAAGACTGCTGCTCCAGCTCTAGAAATTGTGTCTTCATTCCCAGCAGGGAGTAAAAGGCAAAGATGTAAATAATTAAATGCATCCTTTCTGACAGACTTTCTCGGAAGCCTCACACAGAACTTCCATGAGCAGGTCACTGGCCAGGACCAGGTCACATGGATCTCCCAATCACAGGTTTCATGATCTGACTCACATACATCCCTCACCCTACTAACTGTCCAGTGGGGACAAAATGTCCCAGGCTGTAAGCCAAAGTGATGCTTCCTGAGGCCTAGGACGGGATCTTTAGCAAGATTGGGGATGGGTAGGGAGCTTGGACATGACACATGGGGAAAGGGCTGCTACAGTGAGGAGAAATAAGGAGGAGGCAACCCCTCACTGTCTATCAGCTCCCTTCTTCCATTTTCTTCTTGCTTTGTTTATTCCTTCATTTATCCGTGAAATCCTGAACACCTACTGTGGACCAGGCACAGTTCTAGGTTCTGGAAATATAAAGATAGATACAACCCAGCTCTGCTTTTGTGGAACTTAGGGGCTAGCATCTGTGTAGAGACACACATGTCAATAGGTCATCACAGAACACGGCATGGGCGATGCGATAGAGATGTGCAGGTGATACAGGACAGACACCAGGGAGGCAGTGATCAGCTCTGCTCAAGTGACTGTAGCCAGGAAACAAGACTTCAGAAAGGGGATGGTGGCGCTTGGACCAAACCTTGAAGAACAAGCAGCAATTCCTTTCTCTTTAATTTGTGTGGCTGCTGGCTCCCTACCACAGAGTCAATGTTTCTGTCTTGAACCAAGGGAAAGGAGAAATAGCAATGTCCATGTGAGAACCATCGATGTGCGGTACCCTTTCACAAGGACATGAGTTCATCTGAAATAGTATCTACTTATTCCGGGGAGAGGTTTTCAAGTCTGATATTTTGGCTAAGAAATGCACCCACCTCAAAGTCGCAAGGATTAGACTACAGGGGTCTAATCATAGACCCAACTATACAGGTAGCTGGGCACTGGGGTTATCTCAGTAGTTGAATCATATGAGGACTATGGTCTTTGGCCTTCTGTTGTTTTCATTTTTCAGATTTTCTTAAAATATTTGAGGTGGGGGGGGGGCACATGCAGGCCCACACAGAGGGGAGGGGCAGAGGGGGAGAGAGTCTCAAGTAGACTCCATGCAGCATGCAGAGCCTGATGTGGGGGCTCGATCCCACAATTTTGAACTGAAACCAAGAGTCGGATGCTTAACTGACTGTGCCACCCAGGCAGCCCTGGTCTTTGGGATTCTTGGCACTGTTCCCTCCTGCCTCCACTAGAGTGGGGCCACCCACAGCCAGCGAGGCTTCAAGGCTCTCTCTTGAATCCAGAGGAGGCACACCTGGAGGCTTTCCAGCACACCCAGGATACTAGCTATTTTCCTAATTCTCATTTTGTAGTGCATTTATGTTGAGAAAGTTGAGATGTTTGGTTAATTGCTGGGGCTGGGGTTTCAACACTGGTCTTTATTCTTGACACTATGCCAGGCTATTCACCAGGTGGTTTTCTTTCTTGGAATGGCTCTCAAATTGGCCTACCTGCCTTCCTTCCCTTTCTCTGCCACTAAATACTATTTCCACTCAAAGTCTCTGCCCTCCCTTGGACACACTTCAAGACAAGGACCTCTTCACCTGGCACACAGCTGAGTTTGAAGGCTTTTAAGGTTTATTCAGCTAGTAAGAAGAGGAAAACAAGCAGGAAGGAAAAAAATAACAACACAGTTAGGTCTTTCTGAAGCCGCCAGCAGAGTGTGAATGGACCTCGGCTCTGCATTCTGGAAGCCTCAGCACTTCTCTCTGAGCCCCAACTCTTTCAGACTTTCTTTCTCCATGTTAGGTCTACTCAGATCTTTCCATTCTTAGGAACCTTCTTTCCTGCTTGCCCGTGCAAGTCCTAAAAATGAGTACATGCCATCAGACTTTCATTCAGGCCTGTGTAGGCTGAATTCTGGGTTTCAGGAACCAACATGGTTGGTGTGAGTAGGACATGTGAGTAGGAGTGGGACACCCCATGACCACAGTGACACTGACAGCCTAAGGCGTCATTGAGCACAGGGGTCAAGAGAGAAATGGAAGTGAGGAATGCTATCGAGTGTGAAGGGACTCAAAGGACAGAAAACTTCCCACTGAGGAGGTGATGGGTACACCCAAGAAAGGAACATTCAAGCCAAAGAAAAATATAGGAAGAACTCAAAGGAACAAGAATGGAAAGATATCATCAGACCCATCTCAAAACACCCCTGCTTAAAATATCCCAGTCCTTGGCCAGTGAACCCACTAGAGCCCATTTGCCAAACAAATGGAGTTTAAAATCACCGTAGTTATTATCTACATTGCCCCCCTCAACAGAGTTCCAGTTTTTAGCCAGAATGACAGCTTGTTAGAGCTTCAGGCTCTGAATCTTGGACTCTTTTATCCCTTAGTGGGTCTAATTTGGAAGTATTTCAGTTTGACTTGGAATACCTATTTCCCTTCTTGCCATCTACTTACGGAGCTGAGGAATTAGGTGAAGTGGATTTTTTTCCTTTCTCACCTATCATCAACAGATCATTTCTAATTTTTCATTTTTCGTCCTACCATTTCATCACTGTGGAAATTCCTATTTAGCTTAGAAGATAAATCACGCCCCCCCACCCACATGGACATATTTCTGATGCAGATTTCCGATATGTCCATTTATTAGGTAGAAGTAGACTTCCAAAAATTGTTGCTGGTATATAGTAAGCACTTCATGCTTCTTGAATTCTGTATCTCAGGATACAGGATTCCCTGTATTCAGGCCCTCAGTGGAGTAGACAAGGCCCATACACATTAGGGAGAGCCATCTGCTTTCCTTAGTCTACCAATTCAAACACTAATCTCTTCCAGAAATACCTTCACAGACAGAGACAGAAATAGTATTTAACCAAGTATCTGGGCAACCACATTGACACATAAAATGAACCATCACACTGTGTCCATTCCCTTGACAACAGCAGATGGCTAAAAGCCCCATAACCCATAATTCTCCTAGCAGAGCTGTGGGGAGATCCCCTGTGGACACTGGTAAGGCCTTCTCTACGGGCACAGTGAGGAGAAACTGGACGAAACCCCTACCAGTCAGCATACGGTCAGGAACGAGGACAACATTCACCTCTCACCAGGGACTAACTACAGAGCAAACAGTAGGTTCTGAGGGAGATCGCTGGATCTTCCCAACTGGGGGGGACTCCCATGAACATCTTTCGCCAGAAGTCATGTTTTCTTACTGTCTGAGTTTTGAGCTCAAATGGCTGCATCTGTTTCAGTACTGTACCATCACTGAATAATGAGGAAACTGCTCACATTATTTTAGGCCACAGCATGCACCATAATGCAAAATCGCTCGGCAAATGTTCTCTCCATAAAACAAGTCTTATCAACCATTTTTATATTCATAGATTCAATCTTTTGTTTTCTGAGGATGAAATATGTTTTTAGTTACCGAGTCTGTTCAGACTCAGAGTGCCTTTAAATTACACTCTGAATTTCAGTATTAGGTTATGGTACGGGCAACACTGTAGACCTGACATGAAGACGGGAAATGATTTTAGGTCTCTATCTGGGTGTCATCTTTGCGAAGGAAAGATCATCACAGTCATTTGGGGACAGTCTTTTCCTCACACTTCAGTATTATAGAAGCATTCTCCAAGGAAGGAAGGAAAGAACGTGAGGAAGGAAGAATGAATTTGTTCTTTGGAAAATGGGCTGATTAAGGAGTTGGAATGGCCAAGAGATACAGGAATGAAGTGAAGAGAAAATAAAAGGAAAGAGGCAGTCATGGGGTTAGTGGTCAGAGAAGTTCAAGCTTCCCAAACCCAGGTCCACCACAGGCACAGAAGACAATGTGAAGAAATGAAGTGGTGTTTCGGGGAGAGAGGGCGCCCCTGCTACCCAAGCTTCATGGATTGCTGAGTTATTTGTGGCTTTTCCGTTTCTTAAGAGAATCCATGAATTCATGCTTATGTGTCAAATAACCCAATTTTTAAATGTTGGCCCAGAGAAAAATTCTACAGGCTACAAGTGGCCCCAAGCCATTAGTGTCTTCCTCTGTTAATCATCACCTCCTTCTTGCGCGGAATATCCACAGACTGTTGGTTATGAACAGTAAGAAACACCAGGAGGTCTTCTCTTTTTAGTTGGCATTAGTAACTCTGACCTGTATTATGTTCTCAATTTCTTTGTTGCTTTCAGAATGGCAACTTGGGGATTTAAAACTTGTCAGTGTCTGTCACCTTGTTAAAAAAAGATAACCAAATACAGAAATATATACATATTTTAGCCTTGAATTATTAGTAAGGCCAAATACTTAATTAGCTTTAAGAACATGTTAAACATTTCTGGAATTGAACCTAAAGAGAGAAAATAGAGTATTTGTACTGAAGTCAAATTCCTTGAAAGACCCTTTCTCCTTTGATAACAGGACAATTATTTAAATTATCATACAGCTGACACATTACTTTCTCATATCAAACAGGAGCTATTGATCTTACTATGATCAAGATCAAGACAAACAGCCTGCCAGATATATAACAGAGTCTGAGGTCCACATGAATGCTGAACAGGGAGCAACTTTTTTTATCTAAATGATGGGGCCGGGGGTGGGGGAGCAAGAGTCAACCCAATTTCTTGTTATTTTTATCATTTGGCAGCTGATAGGATTTCACCAAAATCCTGTGTACCATTGTACAGAGATACTCTGTACAAAGTACTAACGAATGCCCATTAACCCAAGAGTCATGACCATTTCTAAATAGCGATTTCTGAATTCCCAGCAAAAGATACTCATTCCATGACCTGTTTGTTCTGCTTACAAGTGTGGAACCTACATCAAACCTTTCCTTTCAATACTCTATATGTCCCTATGTAAGAGTCAAGACTTAGTGTATCCCAGTGGATTATCCATTTGTCTCTTGCCCTTCCCCCCCTTACCACACCCCTACTCCCTCGATGACCCACAGATCTGCCTCAGCCTCCAGTAGGGTTACATCCTGATAAAGCCACTATAAATCGCAAATATTCTAGGAAAAAAAAATATTCTAGAAAGAAAGTCCATTTAATACACCTAACCTACTGAACATCATAGCTTAGCCTGGCCTCTGTCAAGGTACTTAAAACACTTACACTGGGCAACAGATGGGTAAGATCATCGAACACAAAGCCTGTTTTATAACTGAGTGGTCAACAGCTCACGTCAGGTACTGACCACTGAAAGTGAGAAATGGAGTGGCTGCCCGTGTGTGGCGTGTGTGCTCCCGCATGTGTGCATGGCGGACTGTAAGCTGAGGCTCCCTGTCAGTGCCCAGCGTCTCAAAGAGTGCATCACACCGTACCTTGCTAGTCTGGGAAAAGGTCAAAATTTAGAACTGAAAATAGTTTCTACTCAAGGTGTCTTGCTTTTTCACCATCGTCAAGTTGAAAAATCCCAAGTCAGACCATCCTGACACAAAGACCACCTGTGTACAGGTGAAGGAAGGTGAAGGTATAGGGGAGGTGGCCCCCGCAGAGGGACAGAGGTTTGGAGAAAAACAGACATTTGCAGAGAAGCTGGATCAAACAAGTGGCTGACCTGTAAGTTCAAGAAAACAGCAAGAGGCTGGGATTCTCTGGCAATTTAACTTTTTCTTAAGGGTCTGTTCTAGTTACAGATTCGGGGTCTAGAGCTAAGATTCAGCAACATTTGAAACATCGATGCTATATTGTTGATACCATTATACCTTTGGGATTTTGAGGTCAGTAAGGTCTCTATAGTTTCTGAGCTTTCAAAGTGCAAGAAATTTTTAAAGATCTTATTTATTTATTTGATAGAGAGAGATCACAAGTAGGCAGAGAGGCAGGCAGAGAGAGAGAGGAGGAAGCAGGCTCCCTGCTGAGCAGAGAGCCCGATGCAGGACTCGATCCCAGGACCCTGAGATCATGACCTGAGCTGAAGGCAGAGGCTTTAACCCACTGAGCCACCCAGGCACCCCACAAGAAATTTTTATTATTATACTAATCCCCACAGCACCTAGGAGCCCACGGATCTGTCTGTCATCACAGGCACCAGGCTCTTCTGGCCCTGCTCCCTCTGTCCTGTCTCAGCCTCTGCCCCCGACGCCTTCACACCCTGAGCAATTGTGCCCCTCAACTCTCCCTCGCCCAGGCCCCTGGACGGAGTCTGCAGCTTTGAACTGAAAGCTGAATCGCTAAAGGCCAGAGTTCTGCAGATGCTTCTTCAGATAAACTGACCACGGGGCAGTCTTTCTAACTTGCAGTCTCTGCCCTCAAGGAGCGGTGGGTAATCTCCACTTTGCTCAGTCTTGGGGTACAATTCCCAGCTCCATTGTAGCCAGGAAGGGGCAATGGCAATGGCAGTGATGGACAGTTCTAGTCCAACAGGCACCTCTGGGACAGCTGGGGCCTGAGGCTGCAGAGGATCAGGCCAGCGGACTGTGGCAGTGAGCAACGAAAGGCAGGGCTTAGACACCTACTGATATTTTACAGAAATAACCTCAGGGTTCCTGGAAACGCCTGGGGGAGGCTGGCTGCCACCAAGCAGGCAAGAGCCCAAAGCTGTAGCGAGCTGAGGGCTAACATGAAGGGGCCTTGTAGCTGTGGGGGCAGGTGGTGGCCACCCAAAAGCTTTAGCTGCTCGTTGCCCTGCTGCCCTCCTGCTGGATCAGCTCTACAGCAAACATTCAGAGCTCTTGAGAAACTTATTACAAGAATACCCATTCCACTTTCCACCCCATGAACATTAACTATAACATCACCCAAGTAATTTACTCAGGGGCTGGTAGCTCCAGAAAGAATTGTAAGAGGTTTATAGTTCCACCATTAATTGGCACAAGTGAGTGCCAGGAGGATCCCAGATCACTTCTCTGTGAGCTCCTGGTTCCAGAAGCCTCGAAGCATAACCACTGTTCCCAGCCCTCCTGCATATTCTAGTTCCCAGAGGGTTTTGTTTTTGTTTTTGTTTTTAAGGACACTCTTAATCAGAGCTCCACCCATAGATCCACTAAATCAGAATACCCCCGGTGAGACCCAGACACAATATTTATTTAAAAACAAAAACAAGGGGCTTCTGGGTGGCCCAGTGGGTTAGGCCTCTGCCTTTGGCTTGGGTCGAGGTCTCAGGGTCCTGGGATGGAGCCCCGTGTTGTGTCGGGCTCTCGGCTCAGCAGGGAGCCTGCCTTCCTCTCTGTCTCTCTCTGCCTGCCTCTCTGCCTACTTGTGATCCCTCTCTCTGAAATAAATAAATAAAATCTTAAAAGAAATAAAATAAGAACAAAATAAGAACAAAAACAAAACAACCCCCCCGCCCCCTCCACACACAAACCCCCTACAGGTGTTTTGCAAACCTACAGCAGGGTTTGAGAACCACTGAGTAGTTGAAAGGAAAGAGGGTAGGACTGATAACCAAAAGACCCTATTTCTAGTTGAGGCCCTACTTTGAACTGGGTTATTTCACTCAATCCCCTTGACTACTCCGGGCTGTAGATATCACTCCTACATTTCCTTGAAGCTGTACGAATGTGTGTGTACATTACAGCAGGACTTGTAACAGAAAAGAACATGAAAAACGATCTAAATATCCAGCAGAGGAGTGGTTAATATAGCCAGGTGCTAGACACTGTGCAAACATTTACAAGGACATTAAGTGAAAAAAAGCACATTATAAGTTTTACATAACGACCCCATTTCTGAAACGAAGTCAAAATTACATAACTAGATACAACTGCAAGGATATCCACCCCAAATTTTACAGCATTTCCTTTCTAGATATGTGATTTCCATCTTCTTTTTACACATCTGTATTTTCTAAATATTCTGTATTAAATGTTAAGAGGCAAAATCTACTCACACATGTCAAGCCTTGAATATCAGTCTTAAATGCTAGCAGAGGAAATATGAAAAATATTTATTTATATAGGTAAAGTTCTAGTTCTTATATTTCTAAGGCAAAAATCTGATGCTTCACTTCACCTCTAAGTTACTTACAAGAAAGGTACTAGCCTTGAACTCGTTCATCTTCCTTATTAGGAACTAAAGATCGGGGGAAGGCGGGGTGGGGGGGGGGGGGGGGGGTGAAACAAAGGAATTCTCCTACAGTATATGTTCTGGGAACTTGTGGGTCTGCCCCCATTTGCTCGGAGAGAATAATTGGACAGGAAACTGGAGTGAGAGAGTCAGGAGGCCAGAGAACCAGGGGAGAAGGCTTTTGATCTGTTTCTCTTCAAGAACATTCTGTCACATTTTTTGCCTGGTGTGCTTGTGGTTATGAAGATAAAATGAGAACATCAGTGAAAGGACTGAGCACACCTTTAGATGCCCAAATGCTCAACAAACTCCCATTCATTCATGAATGTTTCCGTGAAGGGAATAATTTAGCTACTTACCCAAGGTGTGACCTCAGAGCATTCCCATCTCCTTCATGTCTGTTTCTATCCCTACAAAAGCAAGGAAAATAATAGCATCCACCATCCCGGGTTGCTCTGAGACTTAAATGAGGTGATGTATGCAAAGCACTAAGCAAAAATTGAACATATAATAAGCACTCAATACATACCAGTTATTACTAATATTACAACTTAGTCCAGTATTCCTTAACCAAAAACACCTTGCAGTATTGATAAGATTTTCATTGTAATCCAGATAAAGAATTTATACAAGTGCATAGCTCTAACGGTTTGGGGTGAGAATGATAAAAATAGTTTGGAAGATTATATTTTGATTAGAAAAATGTACTTTTTTCACCATTTCAGTGCTAAAAAAAGATTATTATTTCAACTGCTCAAGAGTAATCCCTCTGCGGTTTAACACCAAGAATAGAATATTTCATTTCAGAAAGAATGCCTAAGAGAAATGATAAGCCACCAATAAAGGTTATTACAGCACAAAATGACTTTGGGTTTAAGGCAAGTATTTTTGTGTTATAAGTGATTAGGCCTTTAGAAATGTTTTCAAAACAACTAAGTGTAGGCATGTAAGACAATGAATGCATAATCACTTTTGTTGTTGGGCTCAAGGTTTCCAGAGACCCAGGAGTTGGTAGAGGAATGGGGAAAAAGAAAGCAGACATTGATGGTGTGAGAACAACGTAGACCAAATGTTCCCAAACTCGTGATGTCCTGAAAATTACCTGGGGAGCTTCAGAAAACCGTAGAGCCAGGGTCTTTGGCTCAGTGATTCTGATTTACATGGTGTGGGGCATGACCTGGGCTCCAGGATTTATTAAGTGTCTCCGGGTGATTCTGATGCATGAACAAGTTTGAGAACGCTGCCACAAAGGATCTGTCTGAGCAAACGGCACCCAGGGGTCTCCCTTCCCTTTCCTCAAGGGGGCGTTCCCAGGGCATGGCGGAGAGAGCAGCCCATGCTGGGGACCCTCTTGGCTTTCCACTTTTTGCCCTGCCCTGTGCTACAGGAGTTACATCAATGGCCCAGAAACAATTTGGGTTGTATCATCCAAGTCCAGCGATCAGATTTCAGACTGCAATTCACTCTGGGCCAGCATCACACCACCTCCCTTTCTCTCCATCTCCAGCTCAGCTTGGACCCTTCCTTTAGCTGTGTCACAAAACCAGAACACTTCCATTTCTGGCCACCGAAGAGCCTCCATGGGCCGGACTTTAACTCTGTACTCAATGATATCAGTAAAATGAGAAAACATGTTTCAACCACTCATTTTTAGGAAGAAGCCAAAATTCAGGTGGTAGCTTTAAAGGATCTGGTGGGCCACAGGCAAACACCCTGTGGTTTGAGCTCTGCCCTATGTGCATGAGTCTGTCTGTCCGGGGCTGAACTAAGTTGGGTCAGACATAAACTTAGCTTTTGAGTTGAGAAAGAAGGCAGGCATCTAGACACCTTTTAAACAGAGTTTAAGTTTTACTGCCTTCGTGTGAAGTAATGATACAAGGTACTTTTAGAACTAAAATCTGAAGGCCCAAGTATTTTACCTCCCAGGCGATATCCAAAAAAGAAACTAGGAAGTATGTAACAGATGTGGATTATGTACAAAATGAAATTATAAAGAAGAAATTTCGTTGGCCTGGAATGATTAAAATAGCTTGATGTTTTAAAAGTGCTTTCATGATAAAAATAATCTCATCTTGTCCTGAGAATATACCTGTGATATTTTTATTCTTATGCTCCAGTTGAGGAAATGGAGGCCGACAAAGACAAAGTATCTTGCCCAAGGTCACATGGTCAATAAACAGGGTCAGTACTCAAACTCATACCCTCTTCATCCCAAGGCCACTAGATGTGCCACTCTGCCACAAGAATGCAAGTATGGCTGACTACAACTCAGATTTATGAGACAGAATTTCTAACTTGTTGCTTTTCCCTTCATTTTCTTTATAAATGCCAGGAATAGACTTAGCTCTGTTACTGTAATTGAGGAGCTATATTAAGATTTTTTTCTTCTTGCAAGGAGAGGAGGTTTCTCTGAATATCTTAAAGAGGAAGATTTATTGGGAGGTTATGTAGTTTTGCGGGGATCACGCAATCGAAGGCAACATGAGGGAAGGCTTGGAAAACGGACGTGAACCAAGGAGACTGCACAGAGTGTGTAACAGGCTGGCTAAAATTTTGTCTCAGCCAATGCCACTGCTCAATGCTGCTGCCCCAGTTAAGCCAAAACCATCCCTTTCTCTTGGGTCACACACTACAGATGCAAAGCCCTAGTTGGGATGCCTCGTTGGTCAGGCGCAGCGTCCTGGCTGTAGGTGCTAGAAGAGAGGCTCTCTTGCTTTCAGCTTCCACTGTGGGAAGGAGGACACTGGGACTCCTCAACACCAGGGATAAAAGGGAATCTCCCAACAGAATGATAGGTTGGATATTGGGACACCCAAAGAAATGACAATTATCTCCTGCAGAACAACACTGATTTAAAAGGATATATTTTTGTATTTTCCTGCAATATTAGAAGAACTTTTTCTACAGACTCGAGAGAGAGAATGAGAGCATGAGCAAGAGGTAGGGGCAGAGGAAGAGAGAGAAGCAGGCTCCCCACTGAGCAGGGAGCCCCATGTGGGGCTCCATCCCAGGATCCCAGGATCATGACCTGAGCCGAAGTCAGACGCCGAGTAAGCCACTTGGGCGCCCCAGTATTAGAAGACCTTTAAGGAAAGTTTCTAAGGAAAATCATAAGCTACTATAAAAAGTATCTGTATTT
The DNA here is from genome assembly GCF_022355385.1 of Mustela nigripes. NCBI lineage: Eukaryota > Metazoa > Chordata > Mammalia > Carnivora > Mustelidae > Mustela > Mustela nigripes. The sequence goes on from NC_081568.1 coordinate 92,582,264, forward strand.
ATTCTTTTCATTATGAAAAAAATCCCTGGTTAATAACTCAAAGTCACTGGCAACATTAAGTCAACTTGCACACTGAGAAAACAAAAGTCTGTCCCTGGGGAGTGTGCTAGGAGGTCTGTGGAGTTACCCTCTCCTGAGCGTTCTAACAACCCAATTTCACTCCACAAAAAAAATGCCCCATGCAACAGGGTCACATCCGCTGTAAGCCAGTCTGCTTGTCCTTCATTCGTTCAGCCTACATTTATTATGCCCTCTTCCATGTGCTAGGAATTCAGGTATTCAGTACCTGGTACTAGGAATACAAACATAAAAATTCAGATATCCTGGAAAAACATCTTGTCTGTGCATGTATGTGCCAGGCCTGCCATCGCAGGTATGAATCTGAGTTTGTGTATGTTGCAACGCAAGAACTACAGATAATCTAATTTTTCAAACCACACAGGGGATTTAGGTAACCTGCTAAAATGTTTAGACCTTATCAAAATTTATCATCTTGGAAATTCACCTCCTGCTGGATCTTCAAGTCTTCTACCTGCCAGATTTTCCCCCTTTTTGGCTATGCGCATACATACTCAACCAAAAAATAAAAATTCCTTATTGCTAAGTGCTATTTTTAGAGAGAATCTTAGGTCTTCAAAGATTTTGTTCCATAAATCTGTTCAGCGTGCTGTCTTTCAGAAAAATAAAAAGGAGGGAGCTCACCAAAGACAGGTTTATACTTACAGTCAGGCTAATTTAAGTGATAAAAAAGGAGCTAGAGCCATATATGGGAAGAGCTGAACCAGGACTTTGTGTATCAGAGTTTAAATCTTTCTCGAAACAGGACACGCACCACCACAATTTGTGGTAATATCCTTTCTTTCCTGAAGCTGTATCTGGGCTGTACCAGCTCAGGGTCTGTTTTTATAAACAGAAACAGAAAAAGCTCCCTAGAACAATGAGGCTTAATCTGCAAAACACAGAGAGGCAGAATGGGCTTTCTAAAAAGAGCATTTACTCTTAGGAGAAACTGTGTAAATACCTTTTCAAGTGTCAAAATAATAACCTTTTATTTCCTGAAGTTGGGTGGTGAAGCAACTATGCTTTTCTAGGTATTTAGAAGGCCATTTCCATTTAAAAACATGAGGTAAAACACGAGGATGACCTGTCTCTGGCTTCACAGAGAAAGTAAAAGCATCAGCTGCTGGAGCACCTTTATAAATAAGTAAAACAGAGTTTCTCTACTTCCGACTACTCTTAAAAACCTTTAGTGGCCCTCCCGCATCCTTCAGGGAGCCCAGTGCTCCCCACGCTCCCCACACTCGGGGCGAGGCTGTTCTACTCCCGGGCATTTGGGTAGCACGGGGCCCGTCGTATATTCGCCACAGAGTCAGTTCCCACTGCGGACTGAATCGCCCATTATTAGTAGACTATTCCCTTGGTGTTGCTCGTGCCTCTTGGGTCTCTGGCTCATTCCTCACAGCTTCCTCCAATAAACACACTGATGGGAATCTTGTTCACCACTCTTGTGTCATCATCTCCCAAGGCAATGCTAACATGAAGCTGCTGTTACCAATTGACCTGTCCCCCTGCACAAGTGCCCCCTGGACGCCATCCCTGAGCATTCTTCCATGTCTTGCTATGAACCAGGTGAGAACCATGACCAGTTTCTTCACTGAACCACGCAGGTGGTAGCCCCTTCATTTCTTTCCTCTTCAGCGAAACATCATTCCCCACCTGCATTCAGACAAGATCGGGCGCGTTCAGGGTGGTATGGCCATAGACCCCACCTGCATTCAATTCTCTTATTGTGGCTTCTGGAAAGTCTTAGCCTTTGTGTTACCTTCGCAGCTTTAGAGGGACCCATGTGGTTGGTGATACTCAAACCCAGCCAGGATACAGAAGGCCTTTTCAGGCCAACCCTGGTCATATTAATGAATAAAAAACTGGTTTAAAAAAAAACCTTTCCTTAGAACCTCTAGGTTCTAAGACAAATGGCTCTACTTTCCAGATTTTATGGACTTTGGGAAATTATTTCACGAGATCCAAAAATATCCTGTAGGACAAGTGTTCTCAACTTTGGATGCATATAGAATCACCCAGAAAGGGGCACCTGGGTGGCTCAGTGGGTTAAAGCCTCTGCCTTTGGCTCGGGTCATGATCTCAGAGTCCTGGGATTGAGCCCCGCACCGGGCTCTCTCTTTAGCAGGGATCCTGCTTCCCTTCCTCTCTCTCTCTGCCTGCCTCTCTGCCTACTTGTGATCTCTGTCTGTCAAATAAATAAATAAAATCTTTCAAAAAAAAAAAAAAAAAGGATCACCCAGAAAGCTTTTACAACCCCGCATGCCCAGTCCACAACCCACACCAATTACATCATCATCGCTGGTGGTAAGACCCAAGCTACTCAGGTGATTCCAAAGGTCAACCAAAGTGGAGAACCACTGCCCTCAAAAGTGTTAGGAGGAGGAATTCAACATAAATATCATCACATAAATATCATTTTTTCTTCCATGGACTAACTTGAGTACCTATAAGACACCTGGATTTTAAGATCAGTTTCGCACCCTTCTAAAGCTTTATTTCTCTTTGTAATTACACACATTGAAGTAAAAATGCATTACGTAAAGGTTAGAGGATACTTCAACTTTTTTTTCCCCTCATGTCTATTTCTGAGCTACATTACTCTTTCAGCAAAGATTGATTGAGCACCTAATATTCACCAGGCACTGAGGGTGACCCAGGAAATAAAGCAGACATGGTACACCCTGATGGAATTTATATCCGCTAGAGGACACATACAATAAATAAGAAAATTATTACAAATGTGTAATAATTTAGACAAAAAATCTAATAGAAAATAATTTAAACAAAGAATCTAATAGAAAAGGATAAAGTGGCAGCAAGCGTGTCCCTTCCAGGGACAGGAAATGGGCAGTTGGTTTAGGTGCCACTCTCTGAGGGAGTGACATATCAGATGAGACCTGAATGGTAAAGAACTGGCCAGCTGAAGATTGGGGGCACAGCATTCCAGGCAGAAGTAGGGGTGAGTGCCAAGACCTTGAGGCGGGAACAAACTTGGCCAGTTTCAGATTCTGACAGACTGGAATGTGGCGACAGGGTGGGAGAGAAGGACAAGACAAGGTCAAGGAAGGTGTTCGAAGCTACGCAACTTGGTTAAGTCACAGGGAAGAGGGGATAGGATTCAAAAACTAAGAAGCCACTGGAGGAGATTCACGTTTTTTAAATGTGTGGGGAATGGTGATTGAGGGTAAGAGAGAAGTCAGTTTCTCTGGTGATAGTGGCTCCTTGTATTGTTCTAGAGATAAGGCCAGAAGGACTTCCAGATGGAATGAGGGTTGGAGAGGGTGGGGTGGGGAGGGAGACTCAAAATGAGCGCTCTGCTTCTGGCCTGAGCAACTGGCCGCATGGTCCTGCCTGCCGGCTCATGGAAGAGAGAGGTCTCGGCGAGGAGCATTTTGAGAGACGAGAGAGCAAAAATCAGCAGCTGTCTCCGGACATGATAACTTAGAGATTCCTTTAGGCATCCATTAATATCCATTAGAAGCCAGTGTCCATTAGGACAAGTCTGGAGCTCAGAGGAAAGGTCAGAGCTGTACATTTAAATTTGAAGGTCACTGACATGGAAGTGGTATTTAAAACTTTGGAACTGGAAGAGTTCACTTAGAAAATGAGACAGAAAACAGAAGAGAGCAAAGGACTGAGCGCTAAGTTACTCCTAACCTTTAGGAAGAAAAGAGAGATCCAGTTAAGGAGACTGAAAAGGGGGCCAGGGGTTTCGAGTTACAGGGCCTTGGACGTCCAAAGAAAAAGTGTCTCAAGATAGAAGGGATGATCTTGGAGCCAAAAGCTGTTGAGATGTCAGAAATGTCTAATAAGAGGACAGAAGGACCGTGGATTCTGTGAGATGTTCTTGGTGACTTTGACAGGAGCAACCAATGAGGCAACAAGGACAAAGAAATCCAGACAGGAAGGATGAAGAAGCAGTGGTAGGTGAGGAAGGCCAAGGCGGTGACTGCTGACACACGTACCATCAAATTTTGCTATGCCCGGAAGCATGTGCTTCTCCACATCCTGACTTACACTCTGAGCAAAAAGTCACGTGACAAACGTGCACACTTCTCTTACCAGGACCCAAGAGGATGCATTAGATGCGTGCCCAGTTTACACACCATATATTCAGTGTATCCCCTGGCTGGAACAATGGCCACAAGAAACACGAATGAATGTTTGGGGTAGGATTGATTCTACCCTTACCCTGTACATTTTCCTTCTGGAAAGATGCTCCCTACGGGGCCCACCTCTCCAGCTAACCACCATGATCAAAGAGCAAAATACACAGTCAGCTAAAAACCTATAAATGGAAGTTAATTGTCAGATGAGAGAAAAAGCTAATATACCTTCAACCTTAAATCGCATAAAATAATACTTCCTCACATTCCTATTCATTTTCACTTAAAACTTGAATAAATTCCTATGGCTTTTAGGTGAACTAGATTTTCACCTTCCTTCCACAGCAAACAGGAAGCTGTAATCCTCCTTTACAGAGATTAAATGGTTCTGCCAGCACTTTTTATAGGTCGTGGCCTCAAGAAGTGGTTGCATGTGTTTGGACAGTAACTGTCAGCGAAACAGCTTAATATCAGGTTTTCTTTAAAAAAAAAAAAAAAAAAGGCAAAAATCTAGCTTTTGGAAGAGAGACCTGGAAATCAAAAATGGGTATCATAGAAAAGATTCAAAGAGACTTAGTTGTCTGGGTGTCCATGCATATGAGCCTTTGGGGTACAGTCATGACTGACATAAATTACTATTTAAGTCTCTGTTTTGCAGAGAAGGATAGTTTGTAACTTTCCAAGTCAACATAGTCTTGCTCTGCATAACAGGGCTTTCTGAGCTGGAGTCCCCAAGTCTCTTTGGATAAGTAATGTCTTCAGTAGACGTCGAGGAACAGCTAAAAAAGTGGCCCATCATCTTGGAGCAGGGCCACGTTCGAAGACAGAAAAGCCTGTAGCCATAGTAGCAAAAGGAAGATCGTTCTGATTTTTATGGGCAAACCTCAACTGGGAGTAAGAGTAAGATCACCATCGCGGTGAAGAGATTAGAGAAATAGAGAAAATTCTGAGTGAAACCATGTGAGGAATTCAGCGGGCATCAGGGAAAGTGTGGAGAAAAAGGAAATGTGTTATAACCAGGGTGATTGTGTTCCTTCTGGTGTGATTGCCATGTACATTCACATTAAAGGAATCCAGATGTGTTCAGAAGTAGTAGTCACAGTAGAAGAAGTAGTTGTAGGATGAAAACCTTGACCCTGTTTGCACTCACGCCTGCAACTCATCTTTCTGCAGAGGGGGGTTGATTTCTAATCAAGGCAAGAAAGACGTACCACACACTTCAGTTTTCAAAACAAAATGTACATAAAGCAAGCATGTAGTCTGTCAGTCAATGACACAGAATATCTACATTTCAGGTACGAAACGTATTATTTTACCTTTCACTTACTTGACTTACTGGATTAAGGGATGCCCCCCATTGCCTCTGTAAAACCAACTGATGAATGCTCATGTTAGCAAATATCTTCTATACCTGCTTTGGACTTCTTTCCCACCAGCCAAGTTGTAGGTTATCAAGAGTCAAGTTTTATTGGTTTCCAAACCTTTATATTTATGCTGTAATTCTGACTGATCATATGAGATAGGAGGAGCAAAAAGAGAGCTGCTCGTAGGGGCACCTAGTGGTGATCCCAGGGTCATGAGTTTGAGCCTTGCATCAGGCTCCATCCACAGCATGGAATCTGCTTGAGAGTCTCTCTCTCTCTCTCTCTCTCCCTTTCCCTCTGCCCCTCCCGCCTATGCTCTCTCTCTTAAAGAAATAAATAAATCTTAAGAGAGAGAGAGAGAGAGAGAGAGGGCTGCTAGTATTAAAAACTAAGTAGTTAGTAAATAAATAAAACCTTTAAAAAAATAAAAAAAAAAACTAAGTAGTTGAATAACTTCAGAAAGTAGAGCTGATAAGAAAAAATGTAGTATCAAATTAGGTGTGGACCAGATAACAATAAAAGGCTATGAACAATAATCATAAAATTCTAGGAAGATTCTACACTCAGTGTGCATCACGAGTATCTTTAAGTTCTGGTACACAAAAAAAAAAAAAAAAAAAAAAAAAAAAAACCCTGTAACGGGAAATTGGAGATGACGTGTTGGTGAGTGTGGTTTTTGCCAGATGGAGAGCTCCACACTCAAAGAGAAGTCCTTAGCTTTTCACCAGAAGACTGGTGGAGGAGTATGTAATTGCGTCTCAGCTTAAAATAACAATTTAAGATAAGAGTTACAGCCAACCTATTAACCACCGAATTGCCAGTCTAAGTGATGCTGGGTGAGTTTCTACTGTAGCTGTAGGGAGGTACACTTGGAGCCTCTGAGCTTTCCTTCTCACTAGAAGCTTGACTAAAATCATTTATACTCAAGAGATATATCCTAGAAATATGTTAGCCGTGAGTTTCTCTAAGCTCTATCCCTGGATCAGGTCAGATCCTCCAAAAGTTATATCGCAAACCATGGTGCTCTAGACAACGATGGAAATTCCTTCAGAGAAATATGATTTTAGTGTTAGACTCTTGACTTTTATAGAGGGCCCATAAAAGGAATGATCACGGGAAGAATATCTCTGCCTCACTTGTCAAACTGATATTTAAGCTTTCTAATACACCACTCAAAGCCTGGTACATACCAGAAACACCACATGATAAACTTCACCCTGTTAAACACCCAAAGGCATCATGTGGGAAGGGTGGGAAAGAAGAAAGAATTACAAAGCTCCTTTTTCCTTCTGCTTTACCATGTTTTCTTCTGGATTCATGAATTTTAAAAGTTAATAAACCTAATAACTATGTATTATTTTACCTACTTAACCTAAACTGTATGTATAATTCTTTTTCTCTGCTTTTTTTAAATTGAAGTATAGTTGGCACACGGTATTACGTTAGTTTCAGGTGTACAACATAATGATTTGACAAATCTGTATGTTATGCTAGGCTCACCAGAATTATAGCTCCCGTCTGTCACCATACAACACCATTATCATACCACTGCCTATATTCCCTAGGATGTACCTTTCATCCCCATGACTTATTGCTTCCATAAATCCAAGCCTGGATCTCTCACTGAACCTCACCCACTCTGCCCATCTCCCCCCACACCCTGCACTCTGGCAACCACCAGTTTGTTTTCTGTGTTTATGAGTCTGTTTCTGCTTGGTCTGCTCATTTGCCTTGTCTTTAAATTCCACGTAAGTGAAATCACATGGTATTTGTCTTTATCTAACTTATTTCACTAGCATAATACCCTCTAGCTCCATCCGTATTGTCACAAATGGCAAAATCTCATTCTTTTTTATGGCTGAGTAATATTCTATTATGTATACACACCACATCTTCTTTAACCATTCATTTACTGATGGACACACAGGTTGCTTCCATATCTTGATACTATAACTAATGCTGCAACAAATGTGGGGGTGCATGTATCTTTTCAAATTAGTGTTTTTTGGGTTTTTTGGGGGGGTTGTAAATACCCAATAGTGGAATTACTAGATTGTATGGTCTATTTTTAATTTTTTGAGGAACTTCCATGCTGTTTTCCACAGTGGCTGCACCAACTTATATTCTCACTGAACAGTGCACAAGGGTCCCTTTTTTTCCACATCCTTTGCCAAAACATATTATTTCTTATCTTTTTTATACTAGTCATTCTGGCCAGTATAAGTGATATGCCATTGTGGTTCTGGTTTGCATTTCCCTGATGATTAGTGGTGGTGTGCATCCTTTCATGTGTCTGTTGGCTGTCTCGATGTCTTCTCTGGAAAAATATATAATGCTTTCCTGCACATTTTTAATTGGACTTTTTTTAATATTTTGAGTCATATAAGTCCTTTATATATTTTGGATATTAACCCCATATCAGATATATCATTTGCAAATATCTTCTCCCATTCAGTAGGTTTCCTTGTTATCTTGTTGATGGTTTCCTTGTGTATGTGAAAGCTTTTTTATTTTGCTGTATCCCAATAGTTTATTTTTGCTTTTGTTTCCCTTGCCCCAGGAGACCTAGCTAGAAAATTGTTGCCAACGCCAATGACAGCGATTACTGCCTATGTGTTCTTTTTTTTTTTTAAGGTTTTATTCATTTATTTGACAGAGAGATATCACAAGTAGGCAGAGAGGCAGGCAGAGAGGGGGGAAGCAGGCTCCCTGCTGAGCAGAGAGCCCAACATGGGGCTTGATCACAGGACCCTAGGATCATGACCTGAGCTGAAGGCAGAGACTTAACCCACTGAGCCACCCAGACGCCCCTGCCTATGTGTTCTTCTAGACGTTGTATGACATCAGGTCTCACATTTAAGTCTTAAATCCATTTCGAATTTATTTTTGTGTATAGTATGACAAAGTGGTCCAGTTCCACTCTTTTGCATGTAGCTGTACAGTTTTCCTAATACCATTTATTGAAAAGACTGTCTTTTCCTCGTTGTATATTCTAGCCTTAGATTAATTGACCATATAAGCATGGGTTTATTTCTGGGCTCTCTATTCTGTTCTGTTGATCTGTATGTTCATTTCTGTACTAGTACCATCTTGTTTTGATTCCTATAGCTTTGTAATGTATTTTAAAATCTGGGGTTCTGATACCTCCAGCTGTATACTTCTTTCTCAAGACTGCTCTGGTGATTTGGCATCTTTTGTAGTTCTCCACAAATTTTAGCATTATTTGTTCTAATTCTGCAAATAATCCTATTGGTATTTTGATAGGGATTGTACTGAATCTGTAAAGGCTTTGGGTAGTATGGACATTTTAAAAATATTAATTCTTCTAATCCACAAGCATGATATATCTTTCCATTTCTTCATGTTATCTTAAATTTCTTTCATCAATGTTTTCTACTTTTTACAGTACAGATCTTTTACCTGCTTCATTAGGTTTATTCCTGGGTATTTATTCACTTTGGTGCAATTATAAGTGGAATTGCTTTCTTAATTTCTCTTTCTGCTACTGTTATTAGTGTCTAGAAATGCAATCAATTTTTTATATTAACTTTGTATCCTACAACTTCACTGAATTCATTTATTACTTGCAGTAGTTTTTTTGGTGGAGTCTTACAACTTTCTATCTACAGTATCATGCCATCTGCATATAGTGACAGTATAACTTCTTACAGATTTGGATTCCCTTCATTTCTTTTTCTTGTCTGACTGCTGTGGCTAGGACTTCCACTACTCTGCTGAATAAAAGTGGGGAGAGAAGACATCCTTGTCTTGTTCCTGATCTTAGTGGAAAAGACCTCTCACTTTGTCACCACTAAGTATGATGTTAGCTGCTGGTTTGTTACATATGGACTTTATTGTGGTGAGATACGTTCCCTCTAGACCCACTTTGGCGAGAGATTTTGTCCTGAAAGGATGTGGAATTTTGTCAAATGCCTTGTCTGCATCTACTGAGATGATCATACGATTTTTATCCTTCATTTTGTTCATGTGATATACCACATATCACACTGGCTGATTTGCAGATACTGAAACATTCTTGGATCTCCAGAATAAAAATGATGTTTTTACTATATTGCTGAATGCAGTTTGCTAATACTTTGTTAAGAATCCCTGCCTCTGTGTTCTTTAGGGATATTGGCCTGTAGTTTTTCTTTTTGTATGTTTGGTATCTCTGCCTGATTTTGGCACCAAGGTAATGCTGGTCTCGTAGAGGCTCTCCATCTCTTTTGTTATTTTGAATAGGTTGAAGAAGGTAAGTATTGACTCTTCTTTTAATGCTTGGCAGAATTCACTTGTGGCTCTCTCTGGTTCTGGATTTTGCTTTGTTGGGAGTTTTTTGATTACCAAGTGAATTTTGATACTAGTAATTGGTCTGTTCATATTTTCTATTAATTCATGATTGAGATTTAGCAGACTGTATTTTTCTAGGAACTTATCCATTTCTTCTAGTTGGCCCAGTTTGTTGGCATACAATTTTTGTAGTAGTCTCTTATAATTCCTTGTTTATTTCTGTGGTATCGATTACTTCTCTTTGGGGGGGTTCCGATTTTATTTATTTAAGTCCTCTTTAATTTTTTCTTGATCAGTCTAGCTAAAGGTTTCTCTATTTTGTCTATCTTGGTTTTATTGATCTCTACTATATGTTGCCTAAAAGAGACCCATGTCAGACCTAAAGACACACACAGACTGAAAGGGAAGGGACGGAAAAAGATATTCCCTGTAAATGGAAATTAAATAACAAAAACATAAACAGCATAGCAATGATTATGAGGCAAAATAGACTTTAAAACAAAGACTATAACAGGAGACAAAGGACATTGTATAATGATAAAGAGATCAATCCAACGAGCGGATATAACAACTGTAAATACCTAAGCACCCAACATTGGTACATCCAAGTACGTAAGACAAATATTAACAGATATAAAGGTGAATATAGGTTTTTAGTTCTCTTGCGTAAATGCTGAGGAGTAAAATGCTGGATCGTGGACTAGGTATGTATTTAGCTTGAGTAAATATAGCCACAGTTCTTTTAAAGGGGCAGTAACTATTACCCTCCCCAAATCAATACACAGAAATTCTTCTCACCAAAGCTTGTTATTATTTTTCTTTTTCATTTTAGCTTTCCGGTAAGCGGACATTTTGAAAGTCAGGTTCTCTGAGATAATAAACCACAGCCTCCCGGTTGGCACAAATACAAATTTCAAAGCTTTCTACCTTAAGCACTTCCCATCATCGGCAACTGCCCTTCAGTAAACTAAATCTAATATTAAAAACATGTAAACATAATTCAAGAGGTTTCATCATAGAGAGATAATATCATTTTCCTTTAAAGTTAGCTAATTTAACAGAATGATCAGGAAAATCCTGCCAGACAGAGTCTTACCATGAAATATGAAGATGTCGGAAGTATTCCCATCCAATGTAGGACTAAGAATCGAGTAACTTATATGGTGATGGAAATCCTTCACTGATACATCTATTCCAGTTTGCATTCTGTATTAGCAGGAAATTTGGAGATAATGGTTCTGTTTCCTCTTCTCATTTTCTTTTTAAGGAACTATATTTGCAATCATCATTCACTACGATCAGAATTACAAACAAATATTTTGAAAAATGCTAGTGAGTCTTTTGGGGGGGGGGAAATAACAAAATAGAATAAAGTACTCACTTACAATTAAATACTGATTATCTTGTATTTGACTCACAGTTTCCCTCTCTGTGATGCAGTTCTTTCTGTGGGATGCAATATCCGAAATTTGGCAAAGAAAGCAAATATAGAACACTCAAATAATGTTATCTCTACAATTGACTGTTGAGTTAAATAAATATTTATTCATGTTACTAACACACACAAAATTGGTTGTCAACACCATCAGCTAATAATTTATTTAATTTTTACATGCATCATGGTAAATCTGTTGCTAAACCCGTCGCACATTCACCAGAATGGGATGGGTTACAGATTTAGGTTTAAAAGCCAAAGTGATAGGAGTACTGTTAAATAATAGAGACACACACATTTATATAATTAAGTTTTGGAAAGGGCTTTCTAAAAATGAACCCAAGCCTGTAACCATAAATAAAATGTTGGATACGTTTAAGTATATAAATATTTTAAACATGTGTATGCAAATAAAAGAACACCACATAGAAACAGAAAAATTCAGCATTTGTCCCATCTTGCTGGGTAACGACCCAGGGTCTTCAAAAACAAGCCAACTTTGGGGCGCCTGGGTGGCTCAGTGCGTTAAGCCTCTGCCTTCAGCTCAGGTCATGATCTCAGGCTCCTGGGATCGAGCCCCAGCCCCACATTGGGCTCTCTGCTCAGCAGGGAGCCTGCTTCCCTCTCTGCCTGCTGCTCTGCCTACTTGTGATCTCTCTCTCTGTCAAATAAATAAATAAAAATCTTAAAAAAAAAAAAGGAAACAAGCCAATGTCATGGGGGGAAAAATGTGAGGGACAGTCACAGATTGAGAAGAGATGAAAAGAGACTTCATACCCTGTATAAGCCTTCATAAATTTTAGGTTTGGAAAATTTAAAAAGGTCTTTAGCAACTATTGAGAAAATTTGAAACCAGATAGTATTCAACATGTATTGTGTATTAATCGATGACATATCTAATGTATTTATCTATTTCTGCAGCTATTTATTTAGCAATTGAAGGGAAACCATACTATGAAAAATATTTCAACAATTGTTTCAGAAAGAAGTTAATAACTTACTTTTAAAACTTTTATGTTAGTAGAAGACAAACACTTCATGAGTAAAATAAGCCAAGGACATGAAATCCCAAATCATGAAAAAAGAAATACGAGGAGTGGAAAGCTTATGGAAATTTTACCTAGTTTGGTGGCAAGCAAAGAAATGCAAATTTGATTGCCAAGGATTGAAAAAAAAAATAGGAAATCTACATAGTCTCAGAAATGACTGGTACAGGACATAAATTAGTGTACACCTGATGGACAACTCCTCAGCAACATTCATCAAAATCCTGAAATTGATTCCTCCCTTTCGTGGACCTGTTAGCCATTTGCACATCTTTCTTTTGAGAAGTGTTTCAACGTCATCAGTCATCAGGGAAATGCAAATCCAAATCACAATAAAGTATTACCTCACACCTGTTAGGATGCCTAATAACAAAAAGACAAAAAGTAACAAGTGTTGATAAGGATACGGAGAAAGAAACCCTCTGCACTGTTGATAGGAATGTAAATAGGTGCTTCGTTATGGAAAACAGTTTATGGAGGTTCCGCAAAAACCTAAAAATAGAGCAACCGTATGATCCAGCAGCTCCACTTCTGGGTACATATCCAAAAGAAATGAAGTCAGGATCTCAGAGAGATATCTGCACCCCCTTCACTGCAGCATTACTCATAAGAGCTGAGATAAGGAAGCAAGCGAAGTGTCCTTGGATAGGTGAATGGATAAAGAAAAGATGGTATACATATAAAATGCAATATTATTCAGCTTAAAAAAGAAGAAAATCATGTTGTTTACAACAACATGGATGAACCTAGAGGGCATTATCCTAATTCAAATAAACCTCACACAGAAAGACAAATATTCACATGATCTCATTTACATGTGGAACCTAAAAACATCAAATTTATAGAAGGAGAGAATGAAATGGTGGTTGCCCAGAGTTGAGGTCAGAGAAAGTGAGGAGATGTTGGTCAAAGGGCATGAAGTTGCATGCAGGTTGAATGAGGTCAGAAGAGCTAATGTACAGTTAATAATACTACTTGAAATTTGCCAGGAGAGTAGATCTTCCCATCACACACACACACACACATAAATGGTAACTATATGAGGCAATGGATACATTAATTAGCTTGACTGTGGTAATCATTTCACAAATATATACATATATCAAAACATCACACTGGACACCTTATATATCATTTTTGTCAATTATACCTCCATAAAGCTTATTAAAAATATTCCAACCTTGAATGAGAAATCCCAATTGTAGTAATTTATCCTAAGGAAATAATCCCGCATTTTGTAAGTGTGCATGAATAAGTTTTCCATAAAATGGAATTCTGCTTGTGTACTAACATGGAAAAATCCACAATGTAGCATTACTCTAAAAACAGGTTACAAAATACTATTTATGACATGATCCCACTCATTCTAAACTTGTGGGGTTTATATATTACACATTTACTTAAGAAAACATCTGAAAAATACAATGAAAGTCAATTATTACTAGTGCTTATGGGTAACTTTTTTGCCTTCTTTATCCTAAAGTGACTTGCCAAAGATTCTATGACGTGTATATATTCATTCCTTATTAAGGGGGGAAAAATGTTACCTTTAAAAGAAAGTAATCCATTTGGAGCTTTGCGGGTCTTTTGAGATTTTTTTTCCACTTCCTTTTGCTGCAAAGAACAGTGTTCAGAACCAACTTGATTGGAGCACCCACTTTATTTTTGTCTGATTTAAATCTGTATCTGGAAATATGAAGTACTTTCCCACATTTTACCCACACAAAACCCCAAGATGGCATTTGAACTAAGTCTGATCTCTTGTTTTTATAATTAAGCAAAGAGAAGGTCACAGTGATGAGCTGGATCTTTCCCCTCAGTCAGTGGGGAGAGGTAATGAGCGGGGAGCCAGGGCTCCTGACTTTTTCCGTAGACCCTCAGGAATCACTTTTGAAACACCTGTCCCAGAAGTACATCATGCCAACTGTATCTCATTTGTTGTTCTCGGGACTGACACCATTTACTGCAAACCACCTCGAATCAAACCTAAATATTGCTTTTTAAGTAAATTTGAAAACAAAATATTTTTTCATTAATTTTTTCTTTTCAGACTTACAAGAAAGTTGCAGAAATAAAGACCGTGTTGGTACCTGCATACCTACTGTAAATATTTTATTCACTTAATGTGAATAGTTCACCCCGTCTGCTTTATCATTTGCCATATATATCATTAAATATATGACTATTTTCTGAATCATTGAAGGGTAAGCTGAATATTATCATGGCTCTCGACACCTAAATATTTCAGTGGATATTTCCCAAGAATAAGGATATTGTCTTCTATAACCCTAGCATAGTTAGCAACATCACAGATGTACATTGAAATAATAATGATGTAATCTACTGTCCATATTCCATATTTGTCAGTTGATCTTAATAACATTTATATAGCACTTTTTCCTCAAATTTAAAGGCTTTACTTTAGGTCAGGTATTGCATTTAGGTGTTATGACTCTTTAGCTTCTGTTAGTCTGGGATATTTCTAAAGACTTATTTTTTTTAATCTTTTATCATATTTTTTGAAGCAAAGAGCCCTCCTTTTTTCATAGAACTCGTAGTTTGCTCTGGCTGCAATAACAAGATATCATAGACAGGGTGTGAAAACAAAGAATTGATCTTCCCACGGTTCTGGATGCTGGAAGTCCAAGACCAAAGCACCAGAAAGGTCGGGGTCCGGTGGGGGCCCTCTCCCTCGCTAGACTTTGGCTCCCTTCTCACTGTGTCCTTGCACGGAGAGAGAAAGAGAGAACACGCTCCCTGCTGGCTTTTCATTTAAGGGCACATATCAGACAGGCATTGCCCTCATGGCCTAATCCAATTTGACTCATTGCCCAAAGGCCGCATCTTCAAACACCATCACTCTGGGGCTTAAGGCTTCAACATAGCAACTTTGAGGGGGATACATTCAGTCCATAATATGGAACATCCTTCATTTTGTAAAATAAATGCATTTTTAGATAGATTAGAAATGAAATGGCCTAAACCTATAAAGCAGTATTTTCTAAAGCTATTAAACCAGAATAAAATCATAGCAATTTCCCAAACTGAGTGCTCACAGAGCTGATATTTTATTGTGTTGAAGCCCCAGTCATTACCAGCTAGTCTCTGTATTGGACTTTCTATTTCTGTATCACCCTCATTCAAGAATGTGCCCCCTTCTGCCAACACAGTATTAAAATAGAAAAAGATTACTCTCTACAGAAACACACTGTGTCTCAAGTATTTTTATGGAAGTCAGCCTATATCAGAACCATAGAATGTACTTCAATTCATTTTTAGACATCAAGTATTCAGAAATATTATTTCAGATCAGCACTTGGCTAATAAGAAAAAAGGGTGTTTTTTTTTCATGCAATTCCTGATCTTTTAATTTATTTAAGAGAGAGCACACGTGCACATGCAGGGGTGGGGTGGGGAAGGACAGAGGGAGAGGAAGAGAGAAACCCAAGCAAACTCCACCCTGAGCATGGAACCATCATGGGGCTCAATCTCACAACCCTGAAATCAGACCCGCACCGAAAACAAGAGTCCATTGCTTAGCCAACCGAGCCACCCACGTGCCCCGATCTTCTTTTTAAAGTCATTATAATACAGTATGTCTTTTCTGTACTTTGTTGAAATATTGCATCTTTATTTCCTTTCAGTATGTGTTAAGCAGTTATTCACAGTGAATGAATTGAATTCCATACTAGTATACTGTTTACTGTTCTTTACTGTTAATCTAAAATCGTTTACTTTTCAAATTTTAAGACAGTTTTTCAGTTGTTCCGGTTAGGTATCACCTGGTTCAAATGCAGTTTCTTTTTATTTTTTTGTTTTGTTTTGTTTTGAGAGAGAGAGAGAGAGAGCACACAAGTGGGGCTGTGGTGTGGAAGGCCGGGAGGAGGAGCAGAGGGAGAGAGAGACTCTTAAGCAGGCTCCGTGTTCAGTGGGGAGCCCCACTCAGGGCCTGATCTCACCACCCTGAGATCATGACCTGAGCCAAAGTCAAGTCAAAGGCTTAACCACCTGAGCCACCCAGGCACCCCAAATGTAGTTTCTTTTTAAAATTTATTTGTTAACCTAACATCCTTACATTATGTTTACTAGTGGACCCCAAACAGTACCAAACTCCATACCTTAAAACTTGACCTTCCTCGGTAACTGGAATCTGGGTATGCACCTTTTCCAAATACTTTTGAAAAATTAAAGCATCTCTTTATCTTTTACCTACAGAGTTCAGTTTTCTTATTTTCAAGTTATATTCTAAAACAAACTACCCCAACATTCAGGAAAATATGCCTCTTGGTGATCACAAAATGTTGATAATGTGGTCTAATTAAAGTCTAGAGAAGTTTACGCACTAAATAACAAGTTTCCAAAATGATATTTTTAAATGTACACATTAAGAAAAATTCTCATTTTTTTTCTTTTTAAATATCTTTTCTCTATTAATTCTGATTATTTCTTCCAAAGTTAGTAGTATTTTTAACATACTTTTCCAAAACTATCCAGTTTTTAGACTATATTTGCTACATCTCACATTTTCTTGATTATTTAGCCTTTCCAATAGGATAGGTGTTACTGCGTATCTTTTCCCCCTTTCCTTTGCACTGATTTCTCAACAAAGAAGAATTTTTTCTTTGTTTCTGTAAAAACAAAAGTTCTGAAATAAAAATGACCCAATGCGCCTAACATCTATTCATTTTTATTTTCTTCTACATATGAAGCAATTATTTGACCTGATTTGTCATAATCTGGATATAGAACTTCTTCTAACACCTGGTTCTGAATTTAAGTCAGGGTTTTCTGAACTTATAAGTATTCCTTTCTTCTTTCCATCAAGCGTGTTGACCATTTCATCTATTTGGAATCTTTTGATTCCGTTTTGAAACAACAAGGTCATGATACGGCTGTAAATGCTCAGATAATCTGAAATCAGGATTTTCTATGTCATGGTCTTCTATGATGCATAGGAAAATAAATGACCAAGATTTACCTTTTTTCCTGTGTTAATGATGATGTCTATGGAAGAAGCAATGTCAAATTCACACTTGCAAGCTGTAATACTTTAATGTTAGTCCTTTTATTAAAGAATCTCACTGTTCTTGTGTTTCAACCTATTTATCTTGTCTTGTCTTCTTGGAGCTTCTTAGTTGATTTCACAGCTGACCTCATATTGCTTGAATTTGTTAGGTTTCCTCCCTCCCTCCCTTCTTTGTTCCAAAATGGCAGGCACACAGCATGCCTCCACAAGAGTATAATGTAGCATAAAGAGCCTGGACTTTGGAGACCCAGCTTACTAATTCTGTGACCCAGGAGAAAGTAATCCATCATTAACATTTCTAAGGATATCTACATCAGAGAGTCTGTGTAAGATTGGGCAGGGTAATTTGTCTCGTTTTTTTTCTGGCAGTGCAGTTAGTAAGGTGACTCTAGGGCATACAACACAACTACCTTGTATAAAACCTGACAAGCAAACACCCTTTTAAATATATAACTGAGCTTGTAGGAAAGAGAAATCCCTAAGGTCAAAAATGAAAAGGGAATCAAAAGTAAGGTGGTAGACAACATGGACTGATCCAATGGCTTCCCTGAGGGAGTTTGCTGGCTCCATTACTGAAGAGCTTGCAGTGGGAAGGTCATGTGGGAATAGGAACTACAAGTGAAATACCCACATAAAATCACATACTGGATGGATATTCTCTGCCCCTCCAGATCCACTATTCACCCATCTCCACCCTGAATCACGAGGCTCCCTTCTCCTCTGGCTTCCAGCTGGCCTTTGCCAATGAAGAATAAGTTGGGAAAGAAGGAGAAGAGTGAGGTCAGGATATTTATTCTCTTGTTTCCCACCCTACGCTGTCCCTTTGAAGTGGCCTTGTCCCTCCACACCCCATGGAGGCCCGCCTTATACAACTCTCTCCCCTGGGGTTCCAGGAACCTCTTTTCCCTCTCATTCCTCGGTGCCTATGAGTGGTCACAGCACCACATGGTCAGCTTCAAGCTGCTGTGACTCCCAGTTGCGCCCCATACCTTCATAATCTATCCGTGTATGAAGAAATGCTCCTCAAACCTTTTCTGGTTGAGATTCTGAGACAAATCAAGACTCTCAAAGGGCTATGTGTTCAGGGAAAGGGGAGTCCAGGGAAAATGTAAAACCAGCACCAAGAAATTAAAACCATGCTTTACAATGCCCTGGAGTCCAAAAGTAACCCATCTCAGGTATCTACAGAGAAAGTCTGGCTAAATAGGAGATCACAGCCTTAAATGGTAAAACAACCAGGGAAAAAATCTTGCAACGGTGAGACCTGCAAAACAGACAGTAGGATTTAACTATGCCAGAGGGGTAGTTAACAGTATTACCCGATAAGGACTTAGAATTATTAGAGACACAGAAGAACACTTGAAAACATGAGACCAAAGAGAGTATGTAAGAAGACCAAGCACACCTGGAGAAGAACTCAAAAAATCCCAGGAAGGGAAAACATATAATCTTTAAAAGTAAAACCAAATGGCTAGATTCTACAGAGGAAAAAGAGTGGACTGGAAGGTAGATATGAGGGAAATGCCAAGAACTCAACAACGGAAAGGTATAGATGCAGGAAACAAAAGAAGGGGATTAAGACACAAAGACTGGAATGCAAAGGTCTAACATATTTCTAATGATAGTTTCTGGAAGAGAAAATAGAGAAAGGATACCACAGGACACTGGGAGGGAAGGAGGCTGAAGATCTTAAAAGCAACCAGAAAGAAAAGACATTACCTACGGAAGAAATGCAGTTAAAGTGGAAGTTTTCTCCACAATAGGAATTGAAGCCAGGCAGCCAATGGAATAAAAATGTGTAGCAGATTAAGCAGCACACGGTAAATGTGCAAGCCCCTTGCTACACCTCTCAGCTGACTGCTTCCTTTTGAACTGGATGAGCTCTTCATATGTTACACAAACATATTTGTGTTCCTCAATGCAATCCAGCATTGGCATATTTCTTCTAATAGGAGTTTAGGGTTTTTCAAAAAGAGTTTACTTCCTTACTTGAAAGAGAGAGAGGGAAGGAGGGAGAGAACACAAGCAGAGAGAGCAACAGCAGGAGGGGGAGAAGCAGACTCCCCGCTGAGCTGGGAGCCCCACGCAGGGCTCCATCCCAGGACCCTGAGATCATGACCTGAGCCAAAGGCAGACGCTTAACTGACTGAGCCACCCAGACATCCCACTAGTAGTTTAGTTTTTATCTAGTTAAACCCATTCTTTTTTTTTTTAAGATTTTATTTATTTGACAGAGAGATCACAAGTAGGCAGAGAGGCAGGCAGAGAGAAGAGGGGGAAGCAGGCTCCCCGCTGAGCAGAGAGCCCAATGGGGGGGCTCGATCCCAGGACGCTGAGATCATGACCTGAGCCGAAGGCAGAGGCCCAACCACTGAGCCACCCAGGAGCCCCTAGTTAAACCCATTCTTAACTAAAGCTGTTTTAACCTTTAAACAAGAAGCTGGAAGTAAAAATGCAGAAATATTTTAATGCTTATTGAAAAATGCAATGGGAAAAATTGCATTGATGTTTCAGAGGATACAAACTAAAAAGAAATTAAGGAGTATATAAAAGTGGTAGGAACCAGTGCCAGGAAAAAAAATACTACTACCTGGGACTTCTTTGCAAGAAAATAGCCAAAGGGTATGGACAGATAGTTGGAATAAGCAAACATAAGAGAAAGTATTCAACTCTATTAATAGTTGAAAAAAAACACATTAAAATATAGAGTTGTACATATTGTAAATTAGCAAAATGTCAACAAATTATTATAGCCAGCTCTGGTAATTCTGTGGCAAACCTGGTATACTTAGATATTGCTAGAGGCATAGAAATTTATACATAATTAAAGGAAAAAAATTCAGTTCTGTAGTCACACTAGCCCATTTTGAGTGTTTGGCACAGACCATCTCCATCCTCACAGGGAGTTCTACTGAACTCTAGCGGTTGGGGACAGACACAGAAGTGATGGGTTTTTTAAGACAAATAGCTTCCCTTGTACTTGGTGATTCCAAGTTGTTCTCCAGTTCTTCAAGGCTCTCCAACAGTATCAATCCACTCTTCCACTGATACGTTACTCGGTCTCCTGAGTAAATACACTTGGTATTTTCAGACTTATTTTTCTAATCTAATAGGTATGAGATGATATTTCTCACTGATTTAAATTTGCATTTTCCTGATTACTAATTAGGTCAAGCATTTTTTTCATGTATTTATTACCCTTTCATATTTCCTCTTCAGGGAGCTTCCCGGTTTGTTTTTTTTTTCTTCACATTACCCTGTTGCAATGATTTAAAATGGGAAAATGTTTATGATATAGTGACAAGTTTAAAAAAAGAAAGGACAAGTTCTTAGTCTTTCTCTTCCAAGTCTTCCTCTTGACTCCATGTAGACGGAGGGATTATTTTTCTTTATTCCTGCTATTATTTTTATTTCACATTATTCCTTTCTGATAGAACACTGTGTGCTTGACCTAAAAAAATCTGTGTCTCTATGTGTGTGTGTGTGTGTGTGTGTGTGTGTGTGTAAAAGCTAAGATCGAGCAGTGAGAGAAAAACAACATTTCAAGATTTGTATCTTTAATTAGACTACATGTTTAAATTGCAAAGGAAACTGCCTTTCATAATTCAAGTAGAAGGAAATGAATTCGCGTATATTGCTTGGAGATTTCACATATTCATGATGTGGAAATTAACTTAAGCACACACCAGTCTAAGTAGTCAACTTGGAAAAGAAATGACATTCTTTAAAGAAGTGGAACAGCACTGTTTAAAAACAAAAACAAGATGCAGTGAAATGGGAGTGTAAAAACTGAACAGAGATTAATTCCTACCCAGCCTGAGTCCTTGGGGGAAAACGGGCCATGGTCCCTAACATGTTCCACAGCAGCAACAATATCCAGCATGTGCAACCTTCCACCCTAGTGAAATGCGGTTAAATCCCCATACGTGCCCACGCAGATTTGTCCCCTATTGGTCTTTTCCCTCTGTTTTATTGTCAACTGGGCCCTTTTCTATCATTCTTTCATTTCCTATCTAGATCAAACTTTCCCAACATCCCTGTTAATGCTTTGTTGAACGTTTCCCACCCCTGGTACAAGTGCTCTTTGCAGCAGGTAGGGAGAGAATAAGCAGAATTTTTTTTTTTACCCCTAACAAAGACAGACAGGAGCTGTCTTTCTACGTGCTCCCGGAGACCACAGGCCCTTAGGTGATGCTGCAACCTCCCATCCTCCAAGCAATTTTCGTCTATTTATCTGTCAGGGATCTCTCCAGTATTTTAGGAGTGTGAGCTGGACTGTGCCTTTATACATTCTCTGCGTTTCCCACTTGCTTCCATACGAGCACCCTCGTAAGTGACTTGCTCAGAGCAGGAGGCAGAGGGCCTCTGCGTTTATCGTTCCTGCCCTTGCCCCCGCCAGTGGCCTCTCCACGCCGCCGGGCTCTTTGTGAACTCAAATAGTAATTTGTAGAGTGGGTGTTGCCACATTTCCCTCTGCTTTGCAGTCAGATGTCAGTTCATTCTAAGGTGTTACAACATGAGTTATGGGACAGGAAATGAAAGAAGGCCACACTGAAGTAAAATTTATAAAACAAGATGTTTTTAAAATGAGGATAAATCCTGGCCGGGTAAAACCTGGAGTGTGAACGAAATAGGATTTGCAACTTGAATGCACACCCTTCAGGAGGCCTCTCAGAAGAATGTGCCAAGCTGGCTTGACTTCCCAGGGGTGCTTATATGCAGGAGGGCCTTATCACTGCAGTCCTAGAACCTCCCAGGGTCTTCCATCTGCTTAAGTTGGAGCTAAGGTGTGGGTTTGGATCTACTAACACTCCCCGAATGTGTTCCCTGAACACTATCTGGGAACATTTTTCCCTCCTTGGGCATGTTTTCTGAAGCTACTCTTCTGTGTAACAGGCTTGGATTTGCAGCTGTGTGTCATGATTTGGGGGCACTCTATAGGGGCGTCTGTTTTAAATACCAGCCTTACCACTGGCTTGCTAACTATATGACTTCTTTCCTTTGGATGCTGGATGCCTTCCCTAAAGGATAGGCTGTAATAAGCTACCCCATTGTTTCACAAAGTGTGGCTCCTGAATCAGTGGGGAACTTATTAGAATTCAAGTAACCAGGCCCCAGACCAGACCCACTGAACTAACTGGAAACTCTAGGGACGGGGCCCAGCATTCTGGAGCTTAACAAGTCTTCCAGGTGATTCTAATGCCCATTAAAGTTTGGGAGCCTCCTACTGAAGCCTGAGCTTCAAACTGACATGGGCAAGAGGACATGTAAGAAGGTATTCTAGTTTTGAACTTCATAGTCTCTGTTTCTAAT
Organism: Mustela nigripes; assembly: GCF_022355385.1. Lineage (NCBI taxonomy): Eukaryota > Metazoa > Chordata > Mammalia > Carnivora > Mustelidae > Mustela > Mustela nigripes. The sequence continues at coordinate 92,604,907 of NC_081568.1, forward strand.
TTCTATTTTTGTGCATTTTTATATATGTAACACGTATACTATTATAATACGTGCATGTATGTATTCGTATTACATATATGTATGTAGTATACATATGTATACGTACATGTATGTATGTAGTATACATATTACATATATGTATGATTCATCAATAAATTCGCACTGTCTACTAGAAGTTCATGTTTAATTTTGTTACTGACAGAGACGCATGATATACAAAGTCTGAAGACTACTTGTATAACATTTAAAAACACTTATGCTTTGAATCCAACTGAGCTGTTAGCCACCAATAATGTCACACATTTGTGTTCATATATTTTTCTCCTTAGTTCTAAAATGCTTTGCACGTAATTTATAGCTTATTCTCCTGTTGTGTGGAGAACACTCACATTCCCAGTAAAGTGAGAAAAGGGGGCCTCTGTGTTGTGTCCGAGACTCTTTCTGCCTGTCCTTGAACAAAGGAGAGACCAGCAGTGACCCATGAACAGCGTCAATGACACCTCCCCATGTCCCCCCTCGGCACATTCATCAAATCTGCATGCAGGAAAGGGTACAAAGAGCGAGAAAGAGGATTCTGTGCCCAGTCCTTGCCATGTCCTTTTCCCACTCCCATTGCTTGGCTTAGAGGAAGGAATCCCTGGGGTCTGGGGAAGCACTCTGTTCTCGTTCCTCACTCCCCAACAAATACCAGCTTGCACTAGCGCGGTAGGCCTCCTGTGTTACACACTCTTGCTCCCTTTGTCTTCGTATTCCAGAGCTACCCAGAAAATACCGCTGTGTGCTTATTATAAACGGGAAAGTGGAGGAACTGGGAGTAGGGCTGACTTTTAAGCCACAATAATTTAGGAGCTCAACAAAGAAAAAGGAAAAAAAGTGGTTATTTCCTTCTTAGTATAATATGCACATAAAGTATGCTCTCCAAAGCTATGCGTGGCATGAATGAACAAACATATAAATATGGTTCGGTTCCTGAGCGCTGAGTTCTAATACATAGCCGCTAAAAGCATAAATCCAGGTTTGAGTCTTCTCACGGCACTTAATATTTCTGTGACCTTGAGGAAGTCCCATTACCTCTCTTAAGCCTCATTTCCTTTGCTCTGTAAATTAGGGATAAGGATACCAAACACTCCATAAACTCATTGTGAGAGTTAAATGAGATATAAGAGCTTAGCTTAGTATCTGGCACAAAATCAATCCCCAGGAAAGGAGAGCTATGTTGGATGTTGCTAGCGCTGAATCAAATGCTGAAAAGGAGTAAATTGTATTCCTCCCCTTCGGTCGTCTGTCAGGGAAGCTCACAACCCCTCTTTTTTTTTCCCCCTAGCTCAGGCCAATGATCTTACATAATCTATGCTATTTTGAAATCACAAGTAATGCCTTAGGGCGTGCCTCGGTGGGTTAAGCCTCTGCCTTCGGCTTAGGTCATGACCTTAGGGTCCTGGGATCGAGCCCCGCATGGGGGCTCCCTGCTCAGCAGGGAGCCTGCTTTCCCCCTCTCTCTCTGCCTACTTGTGATCTCTTGCACTCCGTCAAATAAATAAATAAATAAATAATCTTGGGGCGCCTGGGTGGCTCAGTGGGTTAAGCCGCTGCCTTCGGCTCAGGTCATGATCTCAGGGTCCTGGGATCGAGTCCCGCATCGGGCTCTCTGCTCAGCAGGGAGCCTGCTTCCTCCTCTCTCTCTCTCTCTCTCTCTCTCTCTGCCTGCCTCTCTGCCTACTTGTGATCTCTGTCAAATAAATAAATAAAATCTTTAAAAAAAAAAAAAAATTAAATAAATAAATAAATAAATAAATAATCTTAAAAAAAAAAATGTAATGACTTTACTAGAGAGACTGACCTAAACATTTGTTAATCACTATCTCCTCCAGCCCCTATGTCTGTATACCTGGAAGAGCTATTTTCGCTCTGAGCTACTGTATGTAACTCCTGGTCAAGGTGCAGAGTCCTTTCATTCCGTTTCACCTGTCCTTCATCATTAAGAGAGAAGGGGGGAATTTCTGTATAGATCTCCACGCAGAAGCCATTCAGTTGAAAACTGGATGGCCGTAAAATGATACCACATGAAGGAAGGGATAAAAGACTGCACGTTTTCTATCACTGTTTAGAAAAATTAATTTGTCTCAGAGGAGACTTGACAGCATGTTACCATCAAAAAAATCACAGGATAATAATGGAAGTTTCCGTGAACTCTGAAAAAAAGGACTCAAGGAAAAGTAGCTCTTCTCTCTTTTTCCCCTCGATTCACCCTTTGTGAATAATGGGAAATCAATAAATATGATTTGATTTAATAAAGAAGAAGAAGGCCTGTGACAAAGGTGTAAAGATGCCAAGGCAAAAAAAGCACCAAAATTGCTTCCCTAAGACAATTCTGCTCATTTGTGCTTCTTATAATCACATAATTCCCATCTGGCTTGATTTAAATATTTTCAGTACTGTATGAAATAGGTATTACCATCTTAATTCAGTATTTCAGGCAGCAAGAATTTGAGAAATTTGCCCAAGGTCACAATTAAAGTCATGAAATGGAGATATAAATCCCAAACCACTTACGGCTTCATGTGGAGGAGAAAGGGACCTTTATCTTCATCTCTTTTCCTTCTTCAAGAAAATGCAAATTACTGCCATAAAGTGGACCCCTTGCTCCCCCGATCACTTAACCACTGCTTTTCCTTCACCAACTAGAACACTCTGAAGTGACCAGTCTTGCCCCTCTGAGACCGCTGGATCTGTTGCACAAACTCAGATAAGGGTCAGCCGTGATTGTTCAGTTTGATTCATTTCAAAAAACAGGGACTTAGAACCTTCAGTGAACCAGGCACTATGCTAGGGGTTTGGGAACCAGATATAATGGATAAAACTTCCTGCTCCTAAGGCTATCGGTCTGGAAGGAAATAGACCAAATGATAATAGACCAAAATGGAACCTCTGGCATTGGTTTAAGTCATCTTTTCCTCTTTTCTCTTACCTGCATAAAATGTCTAGTAATGTGTGCTACTTTTATAGACTAGCTTAAAGAAAAGGGGGGGGTGCTGCAAGAGAAGAAAGTATTAAGGAACTGATCTCTAACAGTGAAAAGAAGATGACAAAGACAGAGCCAGCAGTGTAACCCCAGCCTTCTGACTCCTTACACCCTAGAGGCATTACTGTGGAAAGCCACTTTGGGGAACTCTTTAATTGAGAACCTGCTATGATGCAGGCTATCTGAAACATAATCTGGAAGTCACAGAGATAAATAAGATCAACTTTCCAGTGGAAAAATGGTGGATTATGATATTTTCCAAGTGTACAGATACTGCTCTTACCTGTGTGCATGAAGCTTTTGCCTTTTTTGGCAGCAAGTATCTATTATATCCGTCTAGAAATGCAAATGGCCATACTGGCATGAAAGATGTCATCTTTTGAGAGCTATGCAAAAAACACAAATTATCATTGCATGCCAACAGAAAGACAGAATAACCCCACAGAATCCTATTAGATCTAATATCCAAAGAACCTCTGCAATCAGGTGGAAGTCTAAAGCTGAGAAAGTCAACTGCAAAATGCTACGTAAGTCTTAAGGTTTCTCAAAGTCCTTCACATGAACAGAAGAATGAAGCAGGGGGGGGGGGGGGGGGTCACCTGGGTGGCTCAGTGGGTTAAGCTTCCTCTTTAGGCTCAGGTCATGATCCTGGGGTCCTGGAATCCAGTGGGGTTCCCTGCTCGATGGGAAGCCTGCTTCTCCCTCCCTCACTCCCTCTGCTTGTGTTCCCTTTTTTGCTGTGTCTCTAATCATCAAATAAATAAATAAAATCTTAAAAAAAAAAAAAAAAAAAAGAACCAGAGGGCTGAAGTCCTAACCCATAGCGGAAGCTCTGTATCTGTTGTTATAATATGACACACAGATGCCAGAAATGCCAACTTTCTACTCTATTCCTGAATCCTCCCCACAGAGCCTTCCTGGTTGAATCCTTTCATGACGCCAAAAAGGGATAATTTCAGGCTGTGTGAGCCACACTTTGGAGTCCCCTTGTCTCTTGTCACCCTTCAGCCCATCACCCTAAATAGCCTCTCGCATGTAGGAGGAGGCCTTTGGCACTGACGACAAGGGATGTGACTGTTTTTCTCTAATTATACAACCCATACGTCATCGCTACGTATTCAAGTATTGGTCAAGTATTGATCATTTTGTGCTGTTACAGTTAAATGAGATGAGTTATCAAAAACTCTCTTGTGGATAAATGGAACGAGTTAAATTTGCTCAGCCGGGTTATCTGAGGTTGTTTTAAAACTGTGTTATCATTTTGGCTAGATCACTGAACCCCTAGTTTTAGCTAAAGGGAAATATGATATATCCCCTAAATTAATGACATGATTAAGAATGAAGGGCTGAATGCCCTTTAAATAAACCAAGAGTTTAATATATTGAGCCCTAAAATTCTGGGGGATAAAAGCAGGAATTAACTGCAAGCTGCAATTAATGACCCGGACTTTGAATATAATGAAACGTAATGAGCTGAATTCTTTCCAGTGTAACACATGATAATTGAATGATAATTGACCTCTGAAGATCATTGGTATCAGGTGAAAACAGGACGCATCAGAGGATGAAAATCTTGATTTTTGACTCAAAAAAATATTTTCCAATTATAATGTGAAAACCTACATATGCTTAATTTAAATATAAATATATACCTATGTACATATTTAAAATTAAACTGATCCCTGCTCAAGTCAGGGGGCTACGGCTTTGTTGGAAGCACAGAACCCCCTGCTGACTGTCACCCCAGCAGACAGGCCAGAACCCAGGACTCATTAGACTATCAGCCACATGCTTCTCTTTGCGAGCCTGTACGAATCACAAGACCTGGGAGACCGAACTAAAGAGCTATTTGCAGACCCCGTATGACACCCAACTAGAGACCATCAAGAGAAAAACACTGAGAGGTTCAGAGAGGAAAAAATGGAAGTTCCAGGAGAGTCTCAAGCCAGAAAGAATAAAGGGCAGGGAGGCAGGCCAAGACAGGATAAGAAAGGTATTTCATTTTGGAGAGTGAAGAAATATTGCTTTGTAAATGTTAGCTTTCCCTGATCGATAAACAGGAGTCTCGAGTATCAAGCAAGGGAAGTCATAATGTGCAGCCCATTAACTCCTTCAACCTCTAATGCCCCGAGAAATGCCCAGAAAGTCCCTTCACAATCACCACAAAAGTCATCCCCTCTCCCCACCCCTGCCCAAGAATGCCTTAAACGGTGACATTTAAAATAAATAAAAGATGATTTATAATTCAGGAGTCATACTTTTAGTCTTCATTATTAAGTATTGTAATGTCAGGAAACTGATGGCTATTGATTTTTTTAAGCGTTTAAATACAGTTTTTACTCTTCAAATGGAAAAAAAAAAATGAGTAAGATGCTCAGTAATACTACCCATTATTTATCCACTCTCCCTTCTGGCTTATGGGGAAATGCCAAAGGTCCTGCTGGAGGGCAAACCAAAAGCCACAGGCAGATGAAGACCAGAACAGAGCCCTCAATCAGAAAAGGCTCTCGGGCTCCCGAGGCTTTGCATAAAGGCACCTGAAGAAACCACCCACAGATAATTAAGGTGCACTGCACATTTCACTTTGCTGTTCAAAGTCACGTCTCATTTCTGACTGAACCCCGAACAGCTCCCAGGCGGAGTTTCATCCCAACTCTTGTTCAGTGGTGAGGAAATCCCGGAGCCCTGCGTTCCCATGGAATGGCATGCTGACAAGTGAGAGGAGTTATTGCAATGACTTCTTCTAAGGCTGCTGGCGGGAACCAGACTTGCTAGGACCCTCTCTGAAGATCCTGGAAGAGATTGCCACCGAAAACACAAGCTTCATGAGAACTCTCTGAAGAAAGTTTATGAGAAAAATGGAAACAAGTGGGAAAGTCAACTGTTAAATACACAGATACCTTGAAAAATGCTTCTGTTCTTCTGATTAACTAGGCTCCTTTTTTATTTTAGAAAAAGATTTTATTTCTTTATCTGAGAGAGACAGCATGAGCTGGGGGCGGAGGGGTAGGGAGCATGGGGGGCAGAAGGAGAAGGAGAGAGACAAGTAGACACCCCGCAGAATGCAGAGCCTGACCTGGGGCTCAATCCCAGGACTTTGGGATCATGACCTGAGCCAAAGTCAGAGGCGAAACTGACTGAGCCACCCAGTGGCCCCTAAATGGATTCCTCTTTTTATTACAGTGCTTACTTTGGTGTAAAAGAGTACAGTCATTTAGTAGGTACTCAGACCTTATTCTGTTTAGGAACTTGGCTAGAACTTGTAATCATGCTTAAGAATTTGAAACCTAAAATAATACCTGGGGGACACACACACATGCATTTGTGCCTTCTCTGTCCTCTAACTATCCATTGATGACTTGTGCTATGAAGCCACCTTGAGAAGTCTCCTGCATGGAAAATATGAGAAGGCAGGCCTCTGCATCGGTCACTGCATGCGACCTAGACCCAGGGTATCCTGTTGTTAAGTGGAATCCATCTGAGAGGAAACCACTGGAGGTACTCAGAGACATCCTGGAGCTTGCTATCCTGGGGTAAGTCAGTTAATCCCCATCCTCCCTCGCTATTTGCTCTGAAAAATAAAGCAAAGGATATCACCCCCTTCCCTCGTGCTGTTTGGCTCCCTGAGTCTTTCCTTGCCATTTCGCCTCATAGCCGGCGACAGAAGCGATTCTGTTAAGAGAAACTGGGATCTCTCTCTGCTGCAAGCTTGGATTCTGGTTTTTGTCTCTGGGAGCTGACAAACCCCAAGTGCTCATCTGTCATCACCCAAGTCTGTGAAATGCTGAGGGGTTGTCAGTGGGGTCACATCTTTTTTTCTCAGTCTAATGGCATGTTTATTTAACCAAAGTCCATATTTGGGAACTGTAAGCAAATAAAGAATGTTACAGAATAACAGATAATTTTTAAAACCAAAGACTGCACTCCAGCAGAATGCTAAGTAAACACAACTTTGATGTGTTAAGATGGACGGCAGCCAGCTTCGAACAATCCGTCACAGTTGTTCCTTGTTTTCCCTCACAGGATCTCACTTGATCCTTGCGAGCCCCTTGAAGTACTTCAGTCGCGAATTGCTGTTACCCCTATTTCACAGCTGAGGAAACTGAGTCTCAGAGAAGTTACCATGGTTTTCCTAGGATCACAGTTCTAAGCAGCAAAGTCTATATTTAGAGCCGAGGGTTTTTTTTAAGATTTTATTTATTTATTCGACAGAGAGAGAGATGCAAATTGGCAGAGAGAGAGGGGGAAGCAGGCTCCCCGAGGTGCAGAGAGCCAGATGCAGGGCTCCATCCCAGGACCCTGAGATCATGAAGTGAGCCAAAGGCAGAGGCTTAACCCAATGAGCCACCCAAGCGCCCCTAGAGCTCAGTTTTCTGACTCCAGACCCACTCCCCCGTTTTTATGTCTTGCTGCCTTCGAATGAATATACAAATCATGACTTCGGGCACAGACTTTCAAAACAACAAAAATTTTGCTGTTTTTTAAAAAGCCGGTAGCAGCAACATAGAACGCCAAAATCTGGCAACCTTGACCAAAGAACTGACAGATGCGGGGCGGAAACATTTCCCTAGTGTGTCCACGCCGGAATTTGACCTTAATAGTCATAAAGTTTCTTTTTTTTTTTTTTAATTGATTTGTTCAATTTATGCCATGTAATTATTTGGGGAACTATAAATCCTTGGATGGCAAGTAAATACCCACCACCTAGATTCTACAATTAACATTCTCTTACACTTCCTTTAATGGGTTATCACCCTCTCTGTCCATTCCTCTAGCCACCCCGCAACCCATATTATTTTCCTGAAGTTGCAGGTATCAGTAACGTTTACCCCTAAGTAGTTTGGCTTGCATATCATTCATTAGAATTCAGTATTTGCTGATGGTTCTTATTTTTTTAAGTAAAATTTGCATATAATCAAATATATAAATCTTAAGTGTACCATCCAATACGTTTTGCCAAATGTATATACCCATGTAATTCAAACCTCTATCTAGATAGAATCTTAACCCCCGACCCCAGAAAGTTCTTTCTCCTCATGCCCCATCCCAAATTCCCTCTGCACCACTATCCTAATCTTTATCACTGACGATCAGTTTTTTCTCTTCAAGAATGACATATAAATGGGGTCATACAGTATTTACTCTTCGGTGTTAAGGATTTTCTCTCTCAAGATCCTGTGTTTGAGAGTCATTCATGTTGTTTTGTGTATCACTTTACTCCTTTTAAGTGTTGAGCATTACTCTACTGTAAGAATATATTAGGTTCTTTATATCCACTCTCCTCTAGATGGGCTCTTTGCAGTTTTTAGGTATTCTAACGAAGACTACTAAGAACAGTCTTATAGAGATCTTTCTGTGACTATGTTTTCATTGCTCTTGTTAAATACCTAGAAATGGAATTGCCAGGTCAAAAGGAGGTATGTTTAGTGTCGTAGGAAACTCCCCAAACCCTTTTCAAAGCAGTTGTACTGTTTTAACTCACATCACCAGTATATGAGAGTCTCTGTTGCTCACATCTTCAGCAACATTTGGTGTTTTCAGTCTTTTTAATTTTAGCCGTTCTGGTGGGTGTTTATCATATTACTTTTTGAATTACCCAACAAGAATATCCACCAAGTATACCTACACTTGCATTATCAAGGGGCATCTTGGGCAATATTTATATTTATAGCCCACTAGTACTATATACCAGTTCAGGCTTCTTAAGCCATGTGATTAAGACATTAAATCTCAGGTGTTTGGGCGGCTCAGTCAGTTAAGTGTCTGCCTTCGGCTCAGGTCGTGATCCTGGGAGTAATGGTATCGAGTCCCACATCATGCTCCCTGCTCAGCAGGGAGTCTGCTTCTTCCTCTGACCCTTTCCTCTCTCTCGTGTTCTTTCTCACTCTCTCTCAAATTAAAAAAAAAAAAAAAAAAAAAAAAAAAAATTAAATCTTGGTTCTCCTCCTTTAGGACTAAAAAGTTCATTATTTGACAGTTATTTAAACAATTTTGGCTTCAACCTGAGCTCCAGTTCACTGAATATCATTAATCTTTAGGATGGTTTTCATTAACACTAAGACTTTCAAATTCATCAAAATGATCAGGTTAGATCTTGACTTACACTCATTAGAAAAATAAGGAAATAAGCACAACCTAGTCACTAACCTATAAAATGGCTTTGACTGAATTACATGGGCACCACCACAGTGGTCACTCTCTTAGACCTAAACGTGTTTTTTGTTTTTAAGATTTTTTATTTATTTGATAGACAGAGATCACAAGTAGGCAGAGAGGCAGACAGAGAGAGAGGAAGGGAAGCAGGCTCCCCACTGAGAAGAGAGCCTGACGCGGGGCTCCATCCCAGGACCCTGGGATCACGACCTGAGCCGAAGGCAGAGGCTTTAAACCACTGAACCACCCAGGCACCCCTAAATGTGTTATTAATAACAGTGAGTCCATTTAGATGAAACTTAAGTAATAGGTGGTAAAGATTTCTCCCAGTTAAATTGCTTCCAGTTGCTGGAGGAAGTCATAGGCCTAATTGTTTCTTAATGCAAATTCTTCCTCAGGCCTTCTAATTGATCCTTAGAAAGTTTTCAAGCTTTTACACCGCTGTTTTCTTGGCTTTTGCTGCATTCTGCCTGCTCTAACTTTATTGCTTATTTGTCATGAAAATAACCTACATGATCTTAATGCTCATCAAAAATGTATTTCAGTCCACTGCTCATAACATTAGATGTAAGTCATCTGGCATTCTGTCTTTTAATGAACGTTTAGTGAGCAGTAGCAGTAACGCAGCCAAGAGCTCAGAAGTGGGAGAAATAAACTCTACACAGCTTGAAGCCGACGGAACCTGGTCAAGGCATCGCATGGAACACTAATACGAATGATAGGTTAACTTTTCCACTGCTCTTTTTTTTTTTTAAAAGATTTTAATTATGCATTTGACAGAGAGAGAGAGGTCACAAGTAGGTAGAGAGGCGGGCAGAGAGAGGGAGAAGCAGGCTTCCTGCTAAGCAGAGAGCCTGATGCAGGGCTCGATCCCAGAACCCTGAGACCATGACCTGAGGCAAAGGCAGAGGCTTAACCCACTGAACCACCCAGGCGGCCCTTCCACTGCTCTTTAACTAACTTTTCTTCGTACTTCAATTCTCCAAGATATTAAAGGCTACTGTGCAAGGATTCATAAGAATTTTTGAACTGGAAAATTTATAAAGCAACCTTAGTATTGATTAATTTTTGTTGGGCAGATTATATTTCTGGTGGCACCTATTAGGTTCCTTCCCGTAACACCTAGAAGAGCAAGATGCTTCCACAGTTTGAGAATTCCCCTGGTTACAGAGGCAGTAGGGAGATGGCACCTGAGGGAATGTGATGAACTAGGCATTTTAATCTCTGTCCTGACTTGCCTTTTTCAGGAGCGCTGAATGCACAGCTTTATCGCTCACTGTGTAGCTGTAAGATAATAAAACATACTGGTTCTTATGATATGTTAATATGGTAATCATTTGTGTAAATTACATAAAATGTCACCTATACATGAGTTTGCCTATTTGGGGAACTAACCACTAGGCACATATTTTGTACTTCTGAAAATAAAAATACTCCATGACTTGAAATGATATTACAGTGACTAATTGTCCCACACATCAAATGTGCAATATATACCACAGATTTATCATAGGTTTCTTCTTCTTTATTTTTAACGTGCCTATGTGCCAGCAGGGCCAATGTTATACACAGGTGAAAAGATTCTGGGATGACACTCAGGAAAAACCTGACTGCCTTAATATATTTTTCCGCTAGCCTGCCTTAGGGATGAGGCACTTATCTTCAGATTTTCCTATCAAATTTCCTATCAAGTCAATGTATTATCAGGTAATACATGAATATCACTTTTTATTAAACAAACCATTAATGCCCACTATTCCTCCAGAGTCTGGCAGAACCCGAAGGGATGGAACACAGTCAGAGATATTTGAAAGGCTGAAGGTGATATGAAGGAGCGAGACACTGTGTCTGTGCGGTGGTGGTGAGGGGGGAGGAAGAACCCCGGGGGAGCGGGAGGACAGCTGGAGGGTGAAAGGCACCTGTGGGAGGAAGCTCTGAAAGAAAATCTGGAACTTTTGCAAAAGAGACACTTGTTTGCAACATTAGCCTGGGGCTGGACCCACCAGACACAAATAAGAAACTAACATCGTTTATTTTCCAGAGAAAGCCAAATTTTGCATGTAAGCTCTTTTGAGGCACTTTGTTGTGACATAGGAAAGACAGAATAACTTTGCAGGCATCGATTGTACCGAGACCAAAAAATGGTGCATTTTTCTGTTACATAAGCCAGATAGTTAGATTAAACTCTACTTCATCTACTAAATAAGTATGGAAAATGAAAATTGATTATTATTGTAAAGGGCTACATAAATGCAAATTCTTTTTACTGTGAGTCCAGAGCTTAAATAAAAATCAAGTCATCATTCTTTTCTGATAATTGTCCCTCATATTGTGCCAGCGACCACTTTATAAAGGAATCAAATCCAAACGCTGCATTATTTAATCAGATTTCATTGCATACTAAATGAACGGGGATAGAAATAAAGGTAACACATTAGGACATGTGACAGAGCTCACTTCTAGGCTACTTCCATTTCTAATGTATCTCTAAATTTTATCCCTTTTATTTAGTTTGCTTTATTCAGTACATGCTATTTTAATGGCATAAAAAGATTTCAATGACAACTAATTATTCCCTTAATAAAAATAAAAGTGATCACTCCATGTTTTATCATATTCCCATTTATCCATTTTTGTAAAAGATTTTATTTATTTATTTGAGAGAAACAGAAAGAGCATGAGGGGGGCGGCAGGAGGAGGCAGAGGGAAAGGGAGAAGCAGACTCCCCGCTGAGCAGGGAACCCAACATGAGGCTCAATCCCAGGAACCCCATATTGTGACCTGAGCCAAAGGTAGATGCTTAACTGACTGAACCACCCAGGTGCCCCCCATTTGTACATTTTATCAGAATCAATAGAGAAAGGCTCATGGACTTGTGAATAAATTTTAGAGCATAAGTTCAGTAATTAATTAGCTTTAGATTGTTAAGCATAATTATTAGAATTGTATAACTTTTCTTTTTCATGAAATTTTTATGTTTTCATTAAAATCAGTTGGCCTTTTTTAAATTAACTATAGCAAACAATAAAGGAATATTCTTCAGACTGAGACAAAAGACCTTGTTCAAAATAATTGATATCTTGGCTCTCTAATCATATTATTCTAGGGTCTTAATATTAAAAAGCTCTCATGGTTGATAATTGAATAGCTCTTTGTTAGTTTCTCTAAAAATAAGAGTTTTTAATCTCTTTTTGTGGCTAGGAGAGTCTTATGACTTAAAAATATTTTGGAAATTTGTTTCAATGCTTAAATGGAAAATGATACTTTCAATTACTTAAAACATTTATAATTTTAAGCTCCCAGCAGAAATCTGCTGCTAAGGGGAAAAAAAAAATTAAAAGCTGTTAGTCAGAAAGACGCTTATGTAAGAACTGTGACATTGGTCATTGCTATGAAAGCAGGAAGTCATCCTATATTTTAGAGTCAAGGCTTAACAGAATTTTTATCGAGCATTTTCCCCTCTCGGAGCTGAGACAAATGGCTGAGGAGTGAAATCTTAAGAAATGCTCACGGCTTTTCTCCTTCATTCTGTTGCAGCCCAGAAGATGGTGAGATCCATCCAGAAATCTGTCGGCTTTATATCCAGCTGCAGTGCTGCTTAGAAATGTACACAACAGAGATGCTCAAATCCATATGTCTGCTGGGGTCTCTTCAGTTTCACCGAAAAGGTATCTGCCTTTAGCATACTACCATAAACACTGATGTTACACAAAAGCTTATCTTTTCCATAAGGCCTGGAAGCACCCTGCTGTACACACAGTTGGGATGGATGTCAGTGTCCAGGAAGCATCTGATACAAATTAATCAAAGAAGTCTATACCAGTACTAAGTGCCTAGGAACACGGGTCATCTTGAACAGAACCTGTGGTAGAAACTGTTCTCAGATGTAGTCTTTTACCACTTGCGAACATGACTTCGGTTACAATTGGCACAGAGAGCAAAAATACGTAATGATCTTCCTAGGGGTAAATGCCATCCAAGACGGCTGCTCTTTCCCTAAATGAATTTGGCTGCAAGACGACAAATTACATATTATGTCTCAAAGATTTAAAAATAGGGGGAACTCAACCAACAATAGGGAGGCATATGAGTAACAGAAAAATCTCCTTCCTTGACTTAAACGATAAAGGAACATACTGACTGAAACGTCCAGAGATGGCAGTGACTTTAGTGTGGTCTCATCAAGCTTTTGACCCACACACCAAAGGATACCCTGCCTTCTCCTAGGTGGTGGCCTTACCCTCACACTGCTTTCCCCCACATGAGCAGAGGGATCCCCGCAGTTCCAGTCATCACATCTGCCTACTAAAAGATCCATACAGAGAATTTCTCCCCACCAGAGACTCAGATGTGTTGTGAGCTTCATTCTGATTGGACCAGGTGGGATCATGGGTCTGTGCCTGAACCAATCGCTTTAGTCAGAGGGATGGAATTATACTGATTGATTTTAAAGCCCATTCCTGGATCTAAAATAGGAGTCCACACTACCCAACCATTGGCCATTACGTGATGGGAGCAGGTGGAATAGAACAGATGCTGGGGAGGAAACCAGAAGTTTCTGTCAGTGGAAGATTCAAGCTCTATTTCTTTCCTCATTCATTGCACAATAATTTATTGGAAAGCTCCTGAATGCAAACACTTCTTGCTTGAGCTCAAAAGGATAGGATGATGTATAGAAGGTAATCCTTACCTGTAATTTAAATCCAGAGAGAGAAGAAACCCCTATAATATTCAGGGAAAATCTTATAGAAAGGGTGAGGCTTGAGCTAGGTTATGAAGATAAAGTTGAAGCAGGGAAGGAAAAAGAAGGACCTTGCAAGGGAAGAAGCAGTTAAAGTAGAGATTTGAAATCAAATGAGCATGGAATTTGTGGGGAAGTAAACGGCATGACAAAAAACTTGTAAAAATCAAATCTTGTGTATTCATGGATATATGCACAAGGCAGAACTAAAAATAGGATTATGCTACACTGCTCCCAAGAGAGAACATTTTCTTAAAACACGAGTATTTTTTTTCCTTTTTCCTTCTTTAAAAAAAAAAAAAGATTTTAATTATTTATTTGAGAGAGAGCACACAAGCTGGGGAGAGCAGTAGAGGGACAAGCAGACTCCCCACCAAGCAGGGAGCCTGATGGGGGACTCGATCCCAGGGCCCTGAGATCATGACCTGAGCTGAAAGCAGACACTTAGCAGACTGAGCCACCCAGGTGCCCTCCTTTTTCCTTCTAAAGGCAGAACTTTCAACAGCTTCTTTTTTTTTTTTTTAAACTTCTGTTATTACTGCAAGTGAACATGTTAGGAGAGATGAGGTCCTAGACACTCCTGATGCCTGATCAGAAAACTGAATACTCATATACACTGATGGCCATTCAAATAAGTTGTCCCTGGCCCAGTGTCTTCTCTTTTCCTGTCTGCTCTCAATCTCTGTCTCTGTCTCTCTTTCTCTCTCTCTTTCACATACACACACACACACACACACACACATTCTCACATAAACTCACATATACAGATTATATACAGAGTACATTTTCACTCTTTTTAATTATGGTTGAACAGAACATAATAGTTTTTTCCCGAGGTCTGCACTGGCTCTTACATATTTTATTTCACGGCCACGAGGCCACAGGAATCGTCCTCGTTGATGACATGTCCGCAACACCCAGTGTCCTCCAGCTCCACTATCGCTCTGACTCCTCAGAGTGCCACTTGGTCTCCTGCTGTCCACTCCTACTCTGTCTTCTCATGATTGGCTTTTGAAAGACGAACCCTTCTCTGCTAGCTCTCTGGTCAGAAGGAAAAGGTAGGGGCCCCTGGGTGGCTCATTCCGTTGAACTTCCGAGTTGATTTCAGCTCAGGTCATGATCTCAGGGTGGTGTGATCAAGCCCCTCAAGGAGCCTCACTCAAGTGCAGAGGCTGCTTGTCCCCTCTCTGCCCCCCTCTGTTCCTCCTCCCCCTTATCCTTGCTCATGCACTCTCTCTATATAATAAAATTAAATTAAATTAAATTAAAAAAAGGAGTCCCTCATGCCAGTTTATTCCTTACTGTATTTGGTCTTGAGCACACAAGTAAAAAACACATCCCCTCTTGACTGATCAGCTCATTTGGTCTTCACTTCCTGCTGCCTTCACTGTCAGTCTCTGATCTGCTTCTTTCCCTGCCTCTTCTTTTAAAAATAAGTCCCCCTGGAAAAAGAAAAAAGAAAAAAAAAAAAAGTCCCCCAGCTCTCTGCTCTAGCACCCGGCCTTCTATGTCCGACTCTAAAAAGAATCTGCCTGATAATGTCGTTGATTGCTCCCACATGTAGGATTAAGGCTGTGCTTGGACATCTATTTTATTCTTCTAAAATCAGCATTACTTAAAGTGCAAATCCTTAGCAAATCTGCTTCAAAATTACCCAGGATGCTGAATAAACACGCAGGCTTATGGACCCTGCCCAGGACCTACCGAATCAGAATCTCCAGGGGCTTTCCAGGTGATTGTGAAACACAGTGAGGAATGAGAGCTGTTGCTCTACCTGCGAAAGGAAAGGAAATCAAATCACCCCACCATGTGACTAAAAATGAAAACTTCCAATTCCTTGACTTGCCATTCCCTAGTCACCTAAGTATATGCTTTCAACTTTGTTCTCTGCTTTCTTCTTTATCACCCAAGGTGATTAAAAGCAAACACCAAAGTAGTAGGCATCTCTGATGCACAGAGCTGTGGGTGAGGACTGGTGCTTTCTCCACCAGCCCTTGACATGACCTTGACATCAAGCTGTGGTTCCCAAAGTTCAGCCTCTCCACTGGCAGCACCAGCTTCCCTTGTTAGAATGCAAATTCTTGGGCCCCACCCTAGGCCTACTGAATCGGAAACCCCTCAATTTACTTTTTTGCTCCTTGACAAAAATTAAAAGAACAATTCATGGAGACGTTTCTTTAACGGAATACATTTGTAACCTTCTCGACTCACCATCTATAATCAGCAAACCATACTTCTTTACTCTTTTCGAGTATGTATATACCATCTACCCCTGGTCAGCCTCCTGTGTTTCCAGAAAACCCCTCCAAGAGCTGTCTTACGGATGGTTGCCTCTCTATGAGTACCCATAGAGGTAAGGCAGCAATGAGGAGAAGGACATTTTCTTATCAGTGAGACATCTTCACACTAGATATAAAGACAATAGTCTTACTTAAAATCTAAAAACAACACCAAAAATGGAAATAAGTCATTAAAAGTAGACCCCCCCCCAAATGTCATTAAACCAGACAAAATAAGGCACTAAAAAACATGCATGAAAATACACACTGGACAAATACCCTGAAAATTTCTGGAATGCCAAATAAAATACCAGCTCTTGGGAAGGATGGTTCCATTAAAGAAATCATTTTTAATTTTCCTGGCCCCATTTTTTTATTACACTTCTCTATTTCTTTACTTTCCTCATTAATTTCCTTATTACACCTAAGAGATTAACCCTCTAATTGTTTTCAAGTCCTGGCTTGTTTATACTGTTCACTAGTTTATATTCCCACCATCAGGATGGCATAGAAAATGTCAGCTGATGTCACTAGTTTTTGCTTTTTCTATCTTTGGTGTCATTGGAAAGTGGAGAGTAACCTGTGTCCAGAAGCCTTCAGCTAATACACAATAAGTTTATGATATCTGCTGCTAGCAATCTGGAAGGCCTTGGCTGAAAAGAATAGAAACACTTGACTCCAGTGACCATGGACTGCCAGAAATAACTGGAAGAAATATGTCCAGGGAGCCTGGCTGGCTCAGTCAGTAAAGCATGCGAGTCTAAATCTCAGGATTGTAAGCCCGAGCCCCACTTTGGATGTAGAGATTACTTAAAAATAAAGTCTTTTAAAAAAAGAAAAAGGAGGGGCACCTGGGTAGCTCAGAGGGCTAAGCCTCTGCCTTCGGCTCAGGTCATGGTCTCAGGGTCCTGGGATCAAGCCCCACATCAGGCTTTCTGCTCAGCAGGGAGCCTGCTTCGCCTTCTCTCTGCCTGCCTCTCTGCCTACTTGTGATCTCTGTCTGTCAAACAGAAAAAAAGAAAAAGGAGTAAATATATTCATAGACCACAGCACAAGTCAAGAGATGTAACATGCATCTTGTCCTATAAACATAGTACCACACGTAACAGTAGACACTGGGGAATGAGCAAAGTCTAAGCCTTTTGACTGCATGAGAACAAGAAATGGGGAAGGGATGAGGAGGAAGGCTCTACCAGAGTAACTTACTAAGAAATGGACTTAGGATGTGTGATTATGGAAAAATATATAAAGCCTTAATTTTTTTTATTTAAGGTTTTATTTATTCCTTTCAGAGACAGAGAGCACAAGTGGGGAGGTGAGGCAAAGGGAGTGGGAGAAGCAGACTCACTGCTGAGCAGAGAGCCTGATGCAGGGCTCCACCCCAGGACCCCAGGATCATGACCTGAATCGAAGGCAGACGCTTCACTGACGGAGCCACCCCGGCACTCCACAAAGCTTTTTTTTTTTTTTTTTTAACATTTTTTTTTTTTAAGATTTTATTTATCTATTTGACAGAGAGAAGTCACAAGTAGATGGAGAGGCAGGCAGAGAGAAAGAGAGGGAAGCAGACTCCCTGCTGAGCAGAGAGCCCGATGCGGGACTCGATCCTAGGACCCTGAGATCATGACCTGAGCCGAAGGCAGCGGCTTAACCCACTGAGCCACCCAGGCGCCCCATCCACAAAGCTTTTAAATGAGCAATGGAGTGGAACCTGAAGTGTGGGTGATTTCCAACCTCAGGAACGGTGGTAGAGGTGGCAGGGGGAAGCACGGATCAAGATATACACACGTCTGTCTCCCAAGACTTAAGATGCCAGATAATGTAATCTTTTTCCAAACATAGTGGTATCTCTGGTGTGGCCTGTCTAGATCTCACTAAGTCCCTTCTTTCAGGAAGTCAGTAGTCCTCCGAGTCTCAGTAACAGTGACTCCCACTGTAGTCTGTGACACTCGAAATCTCTTTCTGCTTAGAATTTCCTTCTGTTATGCTTTCCCTAATGAATGATAAAAAAAAAAAAAAAAAAAAAAAAAAAAAGAAGCATTTGGCTGACTCTTAGGTTAGCTAATTTCTTCTTGCTCTGTGTGAGTGTCACCAGCTGGCCACCCCCTTCTCCTTCACTATTGTGTTTCCACCAGGGAGAGGGAAGGACTTGTAATCCGATCATCCAGTCTGGCCAATCTTTGTTGTTGTTGAGATTCGATACTGAAGCCAAAGTGTTTCACAGTTATGTGGACTTTTAATTTATTTTCATTCTCCTCCCCTCATGGCTAGCACCAAAGTCCCGCACGTACTGTGTATCACATTTAGTTTCACCCCTGGGTAGGCATGAGCTTACCCTTTGGAGAAAAAGGGCACACGCAGTTACTGCAAGGGCAAAGAGTATGGTTTCTTTCTGGGAAAAATAAGGCTCAGATCATTTTGAAGCTCCTTCAGTGAGCTTGAATTTAGTACCGATGATTGTTTTCCTCTCCCAATTAAGCCAATTAGGAGTATCCTGAGTCCTTAACAGTATCTTCAGTGGAACTTCATGCTCTTTCCATGCACCATGCTTCCGCATTTTCGCTGTCTCATTAAGTCTCATTGGTACAGTCTACTTGGAAATCTTTTTTGTAATTTACAAGATCACGCTACTGCCAAAAAGAAGGAGAAGGAGGAGGAGGTAGAGGTGGAGGAGGAGAAAGAGAAGAAAAACAGCAATAGAATGCTTTTCTTTTTTTCATGGCCAACAAAATTAAAGGCAATTACAGTAATGGGAGGTAAAAATCCAGATTTAATAAAGGCACTGGGTTGTACCACGTAGCGTGTGGTTCTGAAGAATTGTTTGTTTCGAGAAGATGACAGATGGGAATAATTTTAGTCATTTTGTAGTTTCATATTCTAACATTTAAAAGTTGTGGATTGGACCACTGCTTGACAGAGTGTAATTTCTATGTTTATAGTGCAAAACAGTTGCTCTCCCTTCTTCACACTTAGTTAGGTAGGCAATCTTTTCCCATAAGTGAGCCCATGTATCGCATTGACCATCAGGGCCTGCCGCCTGCCTCCCGAGGAAATGAGATTGCAGGTCTCATTCACTATGTTGGCAGAAAGTAGAGCCACATTTCTAAAGGAACTCAGTGATCCTGCTATTCTGACCATGGCTTTCCTCTCTCTCACATTCTTCCCCCATTCGATCCATTTTGGCAACATGGCCATAAAGGAATACATACAATAGGACACTCCTGTGCCCCACCCCCCATGCATGAACTTGAGCTTTCCATCTGTGTTTTTGTCTCACCTTGCTCTGTCAGTGGCCCTCTTTGACTCCACTCCACCTCTCAGCCCCAGCTTACAGCAAAATTGCCTCCAGGTCCTTGGAGGCTATAATGTAATCACCAAGGGAAAGGACAGCGGAATGTTAAAAGTTGAAAAATCCTAATTCAAAATCTAGTGGAAGCTGAGAGCTCAAGATACTATAATGAAAAATTAACGAACTGCTATCCAGCAAAATACAGGATGCACTCAAGACAAAGAAGAGAATATGAGCAGTAAAGACTCCGAAGTATTCAAGTCTCCTATTAAGAAATGTAAAGGTAGGGGCGCCTGGGTGGCTCAGTGGGTTGAGAGCCTCTGCCTGCGGCTGGGGTCATGGTCTCAGGGTCCAGGGATCAAGTCCCACATTGGGCTCTCTGCTTCCCCCTTTCTCTGCCTGCCTCTCTGCCTACTTGTGATCTCTCTCCCTCTCTCTTTGTCAAATAAATAAATAAAATCTTAAAAAAAAAAAAAGAAATGTAAAGGAAATGACCCACACAAGTAACGGAAACAAGCAACATAAAAACAGAAATAGAATACTGCCACAAACAGAATCTGCCACAAATGAAGACTTTATTCTCCAAAGTAATGAGGCAATTGATACTAAAATAGTGCAGCAGGTTAGAAGAAATGAAGCAGAATGAATCTTAAAGCAGACTATGATTCAAATTCTGAGTGAAAACATACATTCATTCTTTGAACAAAAATTTAATGAGACTCTGTCGTATCTAAGGCTCTGTTATAGGTGCTAAGGGACTTTTACAACCAAGGCTGAAGAGATCTCTATTATTGCGGAGTATATAATCTAGTGCAGAGAAACAGTTTAAAAAAAGGGGGGCGGGGAGAAAGGAAGGAAGGAAGGAAGAAAAAGAAAGAGAAAAGAAAAAAATTTAAATGTTCTAAAAATCCCCAATACTAATAAGTGCAGTGTCAGTAATGTCGCAATTAAAACAGAATGTGTGATATCATACAAAGTGACTAGGGAGCTAGCCTAGAAGGGATGGTCAGGAGTACAGAGGACTATGGGGGAAGGAGAAGAGTCCTGTATCTCTTCTGAATTGAAAAATGTTTACTTTCCGGTGTATGGGTAAGAATGGGGCTCTGTTGATGAGAACATTTTTATTTTCCACTATGAGTCTTATGGCACTGTGCATATCTTCCTAGCACAGTGTAGAAAAGCCTTTGAAACTACTTTTTAGTACAGGTGAACAACTAACTGAATTAGTGTAACTTTTTTCTATGCAAATTACATGCTTTTTAGAAACATGGGTGTAAAGGTGGATTACCTCACAAATAGCCTCCATTTCCTCCATGTTTTTTCACAGTGCACCTCCCAGTTCTAGAAATCCTTGAAAGTGAGAAGAACTATCTAGATAAGGTTCCATACATGCTTCTCATGTAGACCGTGTTCATCTCGCTCACAGTCGGGATGAAACCCGTGTGAAAGCTTTCCCTGAGCATAGCAGATAACGTGTCAGGAGTACAAAGAACATGGGAAATTTGCCCCCATCATCAAGGAAATGATAGTGCAGTAGTATAATATTAGCTCAGAGAAGATTGGTTTGTTTTGTTTTGATTCCTGGGGAAATGTATGCAATTGGATAATATTGACATTGCTAGACACCAGAGGTCAAACTCAGGGCCTCCAAAGAGACCCTGTCGAGAGCAGCGCTTCCCAGTGTCACTGGTGGACTGCAGATGGGCAGGAGAGCAAGAAGGAATGGAAGGGAGAAAGGGAAAAGGAACCGAGAAAAATACAGAGGGAGAAGGAAAAGGGTGGAAGAAATAAGAAATCAAGAGAATGAAAGTCAAAGTCAAGTATGATAAAGAACCCCCTACATCTGTAAATAAAGGACCCCAGCCCCATCTGCCAGCGCCAGTGCTGAGGACTTCTGACATGGAGGGAGCTCAGTGGAACTCTTGAGGCTGCCCCACAATCAGATGTGTTTTTTATTTCTCCCAAACAACTGACCATTTCTCACGAATATAAGAATAACCAGCTTTCCAAACTGGTATGTGCTTCATGGGTGGTTTCCCTTAACTTTTCCTCAAACATGCCTATTATATTATCCATAAACAAGCTAAAAATACATGGAAATCCCAAAGGAGCTAAAGGCAAAAAGCCCTGAAAGGCCCTGAGGAAAGTGGCCAACTTTTTGATGTCCTAGTTCTTAACAGTGATAAAGCCAGCTTAGTATGATTTCAAGGTACTCTGCAGACTCTCTCCCCTACCCCTGTCCCCTCCTTGAGCAAATATCTGTTCACTGAGGCCTGAAATTGATTTTTCAGGGGCCAGGGTTTTTCACTGCATAATCAGAAATGATTTTAAATGCATATTTACTCTCTTGGGAAAAGTAAAACATTGACTTGAAGTTACCATTTGTAAGCTGGTTGGTCCCTTTCCTGAGAGCAGGGCAGAGAGCCCACCTGATGTCAGAGAACAGATACCCACTCTGAGGACACCTGGTCAAAGCCGGGAAGTGAGGGGTAAAGAACTCCAGGTGGCCACTGGCCAGGGTTGAGGAGCGCTCTTCTGCTGCCTCGTTGATGCTGTTCAGAAGAACATGCATGCATTGACCTTAATGTTTCCAGCCTCCTCTTTCACTAGCAACCCCCACCTCACCTGCCCCCCATACCTTGCCATGCCACTCTCCAGGCATCATGAACTACTTATAGGTACCTGAACTTGCACCTTCTTTTCAGTTGCTCCTTTTACCTGGGACATACTACCCATTTCACATTCATCCCTTTCATCTGGCCTAGTTTCTGGGTCAGAACAGAGATGGACTTCCTATAGGAAGCTTTCGTTGGCCCTGCAACCCTGGGCTGATACAGCCCCAACATGGCCCCCAAGCATTTCCATGGCACAACCTTTAGCACCTTTTACACTGAGGGGTAGTTGTGTGGTTTCTTGTCTATTGTCCTCTCTAGATTTGACGTCCTTGAATGTGTTCACCTCTATATCGCCAGAATTTAGCATAGTGCCTAGAGCAGGCTGAAGTTTCAATTAATAACTACTGAATGAAAGAATGGACTGCTTTTATTTTGCATCTGTCATCAAAAGAGGAATGTAATTGGTGGAAAAGCTTGTCCAGAGACGTGAGACTGAACTCATACCTGTATTTCCCCTTATAGTACCAAAAAAAATCATTGAAATAACAGAAGAAGATATAATGAAAAAAAAAAATCCATCTTAGTTCTTAGATGTGTCAGGGTAGAGTCACTACGGCAGGAAACAACAGCAAATCTTGGCAGAAGAGAACAATACAAGTTCATTATTTATCCACATCATAGTCCAATGCCAGAGCTGGGGTGGGTGAGCAGTGTTGCTCTTTCCATTATACACATCCACTGAAAGGTCGGGAAGAGAAAAGAAAGCAAGGGGAGTCACATGGGAGGATTTTCAGGATCCAGTTTGGAAGAGGCCTACATCACTCCTACTGACGATCCACGGGCCATAGTTCGGTCCTGTGGCCCCTCCTAATTGTAAGAGGAAAAGAAAACAGAGATCCGCAAACACAGCACAGTCTTCTATGCCCCTGAGAAACAAGGTAGGATGCTCTCTACAAACCAGAAATTTTGGAGAATTTCGCAAAGCTAACAAAGCTCTTGGGAACGGATTGGTGGATATAAACGAACAGGAGAAACCATAGCTGATAAGACACTCAAAGAGAAACAAAAGAAATTCAGGCAGAAGAAAAGGACTGCAAAAATAAAATCAATTCCAGAAATACTTTGAAGCTGGAATCAACAAATGCAAATCACAGGAAGGATTTCTGGAACTGCTGTCAGGGAAATCAAGGTTTGAAATTGCATTCAAAACAAGCTGGCTTTAAAAAAAAAAAAAAAAAAAAAAAAAAAGGCTGGGCTTCCCCACAGTGACCAACAGAGACCATCACTGCTCGCCCCAGGAGGACATCTGGTGTATCTGGTGTGATTGTCCAGAAGGGGCACCAAAGCAGAGCCGAGTGTGAAATAACTCTGTGCCTCCATAAAGACAGCTGTAGAAGAAGAAGAAAGTGAGCACATTACTCACGTTTTTCCCAGGCTAAACTGCTTAGTATATCTCGCAGTAGTAAGTTTTAAACAGAAAACTCTGAATAGACAGGGGGCCCAAAAAATAGGCAGGTGCCCAGGTAACTTACACTGGAGATGAGAAACACCCAGAAGACAAGCCTGAAACACACGTTTTGCAGCCATACATCCTGTTCCTTCTCCACAATAACAGGAAGGAGCTCCCTATAATCAGAGTGACCGGCAAACAGAGATCCTCACAGATAAACCTGGATACACATCCCGGGATGACAAATTTAAAAATCATAAAGTGGGAACAGATGAAGAATTTAACATATATGTAGTCGATATTCTCAGAGATTTATGAGTCTACCATATCCATAGAACAATAATAGTCTATAACGAAAAGGAAGCAGCCAGATTTGTTGGGGATAAAAATATTATCAATCAAATAAAAACTAAATAGACAGGTTAATTGGTGTTGGGAGACAACTCTCCAGTCTCTTGCATTTCTGTACATCTTATACAGTGAGGCACTGATTGCCCTTTGTTTCATACTATCTTTTCAAGGATATTTACTTAGTAAATGCCTTGGAAAATAGACATAGTGTTTCTCCCCATGGCAGGCCATACTGACTATTCAAGAATAATGAAAATGTTTCCCTCTGGGGCAAAGAGCAGACATGCTTTTAAAGGCAGGATCCCTAAGCTCAGGGTTCCTCTCCTGTCACATAGCCTTGTGTTCCACAGGTAGTGATCTGGCCCTTTCTGTGTCTCCCTGTGGGAATTAGGACTCAAGAAACCAACACAAATGCTTATAGTCTGGCCACTGCTGTTCTGTAAGTAACAATCTGTTTTTGTATCTGACTTAGACGTCTCAAGTCCTCTTCCAGGATCCATGAAACTGTGGCAGGCTAACTCACAGATAGAGTAAAACCTCAGACCCTTCGCAGTTCTTAACAATTATTATAATGAATATACTGAGACCCTAAAATAGTGAACTATAAGATCAAGTCAAGGTATTCTCCCAGAATTCAGCCCCCAAAATAAATGTGGAGTGTGGGTGATAGTTAAGAAACATATCAGGGGTGCCTGGGTGGCTCAGTGAATTAAGCCGCTGCCTTCGGCTCAGGTCATGATCTCAGGGTCCTGGGATCCAGCCCTGCATCGGGCTCTCTGCTCGGCAGGGAGCCTGTTTCCCCCTCTGCCTACTTGTAATCTCTCTCTCTCTGTCAAATAAATAAATAAATAAAATCTTTAAAAAAAGAAAGAAAGAAAGAAGGAAAGATATCAGATGGGGGATACCTGGATGGCTCAGTCACTGGGTGACTGTCGACAGCTAGGGTAATGATCCTAGGGTCCTGGGATGAGTCCCACATTGGGCTCCTTGCTCGGCAGGGAGCCTGCTTCTCCCTCTGCCTGCCACTCCCCCTGCTTTTGCTCTCCATCTCTTTCTCTCTCTCTCTAGCAAATAAACAAATAATAAAATCTTTAAAGAAAAAAATAGAAAGAAATAAAGACAAGAAACATATAGGATGGTTCCAGAGACTCCAGTAAGAAAGAGGAATTCTGAAAGAATGGAGAGAATAGAGAAGGAGATAATCAAGAAAAACAGAAAAACTACTTAAACTGAAAATGCTGTAACTTCTCAATGAATCACTCCATAGAGTACTTAGTAATCACTAAGGGAATAGGGTACATCTATAATGGTGGGTCCCTTTTTCCCACTGGAATGAAAGCTTTGGGCAGAAACCAAGCAATCAATAATACTTAACAACAGCGGGACAAAGTGACTCATGAGCTTTCAGATGCACTGCTCTAAGAAGGATACAGTATCACTTCTGTCATATACTTGCCAAAAAATGTTTACTCTGAACCCAGACATGCAGAAACAAGAAGACAAATCCAAACTGAAAGGCTCTCTATAAAACAACCAGCCTGAACTCTTTATTCAAAAATATTAATGACATGAGAGACAAAAAGACTAGGGTGCTCTTCTACACAACAGGAGAAGAAAGAAAAACAACAACCAAATAGAAGGCACAGTCCTTAACTGGAGCCTTTGATTAAGAAAAAGCTAGAAAAAACATTATTGAAACAACTGGGGAAATGCAAATATAGTCCACAAATTAATTAATAGTATTGTATCAAATTGTATTGGATATTTAATCCAAGTTAAATTTTTTTTTGGTGCAATTATTGTTTTGAGCTTATGGACGAAAACATACTTGTTCTTTAGGAGATGCATGCTGAAGTATTTAGAATAAAGTGTTATTAATGTCTGCAACTTACTCTTAAATGGGTCATAAAAATGATATTTATTTATAGTTTTAAATATAGAAATTACATATAATCCATATAATCTATATATATGAGACCTATATACATATCGTACATATAGAGAAATTAAATTATTAAATTAAATTCAAAAGAAATAAAATACAGCTAAATGTTAACAGTTGGTGAGACCAGAATATCTAGGTGTCCGTTGTGTTATTGCAAGGTTGCAGGTGGTTTGCGAATTTCCAGAACAAAAAAGGGGAAGGTTGCAAATGCCAATCAAATGCCAACAAAGATGAACAGAAAAAGAAGCTACACTTACACAAATTTAGGAACTGTCTCATAAATCAAAAAATTTAAAGATAATACCCTACAAATTTTTCAGAGAGCCATAAACAGGCTCCATACAAATCACTGTGGAAATGGACAAGAGATAAGGTATGATAAGATAAGCTTTGAGAGAAATTTACTTTTAAGATAGATTTCTACATCCAGCCAATTAAACTTTAAGTGTGAGCACAAAGAGAGAGAGGGGAAGAGAGAGATAGAAGAAAAAAGTATTTTCAGTTACTTAAAGAGTAAAAATTTTACATTCCAGATAGGCTCTGAAACCATCAGTCAAGGATATGCTGCAACAAAATGAAAACTGAATCCAAGAAAGCTAAAGATGTGGAACCCAGGAGATGGTATACAAAGAAATCAGGAGCCATGAATACACAGCATTTGAGATATGAAAGAATTACAAGAAAAAAGCATATTCAAATTTATGTACTATTAAAAAGGTATCGGGGTGCCTGGGTGGCTCAGTGGGTTGAGCATCTGCCTTTGGCTCAGGTCAGCTCCCTGGGGCCTGGGATAGAGCCCTGCATTGGGCTTCCTACTCGGTGAGGAGCCTGCATCTCCTTCTCCCTCTGCCACTCCCCCTGCTTGTGCAGGCACTCGCTCTCGCTCTTAAATAAATAAACTATTAAAAAATAAATAAATATAATAAAAATGTATTTAATTTGTTAACCAATACATAAGCAAGATAATTTCTAAAAGAGATAAGTACCATGAAGGCGATAAACAGACTCCATACTGGGAAGCGATGCCCTCCAGAAAGTCAGTGCTCTGAGTACATGACAGCAGTTATTACTTACAAGCAGAGTGAACGTGACCCCACAAATACTATGGAATTGAAAACCCCTTAAATTCATACTGATCCCTTCTATCTTTTCAAGATGTTTCAGCCAGAGAAGATACCATATGATCAAAATTCTGCAGAGATTGTGTGAGCTGCTAGAAAGCACTAAACTGCAAGTCCAACATCCAAGGTTTTTATTTTTGTTCATCTACATTAGCAGAGTTAGAACTAGTTCCTGAAAAAGGAGGAGAAAGAGGAGATGACTTGGCATTACAAGCTCACAGGTGTGTCACGGGTGTGTTTCAGGAATATATGAACCGTTATTTTACTTTGAAAAGGTTACAGAATGATCTTTGTCTTATAGAAGAAGTAGAAGCATTACGGGCAGTAAGTGTAAACACACTGCTTGTGGAAAGGATTCTATTTGCGCCTTTTTAATGTAAAAATGTATCATCTCTGTGTGTATGTGTGTGTGTATGTGTGTATATATATATGAATGAGATAAAGAGAGGGCTCCGAGAAAGAGCACCACACTACCTTGTGTCCTCTCCTGTCCTCATTTGAATGAAAGCTTTGACCACAGGACAGGGGCTATGGTGGCCCCAAGCCAAGCAAAGCGGATACGCGGAGGACTGGGTCTGTGTGTGTGTCTTCTTCCTCTCCCTTTGCTGCCCAAACCATGCTGTGTTCCCCAAGGCATTTCTGCTCCACAGAAGGACCACAGCAGCCATGTGTGCTTTCAGATGGCCCAATCCTTCAGAACTTTAGGGACACCCCCTCCCCTGCTTTTGCTTCTCTCTCAGATTGCAGCCACCCCTGCAGAACTGCTTCCTAAGGCCAACCCTGCCCGGCAGGGGGTGGCAGATGGACTGAATTTGTTGCACTCTCCCAGGAAGCGCAATGCAATTGCTTTTAAGAGGTCAGTGGCCTCCAACTGTGAAATGATAATATGCTAAATTACGTGCTTAATTAAATTTCACCCCAACAGCATACCATAAAATTGGAAAAGCCGTTCCATCACTCAGGATCAATGAGCATAAAGTACACACAAAAGGATCAAAAGTTCTCATCAGCAAACTTGTGTTTGAGCTTTGGCTGAATATTCCAAGGTCCATTTCAACTATAGGTTGATGAATGGTGAACAGTTAATTACCACTTAATGGCTTGTCTCTGTTTCCTGGTGTTGCTGCCATATAGGTTAGAATTGTCAGGAATGAGGTTTGTTTTTTTTTTTTTTTAAGATTTTATTTATTTATTTGACAGAGAGAGATCACAAGCAGGCAAAGGGGCAGGCAGAGAGAGAGGGGGGAAGCAGGTTCCCTGCTGAGCAGAGAGCCTGACACGGGGCTCCACGCCATGTGGGACTTGATCCCAGGACCCTGAGACCATGACCTGAGCCGAAGGCAGAGGCTTAAACCACTGAGCCACCCAGGCGCCCTGGGATGAGATTTTCTGCTAGTCTCCTTCAGCCAGGAATCCAAGGGAAAATCTTCCTATTACATTTTACCATTCTGTTCACAAGTGTGTTTGTTTTATTGTTTTATTTATATTGGGTTTTTTTTTTTTTTAAGATTTTATTTATTTGAGGGAGGAGAGAGAGCCTAAGTGGCTGGGAGAAGCAGAGGGAGAAGGGAGCAGCTCATTCTCCACTGGGCAGGGAGCTCGACGCAGGTCTCTATCCCAGGACTCTGAAGTCCTGACCTCAGCCACAGGCAGACAGCTTGACCAGCTGAGCCACCCAGGCACCCCTATGTTGTTTTTTTTTTAACCATGCAAAACACACATCAGGAATAGGTAAACAGCTGAGCGGTAACCTGGTGTAGCTGCTATCTCATGGATATTCAATGATATGGACTATAACAAATTCTTAACAACTTGTCTCCAGCTGCAGCTATACACTACGAATAACACAGCATAAAAGGGTAAAAGAAACAATCCAGCACCAATCCCAGTACCTGATACTTGGCTAACACTCGGGAAGTATTTGTAAGTGAATAAATGAATGAAAGAGTGAATGAACAACTGACAAAATTCAGTTCTCTGACTTCATGATCAGTCATTCCCATGATTTCAGGACACAACCCTGCAGAAGACAAAGTTCATGGCTGAATCAAAGATGTTAACAGAGGCTATTTGGGCCATAGACTATAACTCCCATTTGACACCATATGAATTTATTACTGAACCAATTTGGAGATTTGTCTCTAGAAAGTACTGATTTTTTCACTTGAGATTAGGCATGCTACATACAGTCCTAGTGGATTGGCCGTGCATTGCCATGGACGGCTACCCAGTAACTCCATGGCACTTTAGTTGATGGCACATTATGGTCAATACCCTCACAGAAGCATAAACTAGAAGCAGTTGGAAAGACAAGGAAATGGAAGTCAAGTCCATAATCTTTCCTGTTTCCCACATACTAAAATAGTACTACTTTCTACATACTGGGTCCCAAAATGTATATTTGATTAAGAGATATGAATCCAAGACAGCCAAGGTCAGAATCAGAGAAAAGGGCCAGAGCTCCCATTCTTCCTGAGGGCTATCATCTGTTCCTGGCCATCTTAGTTGCCCTTGAATCCAAGAACCAAAAATCAATTTGATTTCACAGGCTGAAACCCCCCCTCCCAAGGTGACCTGATCTACCTCACTAAGAATGGATTATAGAGACCCCATATTCCATCAAAGACTGAACCCTTATTTTGCCTTGATCTTGTTGCACTGACCTCAAACTATCTTCTGCAGAATATTGTGAAACATGCTATACACACACACACGCACACACACACACACACATACACACACACACAAATACATGTATTTATATAGCTAGAGATAGAGATATCTATATTCATGTTATTCAGAAACTGAATTAGTATTATATTTGGAATTCAGAAAGTTATTAGGGTTAATGGAGCCTATTACTCAAAGCAGATGACTCTTGCAATGGTGTCTTGGCTACAGAATCTGAATTTATGATTTCTTTTCCTTTTCTTTTTACCAACATCCTCCCCTCCAACTGCCCCTGACATAGGAAAGGAGCCTGGCGGGGGAACCAAGAGTTTGGATTGCAAAATTGAGGAGAGCACAGAAACACCTGCTCTAGAGGACTCCTCATCATCCCCTGTAGATATTCAGCAACATTCCTGGCAGGTTTCCACAGACATCGAGAACACTGAAAGGTAAGTGGGAAGTTACCTTAAATAGACTGCCAGTATTCTTCCAGCAAATACTCTTAGGGGCTATAAAAGTTGAGATTTTTCTCTTTCAGATTCAGCTTTTGTCTTTCAGATTCAGATTTCAGAAATCTCAGAATATTGAGGTAAAAGAAGGTAAGGAGTCCAAACCCTGCAGCAGAATGCTAACAGGATTTCCAGTAGTCACAGGCTCCCAGGCCTCTTTTTATACCACTGTACCACACTGTGTCTCCATGGAAATGAAAACAGTGTGCTTCCTTGGGAAGGGAGAAAGTTGAATCTATATACCATCACATCTCACCCACTGGGTAGGGACCAAAATTTCCATTTGTTTAAAGGAGAAGAATCCAAAATCATGCAAAGATGTCACCAGTAGACTCTTGCATTTCAGGTGTATGGAATGGCCTGCTGAGCTGTCAGTCAGGGGCTAAGCATTCTGTCCAGTTGACAGCTTTTCACAGAGCTCCCTTCTCTTGCTTTCCCAGAATATAGCTGAATGCCTCCTTAGTGGTCAAAGCCAGTTAATGCATTTGTCTTAACAAACAATAGCTCACTGATAGGGAGTTTCCTTCTAGAGAAGAAGAGATTCTACAGTGATTCAATTTCACTTGGGAAAAGGAAGGAATAATAATATAACAATACGTGCCACGGCTCATCTAGATGCAAAAAATGCCATTCTGGGAGGCAGGAGGATGAGGCCCCTGTTTACTGGCCTTCACAGTGATATCATGTCCTTTGCTACTAATGTCCCTAGAGCTGACACAAAGCAGTTGAATGAATACTGGGCAATTCCACTGAGTGCTTTGTGTGGAGCTGAATCACTGACAAGATAATGAACATTTTATTTTTTTATTTTTAGAAATGTAACACACAATGGCATTTACAGCCATTGTGGTTCTACTTTCATATTGTAATATAATTCTAAAGCTAATTACTGAATTTCTGTGTTTATAGAAAATTGAAACATGTGGTAATTATGTGCTATTAATAAAACTTGGATTTTGTATAAGCTTGGAAATCTAACAATTCAAACAATAAAGCTGTTTGGCATGGTCTGATACAGCTATAGACAAATGGTGAGGGCATGATTTATCTTAATTTATGAAGAAGAAAATGCTTTGCTCTATTCCCAGGAAGAACTATCTGCCAGAGTGCCATGATTTAGGGCATAATCGATCAGCAAAGACATTTGCCCTTTCAGACACCTTGCACAGCAGCTGTATCTAAGCTTTTTGACCTTGTAAGAAGGTAAAAAAAAAAATAAAAATAAGAGAGGGCACAGTTGGGTTCAAGATGGTGACATAAGAAGATGGAACTCACTCCTTCCCATGGATCCAACAAATATACAACAATAATCTCCTCACAAAAAGACCAACAAATTGGATGAACAGAGCCTCCACAACAAAGGAGAAAAAGGACAGCACTGAGATGGGTAGGAGAGGCAAAGACCCTACCTTGCCAAAAAAGACTCCACCATAAGTGTTGTGTTCCACAATGAGGCAGGGTCTCAAAATACAGAATTTTTTCCTAAGAAGTGAGGGGTCTGTGCTCCACAGCAGGCTTCTAACCCTTAGATCCTGCGTGATAAAGGAAGAAGCAAAACTGTCACTATCGGCAGATGACATGATACCATACAGAGAAAATTCAAAAGATTCCAAAAAAACTGTTAGAACTAATAAATGAATTCAGTTAAGTGGCAGGATACAAAATCAACACACAGGAGTCTATGGCATTTGTATATACTAATCACAAATTATCAGAAAGAGGAATTAAGAAAATAATTCCATTTAAATTGTGTCGAAAACCTAAGCATAAATTTAACCAAGGTGAAATACCTACACACTGAAAACTGTAAGACACTGATGAAAGAAAATGAAGATACCAATAAATGGAAAAAATATTCCATGATCACGGATTGCAAGAACAGAGTTAAAATGTCCATACTATCCAAAGCAATCTACAGATTCAGTTCGATCCTTATCAGCATTCCAGTGAATTGTTTGTTTTTACATAACCAGAACAAATAATTCTAAAATTTGCATGGTACCACAAAAGATCTGCAGTAGCCAAATCACTGCTGAGAAAGAAGAACAAAGGTGAAGGTATCACAGCCCCTGCTTTCAAACTACGCTATAAAACACAGTAATCAAAACAGTATCATATTAGCCTAAATATCATATCAGAGATGAAAAATGGAGAACCCAGAATTAAGCCCACACATATATGGGCAATTACTTTATGATAAAAGAGCCAAGAACATACAGTGGAGAAAAGGCATTCTCTTCAACAAATGAAGCTTAAAAGGGGCCCCTAGGTGGTTCAGTCCTTTAAGCATCTGCTTTCAACTCTGGTCATGATCTGGGGGACCTGGGATTAAGCCCCACATAGGGCTTCGCTGCTCAGCAGGGAGTCTGCTTCTCCCTCTGCTCCTCCTCATGCTCACTTTCTCACTCGTTCATCTCATAAATAAATAAATAAATAAATAGATTTTTTTTTATATGGAGCTGGAAAAACTATATATATATTTTTTAATGGAGCTGGAAAAACTAGACAGCTGCGTGCAATAGAATAAAGTTTGACCACTATCTTACACCATGCACAAAAATTAACTCAAAATGGATTAAAAACCTGAACGTAAGACTGAAACCGTAAAATTCCTAGAAGAAAACATAGGCAGTAAGCTCCTCAACATGAGACTCAGTGGTAATTTTTGTGGATCTGATTCCAAAGGCAAGGGAAACAGAAGCAAAAATAAACACATGGAATTACATCAAATTGAAAATCTTTTGCACAGTGACAGAAATGGTCATCAAAACAAAAAGATGATCTACTGAATGGGAGATTTTTGTAAATCATATGTCCAATAAAAGGATTAGGATCCAAAATACATAAAGAACTCATACAACAAAGTAAAAGAAACAATCCAATTTAAAAATGATCAGACAGGGGCGCCTGGGTGGCTCAGTGGTTAAGCCGCTGCCTTCAGCTCGGGTCATGATCCCAGGGTCCTGGAATCGAGCCCCGCATCGGGCTCTCTGCTCAGCAGGGAGCCTGCTTCCTCCTCTCTCTCTTTGCCTGCCTCTCTGCCTACTTAGGATCTCTGTCTGTCAAATAAATAAATAAAATCTTTAAAAAATAAAAATAAATAAAAATAAAAATGATCAGACAATCTGAATAGACATTTCTTCAAAGAAGACATCCAGATGGCCAACAGACACATAGGATGTTCAACATCACTAATCATCAGGAAAATGCAAATCAAAACCACAATGAGGTATCACCTCCCACCAGTGAGAAGAGCTAGTACCAGAAAGACAAGAAATAACAAATGTTGGTGAGGATGTGGAAAGAAGGGATCTTTCATACCCAATTGATGAGAATGTAAATTGATGCAGCCACCATGGAACATAGTACGGATATTTCTTTAAAAAAAAAGAGAGAGAGAGAGAATAGGATTACCCTAGGATCCAGCTATCCCTCTTCTAGGTATTTATCCAAAGAAAACAAAAATGCTGACTCAAAAAGATATATCGCCCCTCTGTTCATTGCTGCATTATTTACAATAACCAAGAAATTGAAACAACCTAAATGTTCATCAGTGGATGAATGGAAAAAGAAGAGGTGTGTGTGTGTGTGTGTACTATAATAGAATACTACTCAGCTTGCTATTGGCAACAATGTGGATAGACCGTGAAGGTATTATGCTAAGTGAAATAAGACACACAGGGAAAAACAAATACCGTATGATTCCACTCATCTGTGGAATCTACAAAGGAAAACAAAACAAAAACAAACTCATAGATACAAGAGAACAGGTAGATGATTACAGAGCAGAAGGGTGGGGGATGGAAGTGGTTGAAATGGTTGAAGGGGGTCATTTATATAACCAGACTTGTAGTGGTGATCACTGTAAGACACACAGATGGCAACTTACAATGTTGTACACCTGAAAGTTAAATAATGTTATATACCAATTTTGCCTCAATTTAAAAAAAGAAGAAGAAGAAGAAGAGTGTAGCCGAGTTTCGAAGTTCAGCCTTAAAGTCCAGATTCAGGTCAAAGGAAATGGGAAGGACTAAGAAAAATAGGCACAAGAGACCTGGTCTGGGAAGGCACCTTCCTAAATTCTCCCTCTCTCTTCCCTAAGAGATCAGTGTGTCTCAACCTGGGCTTGTACATTAAAATCACTAGGACGGCTTTTTAAAAACATTGATTCCTGAGCCCCATGCCCAGAAACCAGCTGTATCAGGTTCTCATGGGGTGGGATCTCGGCATATGGTGATTCTGTGTAGCCGCCTGAGAAGTGGTGCTTTCTGGGGAGACCTTGCCTCTGTCTCACATACAGCGTTCCTTACCCGTTTGCACTATGTGCCCGCCCACTTCCCAGCCCATCCATCCTTGAACATTTGATAGGAAATCAGAATGTGCCCCTTGCACTTTCTGGATGTATGGGCCCTGACTTTCTTTTCCTCCCTCCCCCGCTTGCACCTTCTGTCTCTAAAAACACCTTTGGGACTTATCAGCATCAACGCCCCAACGACATATACTTAAGGAAAAGAATTCTGATTTTTTCTTTTTTTTATGTAGGTTTATTTCTACAGCTGAGCCACAAGGCTGCTTTTTTTTCTCTCTTTCTAATCAGCTATTGCTGAGAAGAGATCCTTTTTACATGTTAGTCAATACTCAAGGAAAGACCCTATGGGGTCTCTGGCCTCCCCCAGGACAACTGGTCCTTAAACTATACTCAAAAGAACAGTTGTGTGTGGAGAAATACACTGAGGCAGGGGCGCTGGCTGGCTCAGATGGTAGAGAGTATTCAACTCTTCATCTCAGGGTTGTGAGTTCAAGCCCCACACTGGGTGTGGAGCCTACTTAAAGAAAGAAAGAAACTGAGGGATTTCAAACCTAAAGTTAAATGGCGATTCTTTTTTCTTCATACAGCAAAAGGAAAATAAGTTAATAGAATTTCCTCAACTTTTGGACTATCCTCCCCCCAAAACTTTCTTAAATTCTTAATACTCGCTGCTATTGTTTGCCTATTCTAGAGTTAACTAAAAGATGTATCTGACTTTTGCTCTTGTAAATGAAATCTGCCACTCCATCCTGTGATTTCAAGAGCACTAACTCCAGGGGATGACCACCAGAACATGTGGAGAACTACTGCCCCAAGGATTTGAGAAGTCCAGCTGATCCCTGTCCCAAACTAGAAGCCCTCGGCATGGCTTCCTGCTCCACAGTTGGGGGATTTTATGATCACATATATTCTAAGATGAGAGAGTGGAGATGTTGTAGGGATGCAGCGGCTTACTGACATGGGAGGGGCTAGAAGAAGGTCCGTCTGTCCATCTGTCCCAGGTGCCCTCTCTCCTTTCTTTTCCCTCTCCATGCACCCCCTCCCCACGCCCGCCATCATGAAGAGCTCTTCTCTGAAGGTTTTAGAATTCATCAGTTTCCCCTTATTCCAAGTCACTTTAATCAGTGCTGAGCCTTGTGAATCCCTAACACCTGTGTTATACCGACTTTCAATCGCAGTAATGAGGCAATAGCGAGTGAACCAATATAAAACCACGACAGCCATCAGACCTTAAAGCCTGAGAGCAACATCACCCAGCCTCCGCTTTGCCCAGAGCACCCTTGTTATCCTACTTGCATGTCCTTGACCTCCCTCTTAGAAATTCGCAACACCGGCCTCATTATCAGACTCTTCTCTGACCTCAGCCAGGTCCAACCCAAGGCAGAGATGAGGGCTCCTTCGGCAGAATGCCCTGTGGAAATGTTTGCCAGAGTAGTTCCCATTCCTTCCAGAGCCAGCAATCTCCGATTTTTTTCTTATAAAAGCAAAATAAATTCAATATTTGCCTACTGGAAACTAGAGCTAGTACAATTAAGCGCAGACTCTCGTCACTCAATTGTCTCACAGAACAGACTGTTTGGGATTGCATTTCAAAAACTTACAGCTGATTTTTTTTTCTTTTTGTCACTTTTACAGAGACATGCGAGAAATGAAAAACCTCTTAAGCAAACTCAGGGAAACTATGCCTTTACCATTGAAAAATCAAGGTAAGTCTTGTCATTTCTCTTTGAGGCAAAGGATGTTTGTAACATGATAACCTTGGGACTTGTTTCTCGAGAAATTACAAATTTGTTTTACACAAACAATAGAAGGCACTGAGTGTACATTCCTCACTCTTTAAAATGATACAATAATGAAAATGGAGCCTCTCAGGAGAACACAGTCATGCTCCAAGGAGAGCCAAGATACACTCTGACCCTCAGAGGCCTCTTCTACTGGCCCTGTCAGTCAAGAGCATATATTCATTGACAAGCCCTGGAAAGCACTATCCCAGGTATAGCAAATATAAAACAACTGAAGACTTGGCCCTTGCCTTTAAGAAGCTGGACATTAGGGGCGCCTGGGTAGCTCAGTGGTTTAAGCCTCTGCCTTTGGCTCAGGTCATGATCTCAGGGTCCTGGGATCGAGCCCCACATTGGGCTCTCTGCTTAGTGGGGAGCCTGCTTCCCCCTCTCTCTCTGCCTGCCTCTCTGCCTACTTGTGATCTCTATCAAATAAATAAATAATCTTAAAAAAAAAAAAAAGAAGCTGGACATTAAGGAGGGCACACGTGGTAATGAGCACTGGGTACTATTTATAAGACTGAGGAATCACTGACCGCCCCCCCCCACCTCTGAAACCAGTAACACCTAGTTAACTGAATTTAAATTACAAAAAACAAAAAAAAGTTTACAGCCTAGAGGAGGACACTTAAAGAAATTTCGAAAGGGTGGCTCAGTCCATTAAGCAACCCACTCTTGGTTTGGGTTCAGGTCATGATTTCAGGGTCATCAGTTGTGGAGCCCTGCCTCAGGCTCTGCACTCAGGATGGAGTCAGCTTGAAATTATCTCTCCCTCTGCCCCTCATCCTCCCTCCAGTGCACTCTTTTTCTCTCTCAAATAAATAAAATCTTTTAATAAATAAATAAATGAAAAAAGAAATTTCCAAAGAAACTCCTCTGCCATCTAGATGTTTAGTTATCTAAAAGAAGTAATAGTAATTAACAAATTGAGACCTTACAGTGCGCCACTGGATTCTGCACCTAATTCCAATGTGTGGGAGAGTTTTCCCACAGCACCAAGCAATTCGTGGACACCAGCATGGTGTACTGCAATTCATCTGAATTCTGAGATGACCTGGTGGACAGCACCAGATCCCCTAAGTTAAGGGCTACAAGACCGCCCTCCTCCACCACTTGAGATGTACAGGTTGGAAGTTCCAAGGACCCCCTGCATGAGTCTATTTAATTTGCTAGAGCAGCTCATAGAACTCAGAGAAGCATTTTACTTACTAGATCAGCAGTTACCACAACAGGGTATAACTCAGGAACAGCCAAATGTCAGACCCAAGCATAGGGTTTGGGGAAGGACAAGCAGATTCCATCCCTTCCCCAGCGTGCGCTGCTTGGTACATCACCTGTTCACCTACCCAGAGGCTCTCCCAACCTGTCCTTTGTTGGTTTTTATGGAGGCTTCATTACATAGGTGCGATTGATTAAATCACTGGCCATTGGAAATGGAATTCAATCTTCAGTTCCTCTCCTGTCCCAGGAGATTGGGGGGTGGGACTGAAAGTTCCAACCCTCTAATCACACTTTTGGTTCTCCTAGCAACCAGCCCCCATCCTTCCGTGGTTTTTGTGAAAGTAATCTCATTAACATAACAAAAGACGCCTCTTTTGCTATCATCCCTGAGGAAATTCCAAGGGTTTTAGGAGCTTTGAGCCAGGAATGAGATGCAAGACCAAAGGCATGCCTTATATTATAAGCCACAATGTCACAACCACTATCCTAAATACTTCACATGTGTTAACTGTATTAACTTATTTAATTCTTGGGGCACCTGGATGGCTCAGTGGGTTAAGCCGCTGCCTTCGGCTCAGGTCATGATCTTAGGGTCCTGGGATCGAGTCCCACGTTGGGCTCTCTGCTCAGCAGGGAGCCTTCTTCCCTTCCTCTCTCTCTCTGCCTGCCTCTCTGCCTACTTGCGATCTCTCTCTCTCTCTCTCTGTCAATTAAATAAATAAATAAAAATCTTAAAAAAAAAAAAACTTATTTAATTCTAATAACTTCGAGGGAAAGGCTATTGATGTTTCCCAACTGGCAGGAAACTGAGGCAAAGAGAGGTTAACTAACTCAGTCAAGGTCGCACAGACTGTAAGTAGAAAGGCTGGGCAGTAATCCCAGACAGTCTGTCCGCAGAGCTATTCTGTGGGACTATACAGCTTCACATAGGAATGGAGAGGTATTTTCACTAGAATGTTAACTTCCATGAGGGAAGGGCCTCTACACGCTTTTGTTAACTGTTACTGTATCTTCCGTATCTAGAGCAACGCCTAGAACACAGTAGAACGACACAGTAAATGTTTGTGAAATCTGCGCGGGACTTGGCTGCCCGGGGGCATCTGATGTTACGTACCGAAGACTCCCCGCAGCACTTACACTGAGCATGCGCGGGACTTGGAGGCCCGGGGTTGGGGGGGGAGGGGAAGGTCCGATGATGCGTCTGAAGGACGGACGACCCGCAGCTCTTACACTGAGCATGCGCGGCCGGAGACGTCTGCGGAGGGGCGTTCGCTTCTGAGAGCGCTCCGTCGAGGGTGGGGAAAGGGTTTTTGGAGTCAGAAAGCGACTCCTCTGGCTTCCACTGCAGAGCCGAGGGAGGACAGGGTGCCGCCTGGCTCCGAGAGGACTTGGCAGCAGAGCTGGAGAGCAGAGCTGTTGGCTCGGGGAGCGGCGTGGCAGAAGGTGGAGAGGTGGAAGTGAGAACGCCAGATGAAGAGGCCGAGAAGTAGCGTGGCCTGAGCCGTGTGGGCTGGAGCAGGGTGTCAGCAAGGAAGACGCTGCGCGTGGGGCGTCCGTCACCTGCCGCGAAGCGCGCCCTGCAGGGCCTGGGATCAGACTGATGGGCTTGAGCCCTGCGCGTGGTGCTTGGAGACCTCGCGGCGGTGTCAGGAAGCAGATCGAGTGGAGTGAGGAGCGAGCCGTCCGGCCGCAGCTTGGACGCTTGTCGCTAGAAATACGCAGGGCGGTGGGGACATGGGACTTGGGATGGAGACGAGACGACCCAAGGGTTCGAATGCTGGCTCTGCCACTTACCAACTTGGTGCCCTGGAAGTCTGTTTTAAGATCCACTGGTTTCAATGTCCTCATCCCTGAAAAGGAGATAAGACCATTACTTACTTCGGCGGGCTGTTGGGGTCTAAACGAAGCACCGCGGGTCTTGTGTCTGCTCCCGACCTTGTAGAGGACAGACACTGGACAGATGCTTTATTGTGATGACTGTTGCTGGTACTGGTATTATTTATTTATTTATTTATTTATTTATTTATTTATTTATTTATTTATTTATTTATTTAACAGAGATCACAAGTAGGCAGAGAGGCAGGCAGAGAGAGAGGAGGAAGCAGGCTCCCTGCTGAGCAGAGAGCCCCGCATTGGGCTCTCTG
>NC_081568.1:92644606-92804152 GCF_022355385.1 Mustela nigripes
CACAAGTAGGCAGAGAGGCAGGCAGAGAGAGAGGAGGAAGCAGGCTCCCTGCTGAGCAGAGAGCCCAATGCGGGGCTCGATCCCAGGATCCTGAGACCATGACCCGAGCCGAAGGCAGAGGCTTAACCCACTGAGCCACCCAGGCGTCCCGCTCGTACTGGTATTCTTTACCAGCCGGTCAGCCGGCCTAGCTCAGGAGAATGCCCCATCATCAACAGAACAGCCCGGGCTTCCGCTCGTTAATCTGGAACCCGCAGTGCAGAACATTGGTCCCTGGGACTTTGGAGTTGGAGTTCATGTCTGAAGCTGTTCTTAGTTTCTTTGTGTTTGGCAAATCCCCTATGGGCAGTGTGGGGCCCCCCTCCCGTACCTCACTATCACTGCCCAAGAGGACATCTGCCAGGGCACGCAGAGTAAATGGCATGTGGGCCATGTAGTTTTTAGTATAAATCAAACCATCCCAAACATCCCCTCCACATTTCATGAAAATGCATCCAACGGTTCCCAAAACACGCATTAATGGAAAAGCAGAAATTTCAGTTTATTTACTTGGGACATTTTTATAATCATGAAGAGTAGAAATATTTTGTGTGACTTTGTATTCCCTTTATAAACAGAAAAAAGAATTTTAAGTACAGTTTCAAAATATAATAATAGCAATAAATGAGCAATACTGTGACTAAAAACATGAGTAAAAAGGGAATAATCCAAATAATTTGATACTCAGGACTGAAACCCTATATCTGTATAGAGGATGAAAAGGAAAAAGCTAGGAGATTCAAGGAGCTGTTCAGGAGGGAATGATGCAGTAGGATTTTGAATAATAAGAAAGAAAAAATGACGTGAAGGCTTCCATTCAGGGGAATTCAGGTTTCTTCACTTAGGGGAAAAATGACCCTTGGCATGAGATGCCACATCTCTGTTTTTTGCAGGTTTTGTGGGGACTCATAGCATGATGTCACTATGAGCTGACCAGTGGAGACAGGGGAGTATGAACCTGAACCACAGGGTTTGAGAAAGCCTGAGGGAAGGAGAGCAGATCCCTTGGGTCCCTCTGGGAACATTTTTTTTTTTTTTAGCAGACGTATATGGCAGCGTTTTAATGAACAAATCAGCCAGATGCCTCTGACTCTGTATACCAAGCTAGACCATAGGAGCCTTCCCATGACCTTCCTGGAAATCTTTTGCCACTGATCTGTTTAGTCTATGGGTAGGTGAACAGTATGGAGTGAAATGTGGAAAAATATATTCCAGTTCTTTTCTCTAGGACCTTATTGTCAAAACATCTTTGTAAGTGGATGAAAACCATTATAGAAAGCCATCTGGTTATTTTCTGGCTTCTTATTTCCTTTCTCTTTTTATTCTATTTACATGTGTGATTGAGGCAGAAAGAAAAAAAGGGGAAAGATACCATGCCTGGTTCCCTTTGTTCCTACCTCAAACCCTGACCATGTGATGGTCCTGGCCGGCAGGCCCTTGGGGGAACATCCCTGGAAGGAAGGGCTCAGAGCTGCTTTCTCCCGGTTCCACCCTTAGTCCTCACCTCAGAACCTTCCTTATTCACCTTGTTCACCTTAGCATTGAAAGAGTCAGTCCTATCTTCCCCCACCTTCCTACCACAACAGTTTGTTGTGAAGTGACAACAGTTTGTTGTGAAGTGATTTTCAGTGACAAATAAAGGAAGGTAGCCAAGAGCAGGAATTTTAATGGTTCGTGATTGCGGCCTCCTTTCAGACAGCGCCTTTTCTTTCCCATCCTTCAGTGTGAGACTGGAGACAAAGAGAGGCACAAAAGAAAGGCGAGCTGCCCTCTTTCTGCAGAGCCCCACAGCAGGCTCCTGACCACGTCCAGGTCTCCTGGCTCTCAGCCCACTGTTCTTGCCATTGCTTCAGCGCCTCTCCTGTCCCACATTCTGGGTCACTGGCAGTGCTGTAGGGAGCTTCATTAATTATGATAGTCTTGCTGTGTCAAATGGATTACAAATGGAACCACCTGTGGAGAGCCTGCAAGGTTACTGACAAAGGCTAAAAGGAGACTGGAAAGTGAAGGGCAAGCATCTTCTAAATGTATGTTACAATCAAACAAAACAAGTTGGCAGAAATAAATTAAGCCCGAAAGACAGTTGCACCTTTTCCAGAATTCTGACTTAATGAATGCTGTGGGGTGTGTTTGTACGTTCACCTTTGCCTAGAATTTGGTTGTTGAGACCAGGCATTGGAATCAGTCTGAGGTGGATCCGTTGGGAATTGAGTCTACTCTAGAATGGATCCCTTCCTGGGGACAGTGCAACTCCAGACTCAGTTGGATCTAGGAACATTTCCCCCAGAGTCATACTCTCAGTCCACTCCAATCTGGAGCCCCCATATCCACTCTAGCTATGTCACACAGCAGTGTCTGACATCTGCCTGGAGAACATGAGGCAGTTATGGCACCTGGTATCCTCAAGATGATCCTTTAGGTCCTCTCGCCAGGGCCTCCTAGAAAGACTTTGTATACTTCAGTCTGGTGTGACTCTGAATGTTACTCTGGGTAGTTTTTACTCCAGCTGCTCCATGTCCTTTGCAATCTCTGCAACTTTCCATCCAGGATTCAGTATGCCATATGTATTTCCTCTCTCCTCCAATTAATTCACACATCACTGATCACACATCACTTTCCTAATGCATTACTCTGTGTTCAGCCCCTACTCACAAATGTTACCTTCCTACTCATCGTCTACTAGAGGAAGAACAGACGTTTTCTCCTTGCATCTGGCGTCTCTGCCATCATCTGTTATGTGATGGTAACCTAGAATGTGCCAAGTTCTGTGTCAGGGACTGGGAATATCTCTCCTTCTAGAGGTTCTCTATCTTAACAGAATAGACTGGAGGAGAATCACCTGGAATGAAAGGCCAAATGACAGGTTTCCCCTCTTAGAGATTGGGATAATGTTTTTGGGGTAGGACATGTGAATTCTGGAAACTTTCTCTCTCTCTCTCTCTCTCACACATACACACACACACACAATTGGACAGACAAAGAAACTGCTGCTTAGAATATAACAGTGCCATAATAGCTAGACTCAGGTCACTACAAGGGTATATGGGAATCTCACCTAGCCTGATGTGAGCTGTAAGGAATTGGGGTGTGGGATGGAGGAGAGGGTTGCTGGTATTGAGAATTGCTTTTTGTAAAGTGAGCTGAGATTTCTGATGATGAATCAGAGTTAGCCAAAGAAAGAGATGGAAAAAAGAAAAAAAAGAGGTAGGGGGGAAGAAAGAGAGTCTATGCAGAAGGTTCTGGATATTGAAGGTACACGAGGAGATGAAAGAATAGGGCTTTTTGATGAACTGCAAGCACTTCATTAGTTGCGAAAGTGGTTAGAAAAGAGGCATGAAAGACTAGAAAAGTAGGTGGGTCTATATCATTAAGATCCCTATAATTCATGTTGAGAGGTTCGGACTTTATCCTGAAGCCACTGGAGAGATTAAATAAGGAAGCAGGTGCAATAATCCAAGTGAGAAATGCTTAAGATCTGACCGAAAGCCAGGGGGTCGGAGAAGAGGATATGAACAACTGGATGGGCTGCATATGAGAAAAGGCAGAATCAAGGATGAAAGGCAGGTTCCGACCTGGAAAGCAGGGTGAATGCTGGTTCTATTCACTAAGTCAGAGAGAACAGAGGAGGAGCAGTAGAGACAGAAGACGATTAAAGTTTTGGAGATGGAGGACCTCCAAGAGTGACGTT
Organism: Mustela nigripes; assembly: GCF_022355385.1. NCBI lineage: Eukaryota > Metazoa > Chordata > Mammalia > Carnivora > Mustelidae > Mustela > Mustela nigripes. Next base: position 92,648,334 of record NC_081568.1, read on the forward strand.
CAGTGGTGAATAGCAGATGTACCAGTCTTATGCCAAGGTGAGACGTGTGAGCTCGGAGGCTAGAAATACTCATTTAAGCATCATCGACATAATGGTAATTGAAGCCTTAAGAATGGCTGACTCCACCCCAGGAGTGTGTGCGTAGAGAAGAGCCCTGGGATGACACAGTTTAAGTTTCAAGGGGAAAGAACGGCAGTTTACAAAGGGCACTGAGAAGAAAATCAGAACATTATGAAAGAAATCAAAGGAAATTGCAAGCTAATCTTGGCGGGACTGGCATTTGTCTAAGAAGGGAGGACTTTTCTGGAAAAAGGAATGGTATGTGTAAAGCTGGAGAGGCAAGATAGGGCACAGAAATATTTAGGGAATTCTTTGTGTTTCTATTTTGTACTATTCCCTCCTTCATATACCTTTCAGTTCACCCTGAACTGTCCCTGAACAGACTGGACTGTTTACTTGGACCCAAATTCAAGTTGCCTCTGATCTCCATGACTGTTCTCTCCAACCAGAAAGCCCATCTCCACCTTCATCAAATGTACAAGTTCTCCTCACACCCAGCATGAATACCAAGACCTCCATGATTTTCCACAATTATCTTCTTCCTTCTCCACTTGGGAGTAATTCCCCCCTTTGGATTTCTCATAGCATTGTAACTGTATCTCTCTTATGGCATTTTAATGAAGCTTCGTAGTTACTCAAGCAAACATTCTTGAGATCAAGAACCCTCTTTGTATTAGGACCCATCTGATATAATCCCCACCCAATATGGAGCCTGCACTTAGCAGGCCTTTGATCAATGCAGGGCTTCTCAGAGTGTGGCCTCAGGACCAGCAACATCAGCATTTCTAAGAAATGGTAAGAACTCTAAATTCTCCAGCCCCACCCCAGACCTATTGATTGGGAAACTCTGGAGGGAGGGCCAGGGATCTGTAGTTTAAGATGCCTTCAGATAATACTTAGTGCAGCTTAACGTTTGAGAAGCACTGGGTTAGCTGAAAGTGTCCTTTTTTTTTTTTTTTCTGGAATAGAAATTTGCAACTATGGTTACATTACGAGCACTTCTCTAGATTCTATCTGAAAACAGAGCTTTCAAGTCAAATGCTCAGTGGATTATTTGAAAACTTATTTTTATGTCCTTCTGTTTCTTAACATATCATCCATGTAAGAAATCTCATATCAGCAAAACAAATGTGCACAACAGAGAAATGGTATCATAGTGCCTTGGGGGATTCTGGTGTCCCTGGCTTTAGCAGTATCTAGGAATTAAGCTTCAAATAACCAAGATCTGAACTTGCTGGTGGCTGAAGTGCCTATTCTCCTTTCCTTTCACTTTCTCCACTTTTCATTTTCACATCTAAAACGGTCTCAGAGCATGCACTTTGAAGAAAAGATGCTATAAAATTCTCAAACATTCACAATAAAAATCAAAGGTTTCCCAGCAAGGTCAGGTGGATTAGCCCAGAAAGCTGAGAACGAGTCGGGAAAACATTCCATTTTGTCCACAGTCTTTTGGCAGCCCGTAACTTCAGAGACAGGATTTCAATCAATATGAAAAGACATCTTTCCTTGGACTTGAATTCACTCCAAACCATTCCAGGCGTACTTACTGCTGGTGAATTTCAGCATTTACTGCCGGTGTCAGCTTCCTAGGGTGGAGAAAGCTGCTCTGAATTCCTGCCAAGAATTTTCAAGCTTTGTGTCACCTCAACCCTAGGTGATGATCAGACAAGCTCTGAGCTAGGCGAAGGTGTCACAATGCTCAACAGAGATGCCCCAAACCAGCAGCTGTCCTTAATAAGCAGCCAGTCCTTTGCCTAACATCTGAGCACCTTCTCATCAATTCTAACGCTTCTTATTCATGCGAATGCTGTGTGTTTGTGTGTGCGTATAGCACTTACAAGTGAACATATATGTGTGTATCTATCTAGCTATATATAGATAGGTAGATAGGAGAAGACGACTGAGGAAGGAGAATTCAATAGCACAAAAGATTTTTTGATTCACCGTAATGAGTGCACAGGTACAAAGGTCAGTTTTGATGCGAATCTCATAGTATCTGTGTATAATACCTGTTCTTTTCATACATAAAAAAGGGAACATGGGAGCAAACTTCCCGCCACAGCATACACCTACCAGAGCATACACATACACAGTTTCTTTATAAATTCAACCTGTAGTAGACATTTCCTCATGTAGTGGGAACAATACACATCAGCATTGCCTTTTTACAAAACATAAATACCCATTCCATCACTCCCCAAAAGTGTTTGGAGAAAGGGAAGGATATATAGACATTCAGGAAATAGATCTTCCAAATATAAATGGAAATAAAATAAATTTTTCTTCCCTATAAATATCTCCGTAGTTTTGGTGATTCTGTTCAAGGAATCACTGAATTCCTGGGGGACTTGTGTTTCAGAAAGTATAGTCAGTATCCCAAGAGATACCAAAAGATGCAATTCTTTAGTTTTCAGAGTCTGCTGTAACTTTGCCATTTCCACCTAGGTTAAGTCTGTTGACAGTCTGGTGGTTTAAAAAGTAAGGGTCCTAAAACTGATGAGAAAGTGAGTTATCATCTCTTTCTGTTCTAAATAGACCATGATTCATCTCTGAGAGATTCTCCTGAGAAATGAGGCTCACATAGAGTGTTTGACTTTGCTTTCTGAGTCTTAACTGTTTGGGGCAAGTGTAAGTATAAAAGAGAGATGTCCTATTTTTAGTCTCAAAATGGTGACATCCAGAGTATAGTGAAATGTTTTTCACCACAGAGGGGACAACGAGCATCCTGTTTTTCTCCACACTTGCAGAATATGAATCTTAAGAGAGAATATTAATCTGTGGAGACCAGGAGAGGGCACTGTGTTTGATTAATTTGATGTGCTCAGCTGGGGCACCTGCTTTCTTCCCTGACTCTGACTTGCTACTCTGGTTCTATCTAAAAGTATAGCATAGGGCACCATTCCAAGCAACACTGTCAACTTGGTGAGTGAGGCTCATGTACAAATGAGTATGACACATGGCAGCCTTTGGGGAATGGAAGGAAAAGCCCAGATACTTGGATGACACAATCCACATAAGAGGACTGGGAAGCCGGAACTTGTTATTGTTCTTGACAGTTTACTGAACGTCTAGACTCAGTAATCAAGAAAACCCACCCTCAGCTACAAACTAGTTTTCTTGAAGTGGGACACATCTTTCCCTTTCTGCCCACTTCATCCAATTCCTGATTCTGGGCTCTTTCCCAAGGTCCTGTATCTCCCAGGTTGGGATGGGGAAAGGAGGGAGCCCCTTGGCTCTGCTCTGGGCTGGCAAAAGCTTAGGTGCATAAGTTACCAGAGCCCACCAATCATTTTGTGGTGCCTCGCTCCATTCTGATCACATCCTAGTGCTCCCCTCACTGGCAATTTCCATATCATGTCTGTGTGGTCCCTCTCCAGCCTCTGGGACCAACCAGACTGCCAGTTCTGTTGCAACAGGCTATTTCGATCCAACCTCTCTTTTGGGCTGTACTATTTCTTTAAAACCCAGCTCCCTCAACTGAACTTGGCTTACTGGTTTATTTCCTCCTCTCCTTGTCATTGTGTTAAAAATTTCAACCAAAACTTTTAAATTCAACAGCTGGAAACCTTCTCGGAATGCCCTTGTGTATAGAAAATCTATAGAAATCAGGGACACCTGGGTGGCTCAGTGGGTTAAGTGACTGCTTTCAGCTCAGGTCATGATCCTGGAGTCCCGGGATCGAGTCCCACATCGGGCTCCCTGCTTGGCAAGGAGTCTGCTTCTCCCTCTGACCCTCTTCCCTCTCATACTCTCTCTCTCACTCTCTCTCTCTCTCAAGTGAATAAATAAAATCTTTAAAAAAAAAAAAAAGAAATCTATAGAAATCAGTAGGCAAAAACTCAACAAGGAATAGTTGAGAAACTTCTTCCTGAGGCATAAATAGGTGAGTGGAAGCAAGACAATGGTCCTCTGTAAAGGAAAAGAGTTAATAAAAGCTGTACTTACTGAGTGCTTCCTCTATGCTAGGCACATAGGATACCGGCCAAGCTTCATGTTTTCATAGATAATTTCATACAATCTTCATCTAAGGTAAGTGGTATGAAAGCCTGTCTCACACATGGGAGAACAGAGACATAGCAAGCTTCCAGTTACATGTTCAAAGTCACAGAGCTAAGAATTAGCCGAGGTGGGTTTAGAAAAGAGGCCAAACTTACCCCAAAGCAGGGGCTCTTTCTATTTTTTTTTTTTTTTAAAGATTTTATTTATTTATTTGACAGACAGAGATCACAAGTAGGCAGAGAGGCAGACAGAGAGAGAGAGGAGGAAGCAGGCTTCCTGCGGAGCAGAGAGCCCGATGCGGGGCTCGATCCCCGGACCCTGAGATCATGACCCAAGCCGAAGGCAGCAGCCCAAACCACTGAGCCACCCAGGCGCCCCAAGCAGGGGCTCTTTCTAAAACAGCACCTCCAAGCGGCTTATATTTAATTCTAAGCCGTGATTCTCAACTGCAAGCTACAGTGCTGGTCCCATGCCCCACCCCCTTACACACACACACACACCCCTCCAACCACCACCACCAAAAAAGAATATTTCGTTGCTATCTGGGGGACATTTTTGGTTGTCACACCTGAGTAAGTAGGGCCAGGGATGCTACTAAATGTTCCAGTGCTCAGGAGAGCCCCAACCAAATAATTATCTGGTCCAAAATGGCCAATAGTGCTGAAGTCAAGAGACCTTGATTCAAAAGCTGGTCGATTTTAAAAGCCAATTCATCAAACCGAGGTTATTTTGTCTGTATTCACTCATACGTACATTCTGTCCCATCACAGATGACAGCAGCCTTCTAAATCTAACTCCCTACCCCCTGGTTAGAAGACGGAAGAGAAGATTCTTTGGGCTGTGTTGTCTGGTGTCAAGCTAGACGACTCCTCCTGGAAACCCACCATTGCGAAGACCCGAAAATATCACAGAACCTGAGGACCTCCAGACAGCTGAACCACAGTTATTGGTTTTTGACTATGTTTTCTATGCTTCCTTATTACTTTTATTCGCCTCCCCCTACCGTTTTAAATGATTTTACATTTGAAAGCAGCTGCTGTCAAGGGAAAAAAAGATTCAAAAAGCAGGCTGTTTTTAAAAGGATTTTTAAAGCTGACATTGTGCATGTCTGCTCCAAACCATACCATGACAGATGCAAGAATTATGGTTTTTAAATTATTTCAAGGTTTTTTTAAATGTATTATACAGAGAAAAATTATTTCATGTATAATAGTATATCTTTAGCTCTTGCTATTCTCATGTGAACAATTTATCATATATGAAAGTCTTTAAACATAGAAATCTATCTAAAACTGCAAAACTGTGTTCAAAAATCCAATCTATCAATATTATTAGGAATAATATTATAACCAAACATATACCACCTCACCTATTGCTTTGTCTGCACTCATTTACATTCAGTCTTCCATTCTGTCGGAATCCAAGAGCTTCTACATACAGATATCTTAATTTATAATGCAACAGAAACCATATATAAAACATATTTAAATTTTGTAAATACACAATAATCCTATTATCTTCGTACAATGCATATGGGCAACTAATTTCCTTTCGATCCAATGGTGTCTTTTTCAGCTTCTTGGAGAATGAGTAATCCAGTTAGAAAATGGTGTAGTAACATACAATTACCCTCAAATGTAAAATTGAATATTATCACATTTTGTTCTAATTGAAATCTGAAGCATGATGTCTGCGCATCAGCATAGTGTTAAATCTTATAGGGCATGCTGGAATTAGCTCAGATCGTAAAAATATTTAACATTTTACGTTAATAAAATCTTTTTTAGTTAAGCTAAGCTTGTCTCATTTTAGATGACTATGCAGATATGACTTTTCCGATGTGTACTTGGTGTCTTGTCTTATGCTTAGAATCTTGAAAGCAGGACACATTAAGCAATACTATATTTTAGAAAGGAGGAAGCCACACGCTTTGTTTTTCTGCTCACAGCTCTCTTATGATCTTCCTCACTAAACTTGTAACATGGTACAAATTGTGTTGTATTTTCCCCTGTTCTTCCTTGGCCCGTTACCTGAACAGGATTTCCTATGGGTTGAAAGATCAGGCCTTTGGACTTCTCTTCTTGCTTTTCAAAAATCTAAGGACTCCTCAAGACAGACAAGAGACACAAGTGTCTAATCCAATAAAAGGATGAGCTACATGCCTATCGGTGGTTTATCCAAGATGCATCTTCAATCCCAACCCTATACTTTCTCAGTACTTCTGTGCATAGGCATTTAGATGTCCAATATATTTGACCCAACAACTAAGTACATTAAAGCTGTTAGCTTTAGTGAAGATGAAGATAAGTGTTTATGAACTACTGGAATAATTATTGTATTAGATCCTATATGAAATTGCTGGTATTTGACTGTTTGAGCTACAAAAATGGCAATTTCATATGGTTCAACCTAGTATCTGATGTTGTGGAGATTATACTTGGAATTCTCTTCTAGCTTTTGTGATCGAAAGCAAAAGGATTAGAGGGTTGGAAAAGATCTCAAAAGGCTATGCAGTCTCTTAGATCATACCAGCTGATTTTTGGCCTTATTCTTGGAGTCCAGAGTTCTGTTCCAAAGAACTTGTAATTGACACATGATTATAGGTATGCCTGACTTCATATAAAGAGGTATCTTTCTGAAAGTTATATGAAAAAATCACAACTTTCTAAATCAAATAAACAACTGTAAAACAGTTGTTGGAATATGCTCTTTAGAGACTCTTAGAATGAATACCCCCTTGCAAAGCAGGTAACCACTCCCAGATTTATCTGGTCTGCAAACCCTGGTTTCATAAATCAGGTCTGATTGAAGTTTAATATCTTTTTTGAATATGGTTCATTTTCATCCCATGTAGTCAATTCACTTAAGGTCCATTGTTTAAGAAATGATAAAGTAGCCCAGTTGGGCACGTTCTCAGCTCCCGTCTCTGCCCTCATGCACCTTTACTTTACACTATATTGAACCCTTAGCTTCAATCTCATTCCTCTTAATTCATGCAAAGGTATTAACCGATAAATCCAACCTTGGTGTTCAGCACGTTCCTCTAAATGCTTGACCTAAATCACTTCTGCTGGGTTAATTTGGGCTCACTCTCGCCTTAGTCTCGGTATGAAAGGAACACTTACCTCCTGTGCCATTGTCCTTTGTACAACTGAAGACTGTTAATAAATTCAGGTCTCACCTCCAGGTCTGGGAGGGCTATGGTAGCTGTTCATGGAGATGGGAATTTGTCTAATTCCCCAGCTAGGCTTTCCATATCTGAGGTAAATAAATTCAGCCACCTTATCTTTTATTCATAGTGCCTGTTTCCCAGACTTTGATTGCTTTTATAGTTCATGTGGACACACTCCAAGATTTATAGATCTTCTTTCACTAGCAGGTTCTAAAACGAATTTCAGTGCTCCAAGTCGTGATGACCTGCACTGGCTCATAATGGCAATAGATATAGCTCACCACCTCCCACTGGATACGCCAATGCCTCTCTTTAGGGGCTGACCCCACTGTCCTCTCACCTACCAAAGGACTTTCTCAGGTGTAGTCCATGAGATACAAGTCTACCATCTCGGCCTCCTGCTGGTAAATCGCTTCCAGATTAGCAATAACACTGAGCTGATCTCTAGGGGTAAGGAGAAAACACTGAATCCATTCCATTGCATGTCCTCACATGCTGAAACTGGAAAAGGATGTCAACTTTTTCTAGCACACTGTCACCCATTTTACCCCCCCCCCCAATTTTAAAATCCCCTGTTGATTCATTATTTTCTTTTTTCCAGATTACAGAAGCAATATATGTTCTCTGTGGGAAATCAGGAACAAACCACCAAGTATAAAGAAAATAAAAACCACCTGAATCCCACCACAATCCTATTGTTAAGTCAGTCAGTGGCGGGGCCCAGAGGCACTTGTGGATAAGGTATGTGAGCGAACGCCCACAGGGCCGAGGTATCACTTTAAAATACCTGTCCCCTGATGTCTTGCATGCCTCTAGGAACAGATGGACTGCAAAATTCTGGCTGAGCCATTGTTCAAGGTACAAAGAAGACTTTAGAAGTAGCACAGCCCTGATGCCTCCTCTCATTAAAGCTCTTAGGGAAATTCTAAAACCCTGCCGGATGATTGTTCTTCGGTGCTCCTCTAACGGTTGGCTACTTACTGTAGGGCAATACTGCCACCTACCGGATGCTGAGCTTTAGAATAAGAAGGGAAAAGAAATGTACAGAGTGTAAAGACAGCAAACAATGGGCCAGATTAACAAATCCCATATAGCATTCAGATTCTGGAAGTCTCAAAATTGAAAGGATTAAGAATATCATCCAGACTCACTTCCCTTGCCACACGCATATACCTAAGCACTACCATTTCTTTGTGTTCTAGAACGTCACCAAATGCAAAATGCTCAGCTTTCAGATGACTATAGAGAGGATGAGGAAAACCAGTGATGCTATTGGCCTGTAATAATCATTATAATTAAATATAAAGATCAGAAATAAACCCAAGAACACAGAAGCATTGAGTGTGTTATAAAGATGGTGTTTCAAATCAGTGGGAAAAGTTTGGATTACTTAACAATAGGGATGATTGGTTGGCTAATTATTGGGGGAAATACTAGATCTATACCTCATAACTTCCATCAGAATAAATTCTAGGTGAAGTTAAGATTTAGACGTTAAAACACATAAGCACATAAAAGGACCAGCAGGCAATATTGACAAATATTTACATAATTTTACTATGAAAAAAAAAAAAGCATTTCTAAGCAGGACAACAAAGGAAGAAACCAAAAAGAAAAAGATGGATAGATTTGACCAATTAAAAATACAGAACCCTTATACAGTAAAAAATAACAAATCAAAATGAGAGAAAACAAAATTTGAAATATACGCAACAAAGAGCATAGATCTCTAATACGTATCAAGACCCCACTGCCCTTGGAAACTTTCTATGATCTACAATCTGCGCAACCAAGTGTTCCCATTTCATTGTTTCCTCATTGCACTTTTAAAATTATTGCTTGTTTGTCTGTTTCTCTTCACTAAACTGGAAGTTCAAGAAAGCAGCAACTATGTCTATTTCGCTTACTGTTATATCCTCAATACTTAACACAGTGCTAGACACAAAGCAAATACTGAAAACATATTTATTGTGTGAGTGGATAATGAATGCATGAATAAGTAACATTTTATGATCAAAAAGAATCAAGCTTTTGAGTAGAAAATTGAGCCAAGGACACAAACCGTCAGTGTACCATAAATTAATGAAATAATAATAAATATGAAAATATTTAACTAGTAATTAAAAGTGCAAATTCTTACAATATATTCTTTTTTATGTATCAGACAGACAAAGGGTATAAAGAACTATAGTTCCCAGGGACAACAAGGAAGTATGGAAATGAACATTTTCTCACAGAGTCAACAAGGGTGTAAATTGATCTGATCTTTATGGAAAATATTTTGGCAATATATTTTTTGTGTATGCCAAATACTTCCACTTTAGGGAAATTCTCCTCAAAAAAAGCCAAGAAAAATGAACTAAGGTACATTCATGCATTATTCAAAAAAATATATTTAAAAAGGATGTTTATAGGAGCATTATTTGGAAGAATGGAAAAAATACAAGTAAGCCTACAATATAGGGTTGATTAAATAGGGTATATCCTTTCAATGGAATACTGCCCACCAGTTAAGAGTAAGCACTAGATGTATATTGTTAAATGGAAAAGGAAGTTACAGAAGAATATAGTGTGTTTCCATTTTAAAAGTATACATATACATGTGTGCATTACAGCATCTGAAAGGATATTTGCTAAAATGCTAATAGCATCTATCTCTGGGAGGTGAGATTTGGAGCAACTATATTTTCTTTTTGCATATCTGTAATTTCTGGTTTTTCCACAGTGAGCATGTAGTATCTGTATAATTTTTTCAGGGAATAAACAACAATGTTCACGATATATCTTAAATGAAAAAAAAACACGTTATAAAACAGTATGTATAGTATGACACAATATTTGTAAAAAAGAAAATTATATATAAATATTATCTATGTATGTATATATATGCATAAGAAGCTAGAAGGACATACACTAAAATGTTAATAGTAGTTATTTATGGGTAGTGGGATTATGGGTGATTATTTTTTCTTTTTGCTTTTCTGTGTTTTCTAATTTTTCTACAATGAATATGTAACCCTTGTGTAATAAAAACTAATAATAAAAGTTTAAAAAAATGAAAGAGTGAGACATTGTGACCCCACTTGCTCTCATCCTCCCCACCAACCCCTGGACTGACTCCTCATTGTCACTGTGTGGGCAGTGGGGGCATGGAGAGGAAACACCAGGGCACCATAACCTTGGGAAGACAGAAGAGTGAGCCAAAAAAGAGGGGAATGGGGACGGGGGAAAGAAAGGAAGAGAGAAAGAACGAATTAAGTGACGGTAAAGTCAGTAGTGGAAGGATTAAAGCAGGCTTTGGAAACATTTTCTCTGACAAGAGCAGTGCGTATCGAAATTTAATCAGTTTTCCTGATTAAAAAATAAATAAAAATAAAAACAAAAACAAAAAACACTGAGTTAAATAAATTTGTTTTCTAATCAAAGGAATTCTATACATGTCTGGAGAGACATCCAGGAATTCTGTTCTGACAGGAAGGTATCCTGAAGTTTCTCAAGAAGACAAACTGTGGCAGTCCAGTTGGTTGTCGAGGGCTGTACAGTAGAGCCTGGAGGCACACAGGCTTTTGTCTGAATCTCAGATGTGCCACAACCAAGGATTCAACGATGGCTAGCAATTCCCATATCCGTTCTCTCCTTCCTCCCTATCGAAACAGAGACCCCAAATCTTGGCAAGATGCTGGCCACCTAAATTAAAGACTCCATTCTGCCAGGCTCTCTTGGTTTGATGGGGCTATGTAAGTGAATTATGTAAGTGAATTTTGGCCAATAGGATACAAGTAGAATTGTGTAATTTCCAAGTAACATCCCTAAAATAAGAGGCATGCATTTCCATGCTCACCCTCCCATCCCACTAAGGTGCAATGAGAACACGTGAGTGGGAGCTGGAACAAGAGGCTTGGACCCACTAATGGACACCACATAAAGACCACAAAGTGCCGTAGCAGACCTGAATCACCCATCTCCATACTGGTTAATTAATTAAAAACTTCTATTTTATTTAAGGCACTCATAATGAGAATCTTCGTTCAGGAGAACCTGCCCACTTAATTAATTAACTTCTATAAGCCTCAGTTTCCTTAGTTAAGTGAGATGATAATGTTACTATCACAAAAGGGTCAGCCAAATAACTATTCACTGTTCACTTGCTTGCCTAGATCCAAAGTTCTTTCATGAGAAAAAAAATCCAACAAAGGAAACACTGCATGATACTGAGAGTTGCAGGGCAGCGCACGAAGAGGACTCTTTCAAATAAACAGTCTTTTAAAATCAAATGGTCAACTGATTTCCATATGGAAAACATTGAAACTTCACCTTTACCTCATTCCAAGTTGACTACTGATGTAGAGATGAAAGGAAAGCAATAAAGCTTCCAGAAGATCATACAGAAAAATATCTCATGCCCACAGAGTGGTGGGATAATTCTTCACAGGACACAAACCACTTCAGAAAACACTCAGACATTATCTACTACTGTGGATCTGATGTGCATCTTGTGACCCCATACTTTCCTAGGTAGAAACACGACAGATATGTATGTGTACATTCAAAGACAGGTAAAAGAATACCCATGGGGACATTATTTGTAATAACTCAACCCCACTAACAATTTAGAGCTCCATCTATAGGAGAACAGAGGAGTAAATTGTGTTCGATTGAGAACACCAACTACTACAGAGCAGCGGAAAAGAAATGAACTCCATTACAGCTATATATAACCAGATGAAAGAACAAAACCATTATACTGTTGAATGAATAAAAACTAGGTGTTCAAAAAAAAAAAAAAGCACATATTGCCATTAGCAACCAACATTTACAGCGAGTGAGAGAGGGATGCGGTGGCTCAGTTGCACACACCTGGGCATGTACCACAGCGCCCCCTACAGTTCACCCCTGGCACTGCTCAGACCCACCCACCACATTGATTTACTCCACCCAGGTATAGCTTCTTCTGGATTCTGTTATCGCAGTTCACTATACAAAAAGAGGGACAGTGGGATGAACCATAGCTTCCTCTTAATCCATGCTAGATTCCCTTTATCCTAGCACTTCTGAGATGCCTGATAAAATGATCCAGACCCTGACCCCCAACTGGCCTGAGACCCTAGTTATCCAGCCCTTAGTACAATGTAGTTGCTATCCTTGCCCATTTACAGTTAAACCCGGGCATACCAAGATGTGACCCGGTGGGTCATATGAGTGCCAAACATACTCCTCTGTGCTCTCATCATGTTGCAATACTCTCCCTGCTATTGATGATCAGAGCCAATAACCTGTCGGTATGCCACTTTTTTATTTGCCTATGAATTTTCTGGCCTTAGGAACCTTAAGTCACCATGTAGCAATGGTAGCTTAAAACTTAGTGTGACTCTTTATTTTCTCCCTCTACAACTCAGGACCTCTAGATACACAGATTCTGGACCCCCAGATAGACAGCTCAAATTCTTCAGTGGATCCTAAAGCCACTCCTACTCTTACCCCTTGGTTTTTGGACCCATGACTGTAGAGCTATACAATGACCACAAATTGATGGAAGGAGTGGGCTGCATCCCATCAGTTGCCCTGTCCCAAGGCTATAAGGCATCCTCGCCTTTAAGAGGTTGCATCACCACTCCACCAGGACAGCAGTTTCTGCTCGGTGGGTATGTGTAGGAACAGTGGGTCCCACAGTCATGTCTTCACTCATGCTTGTTTAAAAAATGGTGCCCTTGGTCTTAGGCAATGTTATAGAGCATCCCATGCTGGTAGACAAGACACTTAGCGAATCAATGAATACTGGGGCTGCCTGAAGCACCGCTGGCAATAATGGCAAACTCCTATCCAGAAAGTGGGTAAATTCTAGTCAGGATGGATGTGGTCTCCACTTGTCACCATCTGGCAGTTTGTTCTCCTGAAGGACTGATATTATCTGGAGCGCACAGAGTCAGTCTCTAATGCCAAGATGAGGGATGTTCAAGAACAGCTTTAAATAAACTTTGCTGGAAAAGGCTTGTATGAGTATCTTATTGCTGCTGCTATACCAAATTACCATCAACTTCGCAGCTTAAAATAACACAAATCTATCACTTCCATTTCTGGAGCCCCAAAACCAGCTTTCACTGGTTTCAAGTCAAGAGGTCAGCAAGTCTTCTTCTGGAGGCTGCAGGGGAGAATCTATTTCCTTTTCTTTTCCAGCTTCTAGAGGTTTCTGGTACTCCTGGGCTCATGGCCCCTTTTTCCATCTTCAAATCAACAATGAAGTAGCATAGCTTTAATTCCCTCTCTGTGACTCCTCCTTCTATTTTTGTGTATCCTTCCTACTCTGACTCTCCTGCCTTCCTCTTAGAGGGAACTTGTTTTGTTGGGCTCACCCAGATAATTCCGGCTAATTTTCCCACTTGAAGAGTCTTAACACAATCATATCTGCAAACTCCTTCTTGCCAAGTGACATATTTACAGGTTTCAGAGATTTGGGCCCCATTACTCTGCCAGTGCTGTTGGACCCATTTATAGCTTCCATCTCTGCCAGGAGCTGCTTGTTGAATGGTCTATCTTTCTCTGCTCCTGATAACATGGTCTTGCTCTAGAATTCCAAGGGTCTGTGCTTTGTTAGGGCTCCTTTATTGGAGTTTGCCAGAATGTCCGTATCATCCTTTTACGCCCAGATACTTCCAGCATGACAACCTCAGCCAAATGATATGGTCCACGTGACTACTTATACTAAAGACTAAACCTGCTGCAGGGGTCCTTCTTGCTCTGGGACCAACCTAAAACTAGTAGTCCTAATATAGCCCAAAGTGAAGTCAGAGCTCCACCCCACATATGAAATATGCTGCATTCCAAATGTAAAGATGTTGCCCAAACTTCAGGTTTCTATCTTGGTGGTAGGAGATGCAGGGACAAAAACTTGTTTTTGCTTTGGAGGACACGTTGCAGCATTTCCCAGATCACTCAACTAAAAACTGTACTGACATAGTGTGCCCCCTCATCTCTGCAAGGTCTATCTCCCGTCCTCTCAAGGTTGTGGTTCTTACCAAAGAACCATGTCCAGGTAACTTGATGGGCAAATGTGATGAGAGTTCTAGAAAAAACTCTCAGATCAATAGGATTGGACTATGCTGTTGTGAGCCTTGGTGAGTTCATCTAAGCTACCCAAGCCTGCTTCCAAAGGTCATCTGCGAAAGCAGAGTCTAGTAAACCCTCTGTACCAAAATACTGAATGATGAAAACAAATATCATACAATGAGGACATAGCGTGCTATAGACATGTGAGATCTACTAGTGGTAGAGAAGTTTTGTTCCAAAAGGTCATCCGGGAGCATGGAATGGGGCTATACCCTTGTACACAGCTGCTAAGTTATAATATTATAGAATGAGTACACAGAGTTCCATTTTCTGTGTTCTCATTGTTAGATAAAAGCCCATAACAATTTGGCATAATTTCTAATAGTGTGTATGCATTTGCTGGTTGATAAAATCCAGCCGGGGCTTTTAGGGACCTCATCTCCACCTGCTTCCATAAAACCTCTGCTGGGAACACTTAAGGCTAGTTAATGTGTTGCAGGGAAAATAAAAGTAGCAACTCCTATGAGGGACCCACAGCGTCTCTAGAATCCTAATGCTCTTCAAAATTCTTACCTTGATCCTCTTTTAATTTCTTACAACATTTTTCTGTCCATAAAGCACAGTCACTAGAGATATTTGGAACTGTGTTAAAGCCTCATGACATATTCTTGAGGCTGTATTAATCCATTCTAGTAAAGATAACCACAATGGGAACCACAGCTCTATGGGAGCTTCTTAGATAAGCCTGTGGCCATGCTCTTCCTCTGCCATGATCCATCCAGTGTTTGAAGAGGCCAAACTGGTGATTAAAATGGGGGATATGCCAAGAACCACCACCTCTGAATCTCTTCCACCATCTTTGTGATAATGTTCTTGATTAAATACTTATAACAGCTTTCGAAGAAACTCTTTCACTCTTCCACAAAATTTCCCCACTCTTCCACAAAACTTCACAAGGTTACAGTCTCCATTATATTACTCCATATAGGAAACTGTAGCCAGGAGAAGACTGCTCTGAGTTTTTTATGGGTTTCTATGCTAGTTCTTTCACGACCGCAGAAGCCTACTTTCTCCTCATTCTATGTGACACTGGGTTACTTTGCGTCAGTTACTTCATCCAGAAAGTGGAATAACATGCCTAAGGAAAAGCCATCAAAACTATATACTGCACTAGGTATCTCAGAGAAAAGAGAGGGGAAAAAAAATTGCACAGGAAAGCTTTGTCATTTGTTCCAATCTAATTCCATTTTTTTTATAAAACCTCCTTGACTCTCCTACTATAAATTTATGCACTAAAACAGTACACTGTATGTCTCTGAAGTTTCATTTTGTCCCTTATTCACATCAGAAGTTATCATCCATATGGATAAACCCCACATTAGGGTAGGTGGCTCCAGCATTCATGTTACCCCAAAAGCTCAGAACCCCAACTGTGGTACCTGATCCAGGCTTGCTCCTCCCGCCTCCTCCAGCAGCCCTGTCCTTAAAGCTTTCTTGCTTCCCCTCTGTCACATCAGAAATCACTTCTCCTGTGTTTGACTTTCTCACAGATTTGAAAGGGATTTCTACATACCCATGAGTTTCTAGAACACTAGTGCAATTGCATACTTCAAACTGTAATCAAGTAGATATTTCCCCTTTGCTACCTATTGCTATGGTGAGTCTATCAATGAGCTGAGATTAAATGACTTAGTATAGAGCAGGGTAGCACCTTCAAATAAGAGGTAAGAGGCCTAAAAGACATCAAACTGGAGTCAAAGAAAGACTGTATGCTTACTGAATCTATAATTAGCTTTGCTTCATGGATATATAACACGATATGGTTATGGAAGTGAACAGTTCTACCAAAAAGTGGCATACTGATGATTATGGGAAACCTGGTAAATTGTTCAAATCCTATTCTGCCAAAAAAAATCCTAATGCTAAAGCCTGTGGTGTGCTCCTTATACATTTACCCTAAATTGAAGCCATTAGTCAACAGATAACACTCATAGTCAGTTTTACTACTCATTTTTAATCACAAACAAACAAGGTTCACTGGACATAGGGAGGGAATAGTCTATAATTTGAAAGAGAAAGACGATCATGAAACAAACAAATCAAAAAACATTGACTTTGGCAGGTACCTGAGTGGCTCAGTCCATTTAGCATCTGACTCTTGATTTCATCTCAGGGTCGTGAGATCAAACCCTGCATTGGGCTCATGCTGGGCATGGAGCTGGCATCTCTCTCCCTGTCTTCCCCTCCCCTCCTCCTACATGTGTGCAGGAGCTCTCTCTCTCTCTCTCTCTTAAATAAATAAATAAATATTAAAAAAAAAAAAAACATTGACACTGGAGGAAACAGAGATAGTGCTAGTTATATTCAAATAAATTTGAAAAGATATTCCAGCCCCATCAAACAAGCACAGGATGTTCAGAAAAAAGGAACAATGAAATAAGAGCTAATAAAAATTCCAATCAACTGCTGCAATAAAAATTCAAAGGAATTATTGAACAAAACACTAGCAAAACACAATATATAAAAGAGATAATTCCAGCTAGACCAAATGGGGACTGTCCCAGGAATACATGGGTGGTTCATTGTTTAAGAATCAATCAATGTTGGGCGCCTGGGTGACTCACGTGGTTAAGCGTCTGCCTTCAGCTCAGGTCATGATCTTAGAGCTGGGATTGAGACCCACATTGGGCTCCCTGCTTGGTGGTGATTCTGCATCTTCGTCTCCCTCTGCCCCCGGTCATGTTCTCTCTCTCAAAAATAAATAAATAAAATCTTTTTAAGAAAAGACTCCATCAATGTTATTTCCCATATCAAGAAACCACAGAAGGAAAACCACATGAAAATCTCCAAAAACGTGGGGCGAGGAGAATCATGTAATAAAATTCAACATTGACTCATGATTTAAAAAAAAAAAAAAAAAAAAAAAAAAACTCTCAGCTACAAAAAGCCACAGCTAACATTATACTTAATGGTGAAAAACTAAATGCTTTCCCCTGAAAAAGAGAGACATCTACTCTTAACATTCCTATTCCTATTGTACTGAAGTTACAATACAAAACAGAAGATAACAGATGTCAGCTAGCAATGTGAAGAAACTGAAACACTAAGACATTGCTGGTGGGAATGTAAAATGGTGGGAGCTGCTTTAGAAAACCATCTGGCAGTTCTTCAGAACGTTAAACAACGTTACCATATGACCCAACAATTTCATTCCCAGGTCTATACCCAACAGAAATGAAAACAAGCACCCACACAAAAATCGATACACAAACAATTATAGCAACATTTTTCATAATAGCCAACAAATGGGGGGGGAACCAGCATCAATCATCTGATAAATGGATAAATGAAATTTAGTATAGCCAGACAATGAAATATGAGGTCACATGAAAAGGAACGAAGGATGGACGCACACAACATAGATGAACTTAGAAAATATGCTAAGTGAAAGAACCCAGTCACAAAAGACCATATTTTGTACAGCTTCATTGATGTGAAACGCCCTAAACAGGCAAATCTCTGAGAGACAGAGAATAGATTTCTGGCTGCCTGGGGTAAGGGGGCTGGAAGAGAGATGGGCAGTGCCTGCTCATAGGTATGGGGTTTCTTTCTTGCAGGGGGGTGGGTGGGGTTGGAGGCATCCTCTTCCCCAGGCCTGGCTGGGCTCTGCTAACACTTGGCTTCTGCAACTCTAGTCTTCCTAAGCTCAGAAGGATGATTCAGCTCACTTCCGACTGATACATCCTCCCTCATAAATGGTCATACCGTCAAGTGAGTCATAATTGAGTCTGGCCGACCTGGGAACAATGGTGCTCTTTGAGGTGACACTGCATTTCTGGGCTGTAATTTATTCACAAGCTAATACCATAGTTTAATTCTTAGAGGGCAAGTTTACTTCCAAGTCCTTAGGGGACTTTTCCTTTTCACTTCCTTGTATCATTTGTAAGGTGACAATGGGGTAATATGCAATCATTCACTAAATTATTTTTTAAAATAGAATATGGATGATGAATTGTCATAAGCCACAAAAATGACCCCTAAGGGCTGCAGTG
Organism: Mustela nigripes; assembly: GCF_022355385.1. NCBI lineage: Eukaryota > Metazoa > Chordata > Mammalia > Carnivora > Mustelidae > Mustela > Mustela nigripes. Next base: position 92,666,661 of record NC_081568.1, read on the forward strand.
TGTTAGAGTAGAGAGCCCTGGACTGTAAGTCAAGAGTTTCAACTTCAGCTCCACCTGCGGCACTGACTGACATGGCCCTGGCCTCAGTGGATCACCCATCGACCCTACAGAGATAGTGATATCTGTCCTCCTGGTCTCCAGAACTATTACAAAAGGTCTGTAAGTTGTAAAATTCCATACCAGTTTAGAGTCCAGGGATAAAAGAATTTCTTCAAGCAACCAGAGAAAGCACGACCATTCTACAGGGTATTTTGATAACTTCACCACATCCTCTGTGCGTCTCTCCCGAGCCCTGCCTGCTCTCAAGCAGCTCACCACCCAAAAGGCAGACAAGCCTTGAGAAGAGTAACGTGGTGTTCACAGTAAGCGAGCACTTCTATGATGAGAGCCAACCTGCCTATTGGGGGAAAGAGCTCTTTGCTGCTCTAAGCAGCCATGTTGGAGAGTCTCCTTTTACCCCCCTCCAGATCTTGCTCCTTTCTTCTCCAACTTGCTCTGTGCCCCAAGAGGATGACCTATGTGAATGCCCTCAGGGAGCTCTCTTGGCCTCTGGCTTCTAAATGTGTTTTGTCAAAGGGAAGCCCTGGCCAGAATGGGGAGGGAAGGAAAAAGAATGAAGTCAGAGTTATGTGTTGCCCTGATTCTGTCCCTTCAGAGTCCCAGTGGACTGGCTGAATGTCTCAGCTCCTGATGGAGGACGCCTTTTCCCTACAGCTCTCTCTCTCTCTCTCTCCAGGTTCTGCTCCCTAGGGTTGGTAATCGTATTCCCACTGTTACTAGCCTTGGAGTCCCACACTAGCTCTTGCAGTTTTCCTGTACCCTGTCTACACTTCATGAGTCCTTTTATTAAACTCTCCCCAAACCAACCGTGTGTTTCCCACACCTTGTGTCTTATATCCCACAGTTGACACAGACAAGCTGAGGCACTCATACTCAAGGCAGCACGAAACATTCCCTCCTTCCAACAAATATTCACGGAGAGACAACTCTGCCAGGCTTCGGGGACTATAGCAGTGAGCAACATGAGTAAATCCCCTCCCTGTATCCTCAGATGGCCGATCAGGGAAGGCTTCCTTGAAGAGATGACGCTGAGGCAGAATTCAGGACAGCATAGAAAACCAGACGTGCAAGGATCTCTAGGAAGAAATGTCCAGGCAGAGGGACAAACAGGAATCGTGATTTCTGGGCAGAAACAAGACTGACCTTTTGAGGAATGGACAGAACTCCATGTGGATATAAATCCATATAGATTCATCGGCTGCTATACAAGAGCAGACTGTACAGCCAAGGTGACCCAGAGACAAATTACCAGAGTATAATAACAGCTGAGGCAAGGGACGACATTGGCCTGCATCAGGCTGGTGACATGAGAGCTGGGGAGCAGTAGTACTCAGAAAGTATTTCAGTTTGATTGTGCACTGGATACAGGGTGAGGGAAACAGGGAACAGAGGATGTGGTGAAAAAGTGTAGTGTCAGTAACTCGGGCACCGTTTGCTGAGTTGGGGAAGACTGGGCTTTTGCAGGCTTCTGCAGGTTAGAATGGCCGTGGAGAACTAAAACCCTGTGTGTCCACTCAAGGCCCAGACCGAGATGTTGAGGAGGTGGCGGAGTGGGAGCCCGGCTGTCAGGAAAGTGATGGGAGGCCAAGACTCCTATGTGCGAGCCATCTACACAGGGGGCTGGATAGGATCTCCCTGCAGAACAGCGAGAGAGGAGAAGGTTAGGGACAGAGACTGAGCCAAGAGCATCTGCTGGGGTGTAAACCTTGGGGGAAAGAGGAAGCGCTAGCAAAGAAGAAAAGAGAACAGTAAAAAAGAAGGAAGATGAGGACAGGTGATGGGTGTTCAAGGCTCATAGAAGTCTGAGAGCCACATCACCTAGGAAAACCCTGTCCAAGAAAAAATCCATTGCACTAGATACTGCTGAAAAGAGGAATAAGACAAAGCCGAAAATTAAAATCACTGAGTTTGCCAACATGGAGGATGTTGAGGATTTCAACAGTGAATGACAGAAACAAAAGTAGGTTAGTGAGAAATTTAAAGGTTATGGAATAGAGACCAGCACAAATGGACAGACAGCACCAGTAACTATTTGAAGGAATTTTGCTGAGGAGGAGCAGTGAGAGGGGAAGACAGAGTCAAAGAGGGGCTGTTATTAAGACAGAAGATACTAGCCTATGCTTGCACGCTGATGGAACTTACCCAGCACAGAGAGAAAACCTGATCATGGAGGAAAGAGGGGAGGTGAATGAAGGAACAAGGCTTTGAGGACATGAAAGTTTCACTCTGTAAGCAGAGGAGATGTCCACTTATAGGACCTCAGACATTCCAAAATCTTGGCTCTGAATTCCAACGCATATTAGAATCCCTTGAGAGTGAAGAAAAAGTGTTCTACATCAGATTAAATAATTCAGAATCTCTGGGAGTGGGATTCGGACATCAGGATTTAAAAATTCTATGTAGAGGGCACCTCAGTGGCTTAGTCAGTTGAGCATCTGACTCTTAGCTTTCGCTCAAGGTCATGACCTCGGGGTCATGACCATGTGGGGCTTCTCACTCAGCATGGAGTTTGCTGGGGATTCTTTCCCTCTTCCTCTCCCTCTGCCCCTCTCTCCACTCACATGTGCACCATCTCTCTCAAATAAATAAAAAAATAAAATCTTAAAAAAAAAATACTACGTATAGCTCCTGTCGATAACCACTGAAGCAATGGAACAGCAGAGACTGAGTACAAAGGCAGGTAGCTAAGTCAACCTGGTGAGTGAAAGATGAGGCAATGTTCTGATAGCTTCTGTTTTCTCAAATAAATATAAAACAGGGTCTGAGCAGAGAGGGTATAGTTAGGCTGAAGAGAGAGTTAAGGTATGAAATAAGTTTAGGACATAAGAAAGCAAATCTACTAAATATATATATATATATGTCTCATATATATATACACACACACACACACATATATATATATTATAGGATTGCAAGGATTTGCAGAGAGCCCACTTGAGATTTGAGGTAATAAATATAATGTGAGCCTGAGTTAGCACAGCTGTGTTTCTTCTCTAGCCACAGCCATCCGGGTAGAGTCAGGGAGTAGGTGGACATAGTCTTTCCCCAAATCAGAAGCAGCTGACATCACTTGACTCCTGATTAAAGTTACAGTGTGGAAGCGAGTTGTCTTTGGAAATGTCCTACCTCCATCCCGCTTCCCAAAATTAAGGTACCCCAGGCTGACCTAACCCCTACCTTCAGCCCCCCTCCCCAGTGTTGTAAAAGAGGAGACAGTAAACCCAAATGGAATTCTGGGAGGTGGAAAGAGAATGTATCAGTAACTTACTGAGGCACAACTTACATGAAGTACAGAGGTGTAAACCTTATGCGTCCTTGAAAACTGTGCATTATTTTATACACCAATATGTGATCACCGCTAGATCAGGACATAACAATATTCCCGTCACCTCACAAGACTCCCCTCCCGCCAACACTCACATTCCCAGATGAGAGACTCCAAGGCTGATTCTCTAATTTCCAGCCTCAACCCAGACCAAGCCCACGGTCACAAAGGAAGAAGGCCTGAACCCACCCACCCTTCCTGCCTGCCTGCCTACCTTCCTTCTTCCATTCGCATAGAGATAAACAGGTGATACGTACTCATGTGGCACCTGGATCTCTGTTTTCTCTCCTTTATGCCAGAGGTTTCCTATCTCTTCTTCCTGGGCCCCTTCCAGAGCTGAAACGTACTACGCTTCCTGTTGTTGAATCCCAAGCTGATCTCAGGGCGGCAGACAGGAAGCCATCTACAAGGACTGGCTTCTCATGTCCCTTCCAGCCTTAACAGCTAATCATTGCAGGGGATCAGACTTATCTGTAGGCCGAGCCACGTGACAGGTGTTTGTCATTGTTGACTCAATTCCTTATGATTGATCAAGTAGCTAAAAAGCCTTCACGCTCTATGCCATGATCACAATCACTGCTGTTGATACATTTAAAACAGGACTACGTTTCTTTTGAAAAACATTGACCAAAAATACTCAGGTGTAGTTCAAAATATGTCCCAAAGATGGCACTACAATTATACTTTGTGATCCACTGTATCTTCAAGTATTTTTAATTCTGCTAACTTAGAAAACACGCTGAGAGGAAAACATCATGAGAGACCGGAAAAACGTGGAATTTTTGTTTTCTATGATTCTCTTACTGCTACAGGAACATGTCTTCAAATAAATAACATCACACTCTGCAAGGTTCTTTGAAATATGCAAAACACCATCACATACCTGATTTCACTGGATCCTCACAACAAACCTGCATGATTATTAATTTAATTGTATATCATGAGGATCAAAGATTAATTATGCCTAATTCAAGGTCACCCAGCTAGTAAAAGCAACAGAACCAGTTTTCCAAAGACCAGAACTCTTTTCCTGTACGCGTCCACTTAGCAAAAAGCAAATATTGACAGGTCCATAATTTCCTTTAAATATCGAGGGTTATTACGACCCAGCAGACACATGGGGTTAAAGTCGCGGAATTTGGAGATGAGATTGTTTGATCATCCTGGTTTGCTTGGGGCTTTACCAGTGTCAGCACGGAAAGTCCCATGTCTTGGGAACAACTCAGTCCCCAAGCAAAGCAGGATAGTTGGTGACGAGCTCCCACCTCACTTTGCGCACCGGTTAGCTGACAGATGTCCGACAGTTCTCTGGAAGCTCTGCCAAGTGGGACCCAGCACACTGCCCTGTACTTAACACTAGTCAATGCATATTTATGAAATTTTAATTCAGTGTTGTGTTTCATTTGGGGAAAAAAAAATAGTTCCTGCTTTTTCCTAGATAGGACATAATCTTTGAAGTTACTGTTGTTGACTCCAGACTCTTCAGCTCGGCACATTTGAGCATCCTTTTCGACTCTCGTCCCATCTAATCTCAACTTAGTCCAGACTTCCTTGAAGTTTTAATATTCGGTATGGAGGCAGCTTTTGGGGGAGGGCAGTAAAGCACAGGTGTGCAGGTTGGCGTGAGTGGGAGAGAGGGACTTTCCCCTGCCGGACTCCACACTAATACAATGTGAAGCAAAACCAAGACCTTTTACATTTCAGGTACTAAAGCACTTCCTCAATGTTGAATGCATGATACACAAACGGCCCGTCTGCCATTACCCTTGAAGCTATGGGTATGTGAAGATGAACACGTCACTGAGAACATAAAAACAAAGTCAGTCACTCGGGACTTGAAGTGTTCTTTCTTCTCCCCAGTAAATGAAGTTCTCAGGCAGGAAGTCGTTCTGTCATTATCGCCCCCAAAGAAGGGAGGAGGGGAGTGAGAAAGCCTCCTCAGGAAGAAGGATATGAAGAAGTGGCCATCTGGCCCCTGTCAGCATCCAGGAGATTATAGAGAGGAGGAAAGCAGTAGAGAAAGCAAGACTTGAGGTGTTTGCTGTCTGACTTCAGATTTCTGCGCTGATGTTAGAGAGAGGGCAGGCTGGGTAGAAAGCTGCCTCCCAGGATACCTGAGGAGCCCTGTGCCATACAATGCCCGAGGCCATAATTACAAGAGCAGCCCTTCAGCAACTCAAGGCAACTGCTTTACAGTAAAATTGGAAGGGTTATGAGATTACATGGTCTTGGGGCGCTGCCCAGTCTTCCTCAGCCGCTGGTGGTATAGAAATTGGCTAGTAGCTCCCATTGGCCTGTAGTGGAGTACATAGATGTTGGTGTTGCTTGTTGATAAACTCGCTGGGGTCATTCTACACTGACAGCCATGTCTCTAGGACAACAGCCCAGTCAAAGAACCAAATAGGATCCACGATCAGATCATAGGGAGAATATGCAGGATCACCAGCAGCTGAGGTGGGTCTGACTATTCCGAGAGAAATTAAGACAAGTTCTCCAGTTACTTCAGCAGACCTCAGAACAGGAGCCAGCAGGGAGATGAGGGACAAGAAGGACAGGGAACATTCCTTCCACAGAAGCACAGGAGTCCACTTCCTGATCAGAGCCCCCTCTGCTTCCCCTGCCATTACCACAAGAACACAGTAAGGCCATGACCCCAGGAGCCATCTTTGTCAGGGAAAGGAGGGAGGGTGAGAAACTGTGAAAGAATAGACACACACTGAAAAGGAAACAGTTGAAATGATAAATGCTTAATTTAAGTTCCCCTGGCCCACACTACCCAGGGGGATAGGAGAAAGGAGGGAGAGCACTCAGAAGGAAGACTGGATTAATTGTTGATCAATGGCATTTTCTCTGCACTTTCCTGAATCAGATAAGTAAATATGCCATTCTGTTGTAGTAGTTAATACAGCGAAATTTTTATGTATTGATAATTCAGCAAGCAGCTCTTTTGATGGATTAGTCAATCAGCTAATTGCTAGTCCAGAACTCACAATGTAGCAAACAGGTACACAGCAAGCTGTGAGTTTTGTTTTTTGTATTTTGTTTTTTGGTTTTTGTAGCAACATTATCTTTTGACAAATTGCTGTTCAGTGAATTGATCTGTTTCAGCCTACTGGTAAGGAAATAAAGAGAATCCCCACTCTTGCGATGTTTATTTTGATTTTGTATTGTCTTTGCAGCTCCAATTTTGCACTAGTTGGAAACAGGTTAAGACACTAAGATTGCTTCCACACCAGCCCTGCGCCCTCACCATTTTGGCATAAACATGAAATCTAATGGACCACGCATGATTGGTCACAAATCTGATGTGAGAGTCTCTCCAAATACAGCTCGAGCCTTTCCAGAATCGTTCCAGGCATAAGCAGGATGCAAAAGTGGGAAGGAGAGAAACAGGGTGGGGGAGAAGGAAGGGAAGAGGGCATGATCCAGATAATCCCGAGGGGAGCCCTCCGGGTGCGTGAACAACGCTTCCTCAGCCAGAGCTCGCATGCCTTGCCCTCACTTTGAGATCATCTTCCCCATCTCAAACCACTTTGTAGCTCCACAGCACACAGAATTCTTTCCCGTGGCTAAATGTTGTTGGTACGTGGTAGGCAACAATTTTTCTAAGGTCCACTTTGTATAAGTTGAGACAGGTGTCCCTGGGAGCATCTGTAGTAAGGCAGCCTTACAATCAAAAGCTTCCCAGTGTCATACTCCACAGTGTGGAAGTAGAGCTCTCTGCATGCCTGATGGGCCCGATTCTAGCTCTCTCTGCTCAACTCGACCCAGGCATTGGTGAACTTGACATGCTAAGGGTTTCCCAGACACCACATACCCCTTCAGCACTGTGTCCTGTTCTTCATTCACCCTCCCACACTGCCCATCTCCTGTTCAGTGGCTCCTTTTTCAAGACTCTCTGATAGCAACAACTGCATGACCCCTTCCATCAGCTACCTCAGCCCACACCCATTTTTTTAGAGACCTATTGCTTGCCTGTTTCACTCCTTTTGGCTCTCAGATTCCATACATCCCGTATCTTCCTTACTTCGTGCACCTGTCATTCCAAAGTCTGTAAGCCTCTCGAACGTAGGTGTTGTGTTTCATATTGTCAGACCATCACTGGGATGAGGACATCCACATCCACTCTAATAAGGGCTTATGGAAGTGAACGGAACTTTCAACTGCAACTTAAACACTTTGCTCTGATTTAGAAATAATTTCGCTTGCTCATACGCTCAAAATAGACACCATACCAAGTCATTCAGTAGAAAGAATGCTTTCAGAAAGATTTTTGTAATGATGGGGAAAGATGGCATTCAGAAATGAAACTGAATTTGTTCTTTGAAAAACAACTTTGGAACATAATATTCTTCTTACAAATTTGTTGAACAAAGCATACAGATCTAGTATATATAGATATTTCTGGGGGGACAAATAAATGTAGAGACAGACACTGAGTAGTTCACTATTATTAATAGGGAAAACCCTACAAAATGCAAGACATGGAACTAAAGTACTTATTTTCATATCTCAATAGGTCATAATGAGAATATGAGGTATTTTTACAGTGAATATAATATAGAGTGAATAATATAGGTATTTTAGAGTGAACATAATTTTTAGAGTGAATATAATTTTAGAGTGAATATAATGAGGTATTTTTAGAGTGAATATAATATAATATAATATAAAGGGTAGAATGAATGAAGCATATGTACTAATAAATCAGGGTCAGAAAACGAAATAATTTTTGACAAAGGGCTCATACACAGATCTACTGTGTACATATTTAAGTATTAGAATTAAGTCTACTAAGTATTAAGTCTACTAAAGTCTCCCTAAGGAAACTTAAAATTAATTTGTTATTGTAGTTTATGCCTATCTCAAGGCTATATCTGTTACCATAAATACAAAAGACAAAATGATGGTTGCCAGAGGTGAGGGTGGTGAGGGGATGGGGCGAGAAGGAGACATCGGCTTCCAGTTATGGAATGAGTAAGTCATGGGAGTAAAAGGCAAATCATGAAGAATATAGTCGGTGATACTGTAATAATGATCTAATGGGACAGATGGGGCTACCTTTGCGGTGAACACAGCATAACGAACAGACTTGTCAAATCACTAAGTTGTATACCTGAAACTAATGTGACATTGTGTGTCAACTGTACGCAGATTTGCTGCTGGGCAATAAGGTACATTCTTTTTTTTTTTTTTTTAATATTTTATTTATTTGACAGAGAGAAATCACAACTAGTCAGAGAGGCAGGAAGAGAGAGAGGAGGAAGCAGGCTCCCCGCGGAGCAGAGAGCCCCATGCAGGGCTCCATCCCAGGACCCTGGGACATTGATGAGCGGAAGGCAGAGGCCTTAACCCACTGAGCCACCCAGGTGGCCCTAAGGTACATTCTTTATGTCCTACTGAAATTGGTAGATCTTGGAGGTATTGAATTTTCATTTGGGAACATCGTCCAGAAATGTAGAGAAACTGCAGTTAGAAAGCAAAAGAAGGGGCTCCTGGGTGGCTCAGTTGGTTAAGCAACTGCCTTCGGCTTAGGTCATGATCCTGGACTTCTGGGATGGAGTACTGCATCGGGCTTCTATCTCCTCGGGGTGTATGCTTCTCCCTCAGACCTTCTCCTCTCGCATGCTCTCTCTCACTCTCTCTCTCTCTCAAATAGATAAATAAAATCTTAAAAAAAGAAAGAAAGAAAGAAAGAAAGAAAGAAAGAAAGCAAGCAAAAGAAAGAAAGGCTTAAAAAAAAAAAACAAAACCCAAAGGTTAAAGCATGCTTTGAGCTGTAGAAGTACTGGAATATTTCTGGTGCATATATAAGCACAATGTTACCATTTACATTTAGATATAGAGAGATAAATACCAGAAGAAAGAGAGCCGAAGGAGGTGGAAATGTACCCCCGCCCACGGGATGACGGATACGAACAGGGCGGGACAAGGACTATTTGTTTCGCTATAAGCTTTGTAAAACCCATTGATTTTTAAAACTCTTTATGTTGTCACTTTGAAAAAATTAAAATGAAATTGTATCTCAAGGCTGAGATGATGAGATGCTGACTGGAGGTGCTGCAGACCTGGGTGGAGCTTCTCCGTGTTGGGGTGGGGGGGGCTTCACTCTGGGCCCTAGGGGTGGGGGTGGGGGGACAGAGTGGCGAGGGCAGCAGGGGGTCTGCCACTCTTGTTAAATAGAGACTCTGGGGCTATTTTCCTGAAGGAATATCATAGTGTCTACAGTGGATCAATCAAAATTTCAGGATAAGCCTATTTTTAAAGATACAGAGAGAATTAAATAGTCTTTTCCTCTAAGAGGAACGACAGACAGGTGAGGAAGAAAGAAGTAAATTGTCACTTTCCCTTACAAGCCCATTTCATCATATGCATATACCACTGGGGACATCAAAAAAGAGTAAAAGCTTTTTTGCTGTAATCCATTATGAATCATTTTCAAAATGTAAAGGACCGTTTCCTATGGGGAATTGTGCTATTTTCCCATTTGTTTCTCTCACTTTACTGAGTGCAGTGCTTTTCACATACCAAGGTAATCAATAGGTGTTGAGTGAAAGAACGCCCTTCGCTATAGGCGTCCGCTGCATTTTCTCCATGTGTCTTTCCAAATCAGTCTCCACCTTGATCTACTCCGCTGACTTCCGGTTAGCTCAGACAATGGGCGGCCTGGAAGGAGGTCCGGTGTGGGAAAAGAAAGAGGGCCAGGCATTCGCTCCATCACCTCTTCCCCTCCTCCTTTTTTTCCCTGTGAGGTCCCAGTCTGGCAGTGGTCATGTTCACCCCCACCCCCACCCCATCCCCACCCCATCCCCACCCCCACCCCAGTTCACCGCTCTGGCTGGGCACCCTTTCTCCACCGCCTCAGTTCTTAACAGATTATAGCAGCCACCCCCTCTCCTTGTCCCTTCACACTCAAGGGAGGGGACAGCTTCCTGCTCTTTTGGCCCCTGTGTCTTCACCACCTGCCCTTAACCCCGCACCTTTGTAAATGGTCCTTTCTCTCAGCTTCTTCCATTTCTCTTTTGATTCTTCTGCTTGATTCCTCCCCTATTTCCAGCTCAACCTTGACAGATGCAACGTGTCCGCAAAGTACTTAGTCAATCCGGGTTCGATGAATCTTTAGAGTACAAGGCGTTGTACAAGGTAATGAGGGAGATACAAAGGTTCGGTCTTACCCTGGAGGAGGGGGCATACAAGAAGACATATATAAAGTCATACATTCAACATATGGATCAGTTTGATTTTTCATGCCTGTAAAATATTAGAAAAGAAAAGTTGGTAAACTCAGAAAGGGCCAACAACTTTCAAGTTTGCTCTTTGCCCACATTGTTGCTAAAGGAGCTCTTCAAGGGAGAGTGGGTATATATCTATATACTGGGTGGATATATACAGTTGTCTTATCCCTTGTCATAACTAAATTAGAATAATTACCTTAAGCATGTTTCTGGACCTGGGACTCCTTCCAGCACCTATCTGATATGCACTTAAGACCCTGGAGGGTTGATGTGGGGCAACAAGATGTATAACAAAGACCCAAGTCTTTTACTATTTATGAATGCATTTTTTTTTTTTTGCTAAAAAGCAAAGAATATCCAAGAATTTATGAAGTCAGAGACTTCCCATGACAGAGGGAAAGAAAATACAATTTCCTGATCCTGTTCCCTTTTGTCTACCCTCCTCAGCTTTGTCCTATGAGTCATAAGGTTGTTTTGCTGGAAGAGGAATTGAATTTGTAGACCCGGATTTCTAAAGTTTACAGCAGGCAGTATAGTTTACTAGTTAAGGGCAGCTGGAGTGTGGGTGGCTCACTTGGTCAAGTGTCCAACTCTTAGTTTTGGGCCCGGTCATGATTTCATGGGTCATGATCTCATGGGTCATGAGATCAAGCCCCAGGCTGGGCGCCATGCTCAGCAGGAAGTCTGCTTGAGATTCTCTCCCTCTGCACCCCCCTCCTCTGACTCATGTGTGCACTCTCTCTCGTTCAAATAAATAAAAAATAAATCTTTAAATAAAATAAGCACAGACTATTGGGTTCCATCTTGGTGCTGTTACTCCCTTAGACAAGCTATTCAGCATCTCTGTGCTTCAGTCAACTTATCTGGAGAATGAGGATAGGAATAGTACCTATTTCATAGGATCATAATGAAGATGAAATGTGCTAACATGAGCAAAGAGCTTGCACATAGAACATTCTCTATAAGTATTATCTGTTGTTTTGTAATTTTTTTTGGAGTTTATAAAGTCGTCTTGAAATCCCTTGTCTGCATTAGACATGGCCTCACACATGGATTGATTTTCTTGATGTGAAAAATTCCATATGCCCAGTAAAACTCTTGAAATTTTGCCAGTTAAATGTCTCTGTCTTAATTATGAGTCTTGATTGGATATAACAGTATAAAAGAGAGCAAAATTTAACATTAACTTAAGAACTCTTCAAACTCTAAGATACAGAAGGTTCAAAGGGAAGAAGAAATCATTGTTGATTGGGAACAGGTCAGGAGGCACTTTATGATGGTGGGTATTTGAGATGGAACATGAAGAAAGTCAGTAGGACTGAGAGAATGGGAAAAGAAAGGTACATGGCTTTCCTCTTGGGGAACCATTTTTAGTTACCAGATTGTGCTTGTCCTTTGTTAATTCCAGGGTACTCTTTCTAAAAGCACTTAATCTTCCTATGTACAGCACTAACAGGCTCTGATATTGTCTATTCTGGAAAAAAAAAAAAAAAGAGGGGCAGAGAGAAAGAGAAAGAAAGACAGCCAAATAAATGTTATATAACCATGTTTTTTGTTCCACTTTGCCAGAATTTCATTAAAGACTGCGTTCACAATAGTTAGGTACTAACTGGGGTGTGTGTGGGGGTGTGTGTGTGTGTGTGATCCTGATGATAGCCTTTCTCTCCCTGTTTCTAAATCACGTTCTTCTAGTTTATTCGGGGGCAAGGAGGGTCGGTGTCATACCTCTTCTGACTCAGGGCCATGACACAGCTGCTTCTCTCTGCCTGCAAGTGTCCCCACAGGTCAGTATTCACTTTTCTGCTAATTGCCCTCAAGACACCTGACCTATTGCCCCCTTGAAAAGATGTTGCTCCCCACTATAGGCATCAGCAAAGGTCACTGGATTTTCACTGTGCTAACTCTCTATTTCCCTCACCACCAGCCTCCAAATTTGGCAAATTAATTGTATACCGAAGACTGAGAGTTCTAGGAAGTTTACTTCCCGACAACACACCTTCTCAGTGAATATGAGATGTTCTGGGTCTTGAATGTCTTGGCTCCTCTACTATTGGGAATTGCCTTCCTTCCCCTTTTTTACTGCCAAATCTCTCCCTCCTCCTCCCTGGATCTCTCCCCTTCCGGATGCATCCCAGTAAAAAACCTTTGTATATTCTCAGGCAGACCAATTTATCTGTTTGTTTCATCGTGCTCTTGGAATGCACGCCTCAGGGTCTATTCTTTCACCCTCAAAGAGGTCACCTAGCGTTTTCCTAAATAAAGGCATTAAGAGGACTGGCTTCAGGTGCTAACTGGTAAACATGAGCTTGTAGATGGACCTCAGTGATAGAGAAAGAATTCTCACGGAAGAAAATAGTACTGGACCAGCCAGGATTGTTATTCCTCGGCTGCTGCGCTAGCAAATCGACAGACAGTAGCAAAACGGAAGGACCGCCTTCACTTAGTCAGGTTCAAAGTTAGATGAGTGTCTAAAGGGGGACTGCCTAGAAATAGAAGGGAGATGGAGATTACCTCGCAAGCGCTATATGGAGGGGATGCCCTCAGGGTACCCTGTAAGAGAATGAGGACAGCAGGATGGGACCAGGGAAAAAGCCAAGGCACTAAGGGTTCAGTCCAAATCTAACCCTGGTCTGATCCCTCAGGGAACTCTGGAGCAAGAATAGCACCACAGACTTATCCTAATTTGAGACGAGAGGTCCAGGCTCTCGCATCCACGTGTCAGTCAGACATTAACTGTGCACCATCCTTGGGGGAAGGTATAACCAACCTCCCAAGAATCTCCCGATGAGGTGGCCCTTCTTGGCAGAAGGTAGGTCTCAGAAAGGTGTTACCTGTGAGCTGTTACCAGATAAAACATAGAGCAGCTGTGGGATGGGTGCAGCAGCCGGACTGGGGGAGGGGAGGGGAAACATCTGCTACGTAGATTACATAGTAACAGCATCCACTGCAATCCCACACCTCATCGCAGAACTTTCCGTCCTAGTGCCCAGGTCTGGAGCTGACTGAAGCAGCCACAGGAGAGGGTAAGACCCTGCAGAAGATCAAACACATGAAACTGCATTCTGCCCATCACTTTCTTTTCTTTTCTTTTTTAAGATTTTATTTATTTATTTGACAGAGAGAAAGAGAGAGATCACAAGTAGGCAGAGAGACAGGCAGAGAGAGGGGGGAAGCAGGCTCCCTGCTGAGCAGAGAGCCCAATGTGGGACTTGTTCCCCAAATCCTGAGATCATGACCTGAGCCAAAGGCAGAGGCTCTAACCCACTGAGCCACCCAGGTGCCCCTGCCCATCATTTTCTTTTGCACTTTTTCCTCCCTAACTCAATTCAGAATGTCTATCCCCTCCATGTCCTCAGCATATTTCCCATTTTAAGTTTCTTATGACTCATCAAACACGAAAACATCCTTAACTTAGGTGTGTTGCCTGGTTGCACAAACAGTTGAGCTATCAAATTCTAACAGATAACATAACTAGACACATGCAGGAGACTTACACAGGATCGAGGCATTCCTGGGTTCTCATTGGTTGGATTCCTTGTAGATTGACCTAAATCTTAGGTAGCGACGCATAGTCACGAAAATTTTATTGCTCTTGCCAAAGAAGTAGATGCCATACTCATTTAATGTGTTATATAGCAGGTTTTCTAAGCAAATATTTGACAAAGTCCCATTCATTTGATAACTGCAGATAAAGGAACCCAAAACACAATTCCTATTTTTAAAAAAAGGAGCGGAAAAAGAAGATGTGCACGATTTTATGGTGTAGCATTAGAGCCAAGATCTGTCAGTTACCAAGAACAATCAAACTAATTCTGCCAAAGAAAGAAGTTAATTTCAAGGACTCAGAAATTCACAGACTCTAAGGATAGGCAGGGACACGGAGGGCAGCACTCAGAAGCTCTTTATTTCTTGGTGATGGTGTGGTCTCCTTCATCCCTATCTGTTTCTGCAGTCTGGTCCATTTGCAGAGCCTCTCAGTCATCTTCTGTTACCTCCTCACCTTATACAGGGCCTTGGCTCAGCTCACCTTAGATCACTAATAACTTGAAACGTCCCTCTAGGTCTCTTGGTTCAAATTCTTGAGATCGGGAATCCAGCCGGCTGAGGTCACTCTCTCTACACCCGCTGAACTCTCTACAGGATCAGAGAAGCCTTGTCACCAACTGTCTACTCAGCGTGGCTGAAGCAAGAAAGTTTAAATTAGAAAATTTAACTGGGCTTGATAGATACACTGATATTTACGATACACTGAGTTTGCAGAACCACACACAGTCATTCCAGGAACGCTATTTCGTTCTCTCTAGTCAGTTGCTTTTGTTGCCTCTTGGATCGTGTGTATTTCCACTTTTTTTTATAACCTCCTTTGTTTTCAAATAAAAGTATTAAAGCTGTAAATTCCTTCTTAACTATTTCTTTAGCCATATCCTACGAATATTGATGTATAGGATTTTCATTAATATTTAGTTCTAAACTGTTTAATTTTTTCAATACAAAGACTATTTTTTCAAAATGCTACAGTTTCCTAACTTACCTTTGCAACTATTCTTTTGTTTTAATTAGTATGTAGAACATTAATGCCTAGAATGCATTGAATTTGCCGACATGGCCTATGCTGTAAGCAAAAAGACCAAAGACTCAAACTTTGGAAATAGGGCTCTTGTCACTTACGGAAGATCTGCCTACAGAAAAAAAAAAAATGAGAGTCACCATCAGCCATGAGCCAGAGACCATTACCCATCAGTATTCACCATAGGAATTTTGAAGGGTTTCCTCTCCACAGGGGTAAAATGCAAAAGTCTCCCATGTACACCTTCCAGGAATTGCTTTGAGACCTCCCAGGAAGAAAAGACATTGTATCCACAAGTAAAGAATGATTTGAAAATGTGATTTAAAAATAATGGGAGGCACAGTAAACTGGGTTAAATAAACATTTGCAAGAGACAAAGTATTTGCCCAGTCGAGAAAGTGGGAATGTTACTTAAGTCTTTAGAGAGCTACTGGTGATTGTTCAATAAATTAAACTTCAAGAATATCTTCATGAGTTACTTTTTTTAAAGTTTTTATTTAAATTCTAGTTAGTTGACATACAGTAGAATATTAGTTTCAAGTATACAAGATAGTGATTCAATAATTCCACCCATCATGGGATGCTCATACAAATGAACTCCTTATCTTAACTTATAGAATACATGACCTAATATTCTATTCATATCTCTTCGCTTAATATACAATGTGTTTTGGTAAATATTCTGTGAGTTCTTTAAAAGGATGTGTATTCTCCATAAGTGCAAAGTTTTCTACACATCTGATAGTTCTTGTGGCACTTTTTGGTATCAGTCGTCTTTGCTATCTTTCAGTTTCTAAGTGCGTGTTAAAATCTGCATTCAGTTGTTGAATTACCTGGTTTTTCCTCTACAGTTCCGGCCATTGTTGCTGTATTTCAAGGCTGTTGTTACATGCATATATTTTTAATGGTCATGTTTTATGATCCCATATTTTAGTTTACCAGGATATAATACCTTTTTGTCATTTATAATTGTTGCCCCAAATTCTGCTATGTTATTACCATTGCTACTTAAGTTTCCTGTTGTTTAATATTTTCCTGGTATATGTCTCTTTTTATCTTTAATATTTCGTTCACTTTTTGTATGGCTCTTACAGAGAAGATACTGTTGAATTTTTTTGAAAGTCCAATCCAAATCTGATCTTAAATTGATCTGCTTAACAGTTTGCATTGTTTTAATTTGATATATTAGAGCTTGTTTCTGCCTTCTTACTTTATTCTACTGACACTCTCCTTTCTTTTTATTTCTTTTTTCTCTTTTGTTGCTCCTATTAGGGATTTGAGTGATTTTTTTCTTCTTCTGATAGTTATATATTATCATATTTCTTTTCTTTTGGTGGTTGTCCTTTAATGCCTACACTCGAGTTTATTTATACTGCGGACTTTTAAAATTTATTAATATCTATAACTTAATCCTAACAAGAAAAGTTATTTAACACACTCTCATGTCCCTGCAGGATGCCATCTAATCCCCCCACTTATCATGTTGATAAAATCTAGAATTTTAATTTTTGTTTATTATAAGAGTTTTCATTTCCTTTAGTCCTGGCTTTTAAAATAAAAAAACATACTTTAATAAGTCATTCTACCACCCATATTTCTCTTATCTCTTGCTGTAGAGCCTAGACTTTCCTTTCTCCACAAGTGCTTTCAGTCAAAGTCTGTGTGGTATGCTGTCTGAGGTATGTATGCAAGAGAATATTTTTATTAAACTTTCAAATTTGATTGAAAATTTGGCTGCGTATAAATTTCTAGTTTTGAATTTTTCTTCTTTCAGTTCTTCAAATATATTGCTTCATTGCCTTTTTGCATCTCAGGTCGCTGATGAGAAATTTGATGTGAGTATGACTTTCATTCCTTTTTGATGATCTGTTCTTTCTCTTGGAAAGCTTGTATAGACTTTCTTTTTGTCTTTGATATTCTTTAAATGTCCTTATCATGTCTAGATATTTCCTTAGTTCTCTTTTTTCATCTGAAACATTTTTTAAAAAAATTTTCCTTCTCTTCTTTACTTTTATTTTTCTTAATTTCCTTTCCAAAGGTAAGTTAGGAAACTGTAGCATTTTGAAAAAACAGTCTTTGTATTGAAAAAATTAAACAGTTTTGGGCGCCTGGGTGGCTCAGTGGGTTAAGCCGCTGCCTTCGGCTCAGGTCATGATCTCAGGGTCCAGGGATCGAGTCCCGCATCGGGCTCTCTGCTCAGCAGGGAGCCTGCTTCCCCCTCTCTCTCTCTGCCTGCCTCTCCATCTACTTGTGATTTCTCTCTGTCAAATAAACAAATAAAATCTTTAAAAAAAAAAAAAAGAAAAAATTAAACAGCTTAGAACTAAATATTAATGAAAATCCTATACATCAATATTTGTAGGATATGGCTAAAGAAATAGTTAAGAAGGAATTTACAGCTTTAATTTCTTTTTCTTTTCCTTCTCTTTTACTTTTATTTTCACAGGTCTCCTGTGTCCTAAATACTGTTCCTGCCCTTCTAAATTTCTTAGTGTTTCTTTTTCTCCTTTATTTCTTTATCATTTTTGTTAGTCTGGGAGAGTTCTGATTTTCCACCTCACTATCTCATCCCCAAGCTAAGTATCTCTGCATCTATCTGACACTTATTTTTAAGTCTCAGGGCTTCTATTCCAGTATTTCTAACTCAGATGGTAAATATTGTCCAATTTGTCATTCTTTTAGAAAGTTGAATTTTTCATCCACTAGTTATTTTGGCTTTTGAGCTCATGTTTTCCCAGGATGTCAGCTTATGTCTCTAATAATGTGCGCCAGTGAACTCCCAGAGTCGGGCGCTTGTCTGTGTCAGTCCTGGTATACTGAGGGAACGGAAGAAAAGATGAGTCAAGGACGGAGAATTGCAGGCACAACACAAACACTAATGAGCCAACTCCAAGCCTTTACCATGAAACCTGGAATAGGCTAGGTTGACGTCATAGCCCTAAGGGTTTGGAAGATCCATGCCCAAAGAAAGACATTGTCCTGCTTTCCTTAACACCGTACCCCAGAAGGACTTAAACCTTTGCCCTGATTTTGTTCCTAGCACACCAGCGTCAAAGTTGATTGTTCTAAGGTAACCCAAAAGGGAAGAAAGAGTAGAACTTAGAAGCTTTATTCAAACCCATCCTCCCTTTGTCACACCCAGCAGCCTTTCATGCCAGACTGAGCCACCCAACTCCTCCTACTCTTTTCGGATACGCCATAGTCTTCCCAGGGGTTTTTCACTGTCTTTGTGGGAGCTGCTGTTCCTGGAATCTGTACCTTCCTCTTCTACAATTATTACAGAATTGCTTTTGAGCATAGCAGCCTGCAACAGATACTAGTCTACCATCTTGGCAGAAGACATTTTATAGCTCTTGATCTAGAGTGGATTCAGCATTTTGGACCCCAGCATAGGGGCAGAACATTCTGAAGCAGTTTGTTACAGCCACTAGAATGTACCACAATGCCCACTATTTAGCATCCTCACCAGCAAAGTGTTTACATATCATTATATATTTTCCTAATTCAAGAGAAAAAAAAAGTACATCTCACTGGTTGAAGTGCATTTCTTT
Source organism: Mustela nigripes (assembly GCF_022355385.1). Classification (NCBI taxonomy): domain Eukaryota; kingdom Metazoa; phylum Chordata; class Mammalia; order Carnivora; family Mustelidae; genus Mustela; species Mustela nigripes. The sequence continues at coordinate 92,685,399 of NC_081568.1, forward strand.
GTTCATGAATAAAGCTGAAAATTTTTCCAAAAGGTTTCTTGAGTCCCTGGATTCCTTCTTATGAGAATTTGACTATAGCTTTTGCTATTCTACCTTTTTAAGGCTTAGTGGTTTTCTTATTTAGTGAGTCTCCTATGACTTATTTTGATTTACGATTTATTTTATTTACTGATTTATTTTGACAGTCAGGGTTTTTTAAAGTATATTATGAAAAGACTTGACAGTGTGATAAGAGTGATAACAGATCTGCTAACACCACAGAAATGGCATTCTCTAAGAGCTATCTATGAAATAAAGATCATAACATTTTTGGTTTTCTATGTCCAAAGTTATTATTTGTATGCACTCAAATCTGTCAATATTTTCCTTGATTATTTTATCTATTGTTTCTAAGCCTATAATTATAAGAAGAACTCTTCACAATCTTCATAGCTATCAAATCATATTTTGTTCTGATTTCTAAGCTTTAGTATTTTATCAGTCAATCCTCTAACCCATCTGAAATGGATTTGGGGCATGAGGAAAAATAGTTTAAAATGTAAAAATTAGAAATTGACTTTCTAAATGTACTCTCCTCTTCCTTTTATCCAGCTAAATTACTACTACAGTGGATGGCATAAGACCATGAATCCAGGCATTGCCAAGAAGATAAATACTCTGTTGTCAGATAAAGATTGCTCAGCCAAAAGAGAATAATGACAGAGAGGAAACTCATAAAAATGTTCTTATTGAGAGACTGTTGTGGTTTTATTTTGCTGTTCTGATAGCTTGATTGTTGGGGGATGGGCTACAAAAGGAAATGGAAAGAGCTGGCTGATTTTAACTCTTTATCTTGGGCAAAACTGCCCACCAAACACAAGCACAAAGCTTGAACTGCAGAGTTTCAGGGAAAAGCTGAACCTGACGACACTTTGCTAAGCTGATATTCTTTTATTTCCTGAATAAACTCAGTACCTCTAAGATTCCCATATTTTTTTTTCTGCTTACCTTTGATTCCAATATTAATGAATGTAAAATATGTACATTCCTTGCACCTTACCGAAACCTGTCAGTCATCCCCGCAAGCTGACCTTTGGTTTCCAGTCAGTCTTTGAAGGAAACCAAGGAAAAGTTCCTCGGTCACTTTTTACTAATCATCTGGAAAAATAAGAAACGCATGACAGAAATGTTCTCAGTACCCTTCCTGTGTGCTTTCTCCCTGAGGAAATAATTTGTTTTATTGAATTTATGCAGTTCTTACCTTCAACCTGGTGGAAGGTGTTTATCAAGCTGCTTGCAGAATTCATGCCTGGATAATTGTGCTGCTTGAGCACAATGATCGTCAAATTACTTGAACTAAATCAGTTTCCTTCTTTGTGCCTTAATGTTTTCATTTGCAGTGGCGTGTAGCTCCTGTCTGTTTGAGGATTCAGTTATTCAAAATATATTGTATGAATGTTTGAGGATCATAGTTGAATGGGATTTCATAATTGCAAAGAGAGGTTAGAAAAGGAACAATAGAAAAAGAAAATTTAGTTATTTTAACCTATCCACCATAATGGCAACAGCGGCTGCTAATTCTTAAAATGGTATTATCCGGCTTGCTTTACAGGGAGTTTTATTGCTGTTAGTTTTTGTTGTTGTTAGTGCCACCATGTCTAACATATATAAGTATCCCTTAAATAAATGAATTAGTGAAATCCAGCAATTCAAATTCTATACTCCAAAATTAACTAACGACTCTATGGCAGCCTAAAATCAACCATTTACAGGGACTAATTTGAAGAAAGTACATTAAATCGTTAGACAGGGCCATGCCTCACTAGAAAAAATGTAATACTATTTTGCAACTCTAAAAGCTAATCCCATGAGAAAGTAATTAAGAACAGCTCTGCAGTGCTTTGTTTTGGCCTGTTTTCTTATTCTATTAGGAACAGTTGATTAATATTCCTATTAGATGCGTGTAATTCAGATTAAATGAAAAAAAAAAAAAACAAACTCCACACTTTTCTATTTCAAGTTCTTTCTATCGTATTATGAGATCTGGTTCCTACTGGCCTTTATTACTCAGTGTTAGAATACTTCTCTTGGATGGGTTTTACCCATTAGAAGCCCCATATTATTAGGGGGCTAGGTTCTCAAATTGGAGTTCTCTTATTAGATTAGCTGCCCTGTTCCTACCCCCAGGCCACCCTGAGGGAATAGGTTCCGTGTGGGCAACGGTCAAGCAGGAAGATAAGGGACAGCCGGAAGGGAGCAGGACATGGGGCATCTGGCTAGGTTTTGTGGGGAGGGAAGGAAACAGGGGAAGCCCAAAATAATAAGGACAAACTTAGCTTCACCCTTAATGTTCAATCAACCAATCAGGCAGTCAACCAACATTTGTCGAGTACCTGCAGTAGGCAGGCACTCTGCCAGGTTCCACGCAACTAGGTCAGTGTCAAAGACCCAGCTTCTTCCTGTCTTTCAGTTTATAATCTAGAAGAAGAGACAACAGGAAGATCTAATGGTGACAATAGAAGGTAGAAGTTGATAAATGTCATGGGTTCATTCATTCTTGAATTCCTCTGCTCCCAATTTCTCTTAAATCTACTCTAAAAGGGCTCTCACCGTGCATTCAAAACTACTTTCATAAAGGTCCCCGGTGACCAAATACCAAATCTAATAGCCAGTTCTCAGCTTTATTGGACTTAGCCGCAGCATTTGTGAGAATTCATCATTCTCCCTGAAATATTGTCACCCCTTGGCTCCCAGGACAACACCCTTTTTCTGATCTCTGTTGATATCCTTTCTTGGTTCATCTTCTTCCGTTAGATTTCTTTATGTTGGAGTCTCCCAGATTTGGCTGTCGATTTTCTCCTACCGTCTACACTCACCGACTCAAGGATCTCATCTGGGCTTCTGATTCTGCATACCGCTTTCTTGTCTATAACTCCTTGGTGTAGATCTCCAACCTAGACCCCTTTTCTAAGCTTGACATTCATACACCAAATGAGTCGTTGATACTCCCACTTGGATGTCTAATAAGCACCTTATATTCAACTTGTCCAAACCCAGACTCTTGATCTCCCATGACCCCCAAAACGGACTTAACCCACAACTTTCCCCTTCTCAGGTAATGGCAACTCTAGCCTCCTGTTTCTTCAAGCTAAAACCTTGGAGTCATCTACGGCTCCCCTTGTTCTGTCATATCCAAAATCCTGTTGGCTATAGATTTAAAAAAAAATTTATGTCAGCTCATGTTTGAAATCCTGCAATGATTTTCCTTTTCACACCAGCATGAAAGCCAACATCCTTACAGATGGCCAAAAGGACCCCCATTGATGCCAGTTAGCTCTTTCACTAGTCCTTGCTCACTTTGGTCTAGACACACAGCCTCCTGCTCTTTCCCCAACACTCCAGGAATTCTCAGGGCCTTTACACAGGCCATGTCTTGGCCTGGAACATTCCTTTCCCTAGATGTCTGTATGACTAACGCTCCATGCCACCATTGCAATGGGACCTAACCTGACCACCTGATTTAATACCACAAATTGTGCACTCCTATTTTTTTCATACTTTTTCATTATTATGTAATTTTTAAATTTTAATGTTTTCCATAGCACTTAACACTTTCTAACATACTATAGAATTAAAATATTCATTATCTTTATTGTCACTCTCTTCCTGCTGGAATCCAAGCTCATGAGGGAAGGGATCTTCATCTTCTTGAGTCACTGATATACCTCAGTCACCTCAAACTGTCTAGCATCTTGCATGTGCTAATAAGATTTGTTGACTTGAAACTGAATTTAATGAATTTCAACATCCATTCGGCAAATGTATAGTATTGACTACGTGCCACACACTGTGCTAGAGGCTTGATACTCAGCGTGAATACAGTGGATTCATCCTGGTGTTCGTGGAACTCACAGAGCAGCAGAGATCATAGCCTCTGAGCAAGTAATTGCAACGTGATAATTAATGCAATGGAGAATCAGAGAGCATTCCAGGAACGCATACTGGAAATCTCACTGAGGCCTAGGAAGCAGAAAAAGCCTCCCGAAGGAAAAGACTCAAGTTCAAACCTGAATAAAATATGAGTGGGGACTAGTTAGCTAGTGGGAAGGCTGAGGAGCAGTGAGAAAACAGGTTGTGAGGGTATTGATAAAGGCATGTCCAGAAGGAACAGCTTGCTTGTGCCAAGGTGGTGGGGAAAGGCAGCAGGATGGAGATTCCATTTAAAAGTAAATTGAACTAACCAGGCACGATGGTAAGGACTGAGAGAACAGAAGTAAGCATGTACCAGATGGAGGGGCCAGTTGAAGCTTAAAATGAAGAGGCAGGAAAATGGAGCATTTGTATAATTCAGTTTGCCTAGAACATAGTGTTGGGTTCTTTTATTTATTTATTTATTTATTAGATTTTATTTATTTACTGGAGAGAGAGGTAGCATTAGCAGGAGGGAGTGGCAGAGGGAAAGGGAGAAGCAGACTCCCTGCTGAGCAAAGACCTCCCCGCCTACCCCCCATGCAGGACTTGATCCTAGGGTTGGGCTTTTCAGGAAAGCACTGAGAAAAGACAGAGTGGGACCAGAAGGCAGTGGAGAGCTCCTGAAAGACTTTATAGCAGAATGATAGCATGACCAAAACTGCACTTTAGAGAGATTGAATTTAGCTGCAGGATGGAGACACTACGAGAGGGTGAAAACAGCAGAGGGTGAAGGGTCTGCAGAACTTATCTCTACTTAAAGGACCTCATTTGCACTAAGGAATGAAAGACAAAGTTAGGATAATGAAAACTCACAGGGAACTAGGATAAAAATGGGGATCTCCGTTTGCTGTGAGAAATCTGTTACAACGACTGGAAATCCTTGTGTTAATGAACTTGAGCCATTCTTTCCATGAATGGAATGGAAAATGGTGACAAGAAGTTCTTTCAGAATGTGCAAGAGAGGGGCGCCTGGGTGGCTCAGTGGGTTAAGCCGCTGCCTTCGGCTCGGGTCATGATCTCAGGGCCCTGGGATCGAGTCCCGCATCGGGCTCTCTGCTCAGCAGGGGGCCTGCTTCCTCCTTCTCTCTGCCTGCCTCTCTGCCTACTTGTGATCTCTCTCTGTCAAATAAATAAATAAAATCTTTAAAAAAAAAAAAAAAAGAATGTGCAAGAGAAATGTCACAAAGACTCAAAGTCTAGTTTGCCTGGTAAGTGGTGAGCTCTTTCATCATCAAACCCTAGGCCACCACGGAATCAGGATGAACAGTTAGCTGGCCTGGGGTGAATGGCAGACATGAATCTACAGCAATCTGTTGAGACTGTCTCACAATTGGAACTCAGAGTTTATCAGAGATTCTCCACCCTGGATCGGAATCTCCTGAAGAGAATTTAAAAAATACCATGGCTACCACACACACACACACACACACACACACACACACACAGAGGAATGTGTGCGGGGGTGTGCATACACACACAAAGGTAACCATGAAGAGCTGGTGAATTTATTAATTGGCTCGATTGTAGTAATATATATAGATACAGATATATAGAGATATAGATATCTCAAAACATCAAGTTGTACATCTTAAATATACACAATTTTTATATGTCCAAGACATCTCATTAAAGCTTTAAAAAATACCAAGGCCAGTTAAGCCTCTGCCTTCGGCTCAGGTCATGATTCCAGGGTCCTGGGATTGAGCCCCGCATCGTGCTCCCTGCTCATCGGGGAGCCTGCTTCCTCCTCTCTCTCTGCCGCCTGCCTTCCTTGCCTACTTGTGATCTCTGTCTGTCAAATAAATAAATAAAATCTTTAAAAAAAAAAAAATACCAAGGCCAGGCACCACCCCAGGTGAACTGAATCAGAATTCCTATGGGTGAAGCCAGGCATTGGTATGACAGAGGTAGCTGCGTCTTCTTCTTCTTCTTTTTTTTAAGATTTTATTTATTTATTTGACAGACAGAGGTCACAAGTAGGCAGAGAGGCAGGCAGAGAGAGAGAGGAGGAAGCAGGCTCCCTGCTGAGCAGACAGCCCGATGCGGGGCTCGATCCCAAGACCCTGGGATCATGACTGGAGCCGAAGGCAGAGGCTTTAACCCACGGAGCCACCCAGGTGCCCCATGACAGAGGTAGCTTCTAATAGCTCCCCAGAATTCTCATTTTGGATCTGTCCAGCCACAGGCTCTGGAAGGCCTTCTTCATTGCACCTTCCTGTTGGCCTTGGGAACCTTCCTTGTGATACTTCCAGAGATAATTAGCTATAGTCAGTTTGACTCAGTCTGGCTCCATTAACTCATTCTTTTATTATTATTTTTATTACTTTAAAGGTTTTATTTATTTGAGAGAGATAGAGCAAGTGAGAGAGAGCATGAGTAGGTAGGGGGAGGGGCAGAGGGAGAGGGAGAAGCAGTCTCCTCACTGAGCAGGGAGCCCAACGTGGGACATGATCCCAGGACCCTGAGATCATGACCTGAGCAGAAGGGAGATGCTTAACCAACCCAGCCACCCAGGCGCCCCTCCACATATTCATTCTAAGACATTCTGGAGGAGAGTTTCATGCGGACCCGGGAGCATCCTGCTTTGAACTCATGTCTGTCTCTGTTCTTTTACTCATACATTGTTCACAAGACTTTTCCTAATGGACAAAGTTTTCCTCATCCTCATGTTTTGGAGTGAGGGGGTACCTCACCAGGGCATTAGAGGAACTGAAGGGAAACCAGCCTAGAACAGTAAGGCTGGCCAGAGATCCAAGCAGTGGTCCAGTCTCTAGGTTTTATGAAGATACTGACAGTGGGACAGACACGGAATGGAAAGGACAGAGTTGGGGGTGGTAGGCAAAGAAAGGAATGGGAAATTAAATCAATTATATTTGATTCAAATAGTCCTCTTTGTACCCCCAATTTTTAACAGTTACAGAGGAATAATTAAAGTTGGGGGGGGGTGATTCACAAAGCATCACAACATAGAAAATTGTGGAAATTGTTCTCTGTTAAACATTGCTTCATTGACAAACTAACACAAGTTTACCCTTTATATTTTTTTCTAATGTACCTTTGAATATTTTACTTTTTCTCTGTCTCTAAATTACATATTATATAGCAGTTGGACTGTTAGGTCACAAAGCAGAAGGCTGAGCTATCAATAAGTGCATTTTGGAAATGCTAGCAATCACTCCAGACATGTAGTTTCAGACTATGGCCACACACGCGCACACACACACACACATGCACACACACATGCACACGCATGGTATACCTGAATAATCCAAATGTTGTATTCAAAATGATTTCCGATCTTGGTAGTAATAAAGATTTTGCCATCCTTGGCTTTTCTTTGACTATGCAGGCAAGAGGTTAAAAAACAAGTAAGTGAGACAAAATATAAAAAAACAAAACACCTCTATAATGAGTGTCTCCTACACAGTTCAACATTTCTGTTTCAGACAAGGAATACGATTGTTTGACTTTCATCACTGTTCCCAGAGATACTTAGAAGCAATGTGTTCTGTACCAAATCCCTTTCCTGTTTTTTTTCCCTCTGCATTCAGGGATATAGCGCAATCACCTAACTATCTAACCAGCTGTCCTATTGAGTTAATAATAGGACACTTGCTTTTTCATTCTGGAAGTTTCCTCGTTCATTATTTCGATTCAATAACACTTATCTCGATTACAAAGTACACCAGACTGGGAAGTTTTTGACAGAGAAATACGATATCCAAAATTTTAGAAAACAGAACATTTGCCAAATTTTAAACACAATAGCTTGAAGTCACTGGTTTAAAAAACATATATACAGATCCTTTTGTGCTCAAAACTTTACTGAGGGCCCCGAGAACTTTTCCACAGTTAGATAGCAGGCCCTGGGGACTGAATGTGCTCGAAACAGAGCATCCTCCAATGCAAACACCTATGGGGACTGGGCTGCAGTCGGTCTCAGTGGGATTCAGAAACAGAATACTGACAGAAGCATCTTTGGGATGTTTGCTCTGTCCCCATGTGCATCAGTCAACTTGTGCTGTACCGATAATACTCCCTAAAACTCTTGAGGTACAACAACAGACATGTCTTTCTCCCTCTCAGGTCTCGTTCCGACCGACTGGGGCTCTGCTGGCTAGGCCTGGCTCTGGTTGTGGTCTGTGTCATGTGTCTCTCATTCTCTGGGTTTCCTTCTGCCAGAGAAGAAGACAGAGGCACGCCTCTGAAAGCTTCTGCTCAGAATGGCTCAGTGTTTCTTCACCCCAAGTCCCATCGGTCAGAGCCCAAAGCCAGGGAGCTGATGACAGGTCTTCCTCCCACAGTGAAGCATGACAAGGCAGGGAAGGGAGCGCAAATTGTGGAAAACGGTACGATCCACTCTTCAGTTGCTCTACACGTCAACGTCCTGTTGCCCCAGAGTTAGGGCTCTGGCAGAAATGTTTATCAACGTGGTTGGAACATAAAACCCAATTTAAAAAATTGTTATCACAAGCAAGATAATAGCAATGTCTCTCTCATAATTTGAAAACACGGATAGTAAAGCCAGCCTACTTTGCCACATGTGGTAGGCAGCCCACAGAATGGCCCCCGGCGATCCCTGCCTGCAGGCATTTCCCCGTGTGATTCCATCTCCCTGAGTGTGGCCTGGACCACACGGCTGCATCCAGGAAAACCACTCCTGCATTTTCCTTTACTCACACATGCACAGTACTTCTGACGGCCTGTGTGGATGTGTGCGGTTTCCATAAGTCAAGCAATTCTCTGCACTACCAGCTGGGTGCCCTACAGCTTAATAAATTCTGATTCTATCTACTTGGAGTTAGCATCATCCAATTTCACAAGTTTGGAGCTCAATCCCTTAGCGGTCCCGCTTCAGACACCGCCCCCGAGTCCCAGATGTCGCCTATACTTCTGACCAATCAGCTCTAAAGTGGGGTTCCTACAACCCCTCCTTGTATTTAATAATGTACTACAATGACTTACAGAACTCAGGAAAACAATTCCTCAGACCGGTTTATTACAAAGGACATAATGAAAGACATAGGGGAAGAGCCAGATGAAGAGATGCACAGGCGAGGTGTGTGGGAAGACGCTCGGAGCTCAGCCCCCGCCCCCCAGCACCTGCAAAGGTTCACCCACCTGGAAGCTCTTCGAGGGATTTTAATGGTGGCTTCATCATCTAGACATACTTGATCATGAACTCCGGGCCAGTTTCTCTCCTCTTTCTGGGGGATGGAGGATGGAGCAGAAAGTGCCAATCTTCTAATCATGGTTTGGTCTTTCTGGGAACCAGCCCCCAACCTGACTTTCCATTAGTCCACCAAGCCTCACCTCTTGAGAACAAACGATACTCCCGTCACTTAGGAAATTCAATGGGACTCAGGGCTCCGTGCCGGGAACTGAAGGCAGACACCTAATACACATATTTTCTATTATTTCACACACTCCCTTCAAATAAATGAAAAAAGGCAAAAGTGATGGGTTGTCACTTCTGAGATTAGGTTATAAAAAGACTGTTACTTTTCTCTCTGTCTGTCTCTCTCAGAGTTCTCATTCTAGGAAAGCCTGTTGCCATGTTGTAAGAAGCTGATGGGACAAAAAACTAGTGTGTTCCTCTAACAGCCAGTGAAGCTTGCCAACAGCCACGTGCGTGAGGATGGAAGCCCACGAGAGCCTGGGGATGACTAGAGTCCTGGCCAAGACCTTGAGGGTGAAGGTTCATGAGTCCTCACGCTGAGGCTCCCAGCTAAGCTGCATCCAGATTCTGACCACAGAAGCTGAGATAATAAACATTTGTTGTCCTAAGGTGCCAAGCTTGGAGATAATTTGTTATGCAGTAATAGATACCTAATACACCATATGAAAATCGGAATAATTAAATTGGCTGGACTTCCTGCTAATGCTTACTGAGATAAATGCTATTATTAAAAAGTGAGACTTGAATCTAAGAAAAAAGAACAGTAAGTATCTAAGTCATTACACCTAAATTAAATTACAAAGAATGACAATATTCTACCACTTAGCTGGACATACCTGTAAGAAGTTTTGTTTTGTAATAACATAATGAGGTAATGAGTAGCCATTTTGTAAGGGTAAGAGAAAGATGATTACTTTTTTAAAGTTTTTTTTTTCCCCCCTTGGTGTGTGAGAGAGGAAAAGGAGAAAGAAAGGGAGAGTGAGACCATACACAGCTTCAGATAAAAGTGTTTTTTCAAGGGTAAACAGTCCCAAATATACGGGAACAGGCTGCAGTGAGAGATCCTGTGGATATAGCTCCAGTCAGGATGATCTTATACTAGAAACTCCTATAGCTTTAATCACACAGTTCAGACATTGGCTCTAAAAAGAATATCAGGGGCATCTTTGTGGCTCAGTTGGTTAAGTGTCCAACTCTTAATTTTGGCTCAGGTTGTGATCTCAGGGTCCTGGGATTGAGCCCAGCATTGGACTCTGCACTCAGCCCAGAGTCTACTTGTCCCTCTCTCTCTCTGCTTCTCCCCCATGCTCACATGCTCTCTCTCTTTCTCTCAAATTAATAAATTAAATATTTGAAAATAAATAAAAATTAAAATTAAAAAGATAAGTCTCAGTGTAAAGAAGAGAACAGCCCGATATGGCCAAAGACCAGATTTTCTATAGATCTCTATATTACTTCAAGTCCAGTCACATGCATAACTAGAAGGCTTATCCTTTTTTCACTTTTCTTTTTTATTCTCTTATTTGCCCTCTTCCTATCTTGGGCTGCAGGCTGTGCTGATACATTGTTTATATTGGACATATGCTTGTTGAATGAATCAGTGAAAGAAGGAATGGAGGAACTGAAGCTCAGATGCTGACCGCATAAATTGATGCAGCTTCCTACACAGTATCATTTTTACTCATTAGAAACATAGTGCTCAGGTTCCCTGAATCACATAGGCTAGAACAAGTGAACTATGAATATGAGACTTATTTCTAAGTAACATGCAACACTTGTGCCTGAGGCTGTAGGGTATTCACTTTCTATCCTGAAGGTCATGTGTACACTGTCAAGTTCATTTAAGTGACCTCCTCAGATCATTCCCTCCCCGGTTCATGCTACTCTCATTCTTTTACCTGTTGGCAATTTCTTGGAAAAGTCATTCCTGCGAGACACTCAGTTTTCTTTAAAAATAAATAAATAATAATAATAATAATAATAATAATAATAATAATGTTCTCGGTGACCAGAAAATCAGTAAAAGCAATGAAGGCTGTAACTCCTATACCCGGTTTAAAAGTTAGATATGCAAAAATAGAGTCTTAAATCATATATAGCACTGTTATCGTCCACCAGCTTCTGTAAGAGCCAAAAAGGGCAGTAGGAGGGGGTGCTGTCATGTCAGGTGATTCGTGAGGTCCTTGATGATGCTCCCTTTTACAAAGTTACTCTCTATTTCCTGCACGTACCAATACCAGTGAGATTCCATGCCAGGGAAAGAGTTCCCTTTCTCTTACATATTCGCCTTGCAAACTCCTGCTCCTTTTCCTGAGTCCAACCTATGGAATCAGCCTCTTCCAGCCACCTCCCACCCCCAAGGGAGAGCTAGGCGACTCGATGCCCACCCCCCAGGGTGTACACCTGTCTGTCAGAGCACTGAAGGTATTTGTTGACATGGCTTTCCTCTCACGAGATCAGGGATGAAAGCTCTGTCTTATTCAATTCCGGGTTGGGTGTTAACATAAGGATGTTAATGAATGATCCAGAAACGGTCTCAATATTGTTATTGGTTCAAAAATCTTCCACCAAGTATCCTCATTGAGGGAGGATCATTTTTATATCAGTAGCCAAATAAGGGGGGAAATGTCATCATCAAAGTATTTTTAAAATATTTACTGGCTGTATGGTGACAGATGGCAACTGTACTTATAGTAGCGAGCACAATGTAAGGTACGGAATTGTCAAATCACTATGTTGTGCACCTAAAACTAATGTAGCACTGTATGTCAACCAGACTTCAATAATAAAAAAAATTATTTTTAATGTTTAATGGCTGGGAAGCCCCCTTTAACTTACCACAGCATTCTGGTAGAAGACGAAAGCAAAGTATGTGACTTGGTAAAGAAGGCCTAAGGGAGGCCCACATCCCCCAGTTCCGTCATCTTTGTTGTTATATCCTCTCTCCTCACAAAGTCAGAGTTGGGATTTCACCACAACAGTGAGAAGGAAAGTCATTTCAAGGCACTCCCCAACGTGTGCCCCTATCTCCGGCTCCCTGGACCATGAGTGGGGCCTCAGCTAGAGTAAGGATGACAGTGGGAGGAGAGAACACAGATAGAACAGCCAGGCTCCAACCCCACTTCTCACAGGGGACAAAGGCCTTGATTCACTTAACTACCAGGAGCATGGACTCAGAAAACAGAACATGAAGACTTTGTGTCACCTCTATGCACCAATCTTTGATGTAAGGTGACCTGACCCACCAATAAAAAATGGCCCCAGTAAATGTCAAAATTAATCAATCAGGTTATGAACTTTCTCCCATAGGCAAGAGTCAATAGGGGAATAAGAGGTTAAAAAAAAAAGGGGTTGCCAGTGTTTATTCCCAAATCCCCCCTGATGGTATGTCAGTGTCATCATTCAGGAAGCACATTGGGACAGAGTGGGGAGTGTAGCAGGCAAGGGGGTGGTGGAAGAATAGGGCAGCACCCTGGGAAGATGAAGGAGAAGGAAGCACGAATGGGCAGGAAAAGGTTTTGGACCATAGTTCTGATCTAACACCTGTGAAAAGCAAAGGAGAAGGAAACAGGATCATTAGAAATGCTCTCAGACCACAGGGGGGATAGATTCAACAGTCTCAAGCAACCTAGCAAGAGTTCTGAAGCAAAGATCAATGTGATGGTTAATTTTAAGTGTCAATTTAGTAGAGCACAGTACCCAGATATTTGGCCAAACATTATTCTAAATATTCTGTGAAGTTGTTTTTTTTTTAGTTGAAATTAACATTCAAATCAGCAGACTCTGAATAAAACAAATTATCCTCTGTAATGTGGGTGGGCCTCATCCAATCAGTTGAAGGCCTTAATTTCAAAACAAAACAAAACAAAACAACAACAACAACAAAAACCCTGATCTCCCCAGAAGAAGAAGGCGTTCTTCAACAAGATGTCTTTAGGCCTGAAATTTATTTTGGTATTCATACATGAAATAATAGAAAATATGTATATTTCAGTTTCCGCCTGCAATTCCTGGCACAGAGCTCCTCAAATCCTTGTAATTTCCTAAGGGATAATAATACTATATGTAGTGAAAAGAAGGGCCATATGTACCCCAATGTTCACTGCAACAATGGCCTCAATCGCCAAACTGTGGAAAGAGCCAAGATGCCCTTCAACAGATGAATGGATAAAGAAAATATGGTCCAAATATACAATGGAATATTAAGCAGCTATCAGAAAGGATGAATACCCAACTTCTGCATCAACATGGATGGGACTGGAGGAGATTATGCTGAGTGAAATAAGTCAAACAGAGAGAGTCAATTACCATATGGTTTCACTTACTTATGGAGCATAAGAAGTAACATGGAGGACATTAGGAGAAGGAAAGGAAAAGTGAATTCGGGAAAATTGGAGGGGGAGAAAAAACATGAGACACTGGGCTTTGAGAAACAAACTTAGAGTTTTGAGGGAGGTAGAGGGATGGGTGAGCCTGGTGGTGGGTATTAAGGAGGGCACGTATTGCATGGAGCACTGGGTGTGGTCCATAAACAATGAATCTTGGAACACTGAAACAAATAAAAGTAAGATGTGAAAAAAAACGAACACTAGGTGCATCTTTTGTTCTAATATTTTGTTCTAATATTTGGTCTGCAGGCACCTTGGACTGGACTTTTAAAAAAATATATATATATATTAAAGATTTTATTTATTTATTTGACAGATCACAAGTAGGCAGAGAGGCAGGCAGAGAGACAGGCAGAGAGAGGGAGAAGCAGGCTCCCCGCCGAGCAGAAAGCCCGATGCGGGGTTTGATCCCAGGACCCTGGAATCATGACACGAGCCGAAGGCAGAGGCCCTAACCCACTGAGCCACCCAGGCGCCCCTGAACTTGGACTTCTAATTTCTCAAGAGAATACATTTCTGTGTGTTAAGATGCCCACTTCATGGTAATTTATTACAGCAGCTATAAGAAACTGATACAGCTCTCCATTATTTCCCCCAAACTAAGAAAGCAGTGAGTACTTTGGTTGGGGACCCTGATCTACCATGCATCCAGATGATATGCTTAAAGCACTGTAGAAGGAGAAAGAGCCATTATCTCTTAAAGAGCAAAGAAAATGAGAGGTTTCCATCTGCCTATTCTTAAAAGTGTGAGAGTAATCATTTCTATCCTCAGCACCTATAATTAGTCTTTAATAGTAAGCAAGTCCTTTATGTAGAATGTATGCATTGAGGTTATCATTTCACATGAAATCCTGTGGTTTTGTCCTTTAAAAATGTATAAGGGTTCCTTTTCTTTTAGTATCCTTTTGTCATTCATTGTGGTCCTTCTGCTCTCCTAATTAATGTTTCCATGAATTAAAAAAAAAAAGTCCTTGTTGTTGATTTCCTGGTTTTATTTGTAGGAGGAGATAGAAGGCCTTTCTAAACTTGATTTAATCATTTATTTATAAGAGGTAGATTTTTTTCAAGGCATGTTTTGCAGCTTGCATTCAAGATTTCGTTTCTTATTACATTTTTATATGCATGGCTTCTTCTTACGATGCATTTTCTGTAGTTATTTAAAGCCACAGTTTATTAAATCAAGAATTTAAAAGTGGCAGACCCTTTTATTGGCAGTGTATGTGTGCAACCAATAGCATTCATTATACAAGTTACTTTTCATGTCTTTGTTTGTCAGGTTTTTGTTTGCTTTGATCCTTAATTTCTTTGGAGATTATTTCTATAAGAGCAAATTCTATAAAAAATGGAGCATTTATAGAGAGTGATTCTCACTGCTGTGTATGTTCATCTTATTTCTCAGATTTTTATACATTTTGCATATTAATTATGAAGTTCAAATTAGATAGTTTCTATTATCTACATTATTTATTGCTACCAAGTTGTCTGTTTTCTGTAGTTCTTTACTGTTTTACTTTTCATGTCCAATATAAAAAGGATACTATTTCATTAGGAAAGCAGTGTTCTCTTTTCTTCCACAGCTTTTTTTTTTTAAAGATTTTATTTATTTATTTGACAGAGAGAGATTACAAGTAGGCAGAGAGGCAGGCAGAGAGAGAGAGGAGGAAGCAGGCTCCCCGCTGAGCGGAGAGCCCGATACGGGACTCGATCCCAGAACCCTGAGATCATGACCTGTTTTTTTTTTTTTTTTTCCAATGTAAGGAGTTTTTTTTTTTTTTTTTTTTAGAGCTTTATTGAGCTATATTCCATATACCATACAATTCACCCACTTAAAAGTGTATATGTCAATGGCTTTTGATGGTGTTTTTTTCATTCGTGATTAACTCCTCATATAGGAATCTCCATGACACCCAGTAATTTCCATGAAAAGAGCCTGGAGGGATGGAGAAGAAGCTGAAGAAGTTATAACCTAGGGTCTGCAGAGGGACGATCAGCTGGAAGAGAGGGGGAAGCTCTCCTTCAGGTCACACAATAGTCACTGCCTCACAGCGACCTGGGAGAATGGCACAGGCTGACGCAGGACCCCGCCCCTCAGGGCATGGAAGAGAGGTAAGGTCTAAAACAAGATCACTAAGCGACAATTTGTGCGATGAATGGTGGGATATGTAGCTTCCCTCACCCAATCCACTCCCCCAAATGCTAGCAGCCAGGATAACATTAACACACACACACACACACACACACACACGAAGGAAAATTAGCAGATTTTTTTTTTCAGGGAAAAAAATGAATGCCCCAGGGAAAAAAAAAGACTTTCACAAATGACATTTAGTGGTCTCCAAATACAAATGTGGCAAGCCCACACTTTGACTCAGATTTTTAGTACCTAACATTTCAACATGAAGAGAGTCAAAGATCACCAGACATTTAAGGAATGTTTTCTATGAAAGAGAGTCCATCATACACATGCGCATGCACACATACACACACAGACACACACACTCCTGGCACTTGGAGAAAATGGAGACACACCGACAAGGAGGGACAAAGGAATTTAAAAGAGAACAAAACACGTACAAGAAAGCAAGCAAAATCATACTAGATGAACTGCCTTGGTAGGGTATAATTATTACAATTATTTTTAATTGTAATATAATTATATATATAAAATTATCATAACAATGTAAAGACAGATTAAATAAGGTGATATAATTATATTGGGAGGGGCAGGAGGAACAGAAGAATACAGTTTTTAAAAGCTAAATCTGGGGCACCTGAATGGCTCAGCGGGTTAAGTGTGTCTGGGTCGTGATCCCGGGGTCCTGGGACGGAGCCCTGAGGAGGGCTCCCCATTCAGCGGGGACCCTGTTTCTCCCTCTGACCCTCCCTTCTCGTGCTCTCTCTCTCTCAAATAAATAAATAAAATCTTTTTTAAAAAAGTAAAAAAATAATGTGGGCGCCCGGGTGGCTCAGTGGGTTAAGCCTCTGCCTTCG
This sequence comes from Mustela nigripes, assembly GCF_022355385.1. Classification (NCBI taxonomy): domain Eukaryota; kingdom Metazoa; phylum Chordata; class Mammalia; order Carnivora; family Mustelidae; genus Mustela; species Mustela nigripes. Next base: position 92,701,908 of record NC_081568.1, read on the forward strand.
GCTCAGGTCACAATCGCAGGGTCCTGGGATCGAGTCCCGCATAGGGTTCTCTGCTCGGCAGGGAGCTTGCTTCCTCCTCTCTCTCTCTCTGCCTGCCTCTCTGCCTACTTGTGATCTCTCTTTCTCTGTCAAATAACTAAATAAAATCTTTTTTTTAAAAAAGTAAAAAAATAATGTAAAATAAAAAGCTAAATCATCTACACTGTGAAGCAAATCATAGATGATGTCTAAAATGGATAAATCAGTAAGTTGCAAGTGAATTATTTTAAAATGTGGAGAAAAGCATCCACAAGTATCAAACGGACAGCTAAGCCCATTGTAAGGGCCTGCCTCAGGGAAGTGGATTGGATTAGCACTGCGGGTAATGAGAAGGAACTGTTTAAAAACGACTGCTTTCATTATAAGGCTTTTGGAGAACTATTTAAATGTTTATATTTAACTATCCATACATATCACTTTAATAAAGAACACAAATTAATTAAAAGTATAAATCCAAATATAGTAACTTCGTGGGCAATTCTTGGTTTGTGTTCTGAATTACAGTTTGTAAAGGGAGAGAAGCGGGGAATTTTGTACTCTGGCTTGCTGTGTTAACAGACCAAGCCTTCTAATATTTTTAAGTCAACTGGGTATACATCCTTACATGATTTCTCAATGGGGAAAATTTTAATAATTCTTCAGAAAATAAACCTTGAAATTTAAAAAAAGAAAGCAGGCAATCATTTTTACTGCAAAGAAGAAATAAAAATTTCAAAAGGTGGTAATAATATTTTTCTCAGATATATGTCTTTGGCCTCGACCGCCTAGAGGATGTGAGAGCTGACTCTGTCCCTCCTAGTCACTCACCTCCTCCCACTTTTCGGCCTTCCTTCCCTCCCCTCCCTTTCTCCTCTCCTGTCCCCTTCTCCCCTGCTGCAACTTCTACCAGCACTGGCCATACCATGAAAGATTTTTTCTTTTCAGGTATACCTCACTGAATAAATAATGACAGGCGAAGAGGTAAAAATTTCTTTGTTCAACTAAAAATGGTTTTTAATTTTTTAAAAGATTTTATTTATTCATTTGAGAGAGAGAGCGCGCGCGCGCGCACACACACACACACACACACACACACACACAGGAGCGAGGGGGAGGGGGAGGGGCAGAGGGCAAGGAAGAAGCTCCATCCCAGGACCCTGGGATCATGACCTGAGCTGAAGGTAGAAGCTTAATGGAATGAGCCAACCAGGTGCCCCAGAAATGATTTTTTTTTTCAGATATGATTTTTTAAAAACTCACAATGACCAAAAGAACTGCATATATGCTTTTTTTACTTGGTTGAGAATGTTGAGTACCTAATAACATATGAAGATTCATCATGACTGATTTTTTTTTAAGATTTTATTTATTTGGCAGAGAGAGATCACAAGTAGGCAGAGAGGCAGGCAGAAAGAGAGGAGAAACAGGCTCCCCGCTGAGCAGAGAGCCTGATGCGGGGCTCGATCCCAGAACCCTGAGATCATGACCTGAGCCGAAGGCAGTAGCTTAACCCACTGAGCCACCCAGGCACCCCACATCATTACTGATTTAAAAGAAGAAAAATGCACAGGCATATTTTCCAGCAGGCTACGGCTGATGCATACACAGTTTAAGGGCTTCATTGGAGACACAGACACATGGACTCCAAATTCACTGCTCTCCTCCTAACTGCTGTGTGTTCAGATTCGAACTTGATCTCTGCAGATAGGATGTCTGCCCTCCCGTCTTCCTTCTGAAGGGAACAGAGCCTTCAGATCTCTGCCCTTGGCTTTCCGAAACTGTCTGTGGCCTTCTGCCATCTGATTGATGACTCGGTCTTTGTTCCACCTTGCCAAGGAAATGACTTTCCAACAACTCTAAGTGTGAGTATTTCATTACAGCAATTCTTTTTTTTTTTTTAAGATTTTATTTATTTATGTATTTGACAGAGAGAAATCACAAGTAGATGGAGAGGCAGGCAGAGTGAGAGGAGGAAGCAGGCTCCCTGCTGAGCAGAGAGCCTGATGTGGGGCTCCATCCCAGGACCCTGGGATCATGACCCGAGCCGAAGGCAGCGGCTTAACCCACTGAGCCACCCAGGTGCCCCTCATTACAGCAATTCTTGAGAACTATCTATGACCATTTAGTCTGGGCTTTTTGAGTGGCAAGCTACATGCTTTTCTTCACACTTGACAGAATTAAATAATTTCCATGCTAGAAAGAGAATGACTGATGGAGAAATGTTATATTAATAGACATTGAAAACATAGCTTCTTACATTTGAGATATCTCCAGTTGACATTTTCTTTTGTTTTTCTCTCTCTACCCCTCTCTTCATTTCTGATAATTCTGGGATCTACAGAATCATTAGAATTTCCTTCTTCCCTTGCCCTCCTCTCTCCTGCTCCGTATTTGGGGTCAGCATGAAATCAGTCTTGCTTCTGCCCTTATCCTCACCTTGTCGTTGACAGGGCACTGGCTCAGACTTGCAAGTGAGCTTGAGGTCATTGAACAATCAGGACTTTGCCTTCTTCCTTGTGGGTCTCATGTACCCAGTTCAGAGCAGATAGCTACAGAAGAACTGTGACAACTCTGGTAATCAAGGAGGAGGCTGTTGCTAGGCAACGGGAAGCAAGCAGGATGCCTAGTGCTTGGGTCTTGGCTGTGTACATAGGGAGACCTGCCAATTGTTGCTTGTTCTCAGGAGACCACTTTAAGGTGCAGGTGTAGGGTAGGCTCAGAATGTGGAGATTCAGCGCTGGTATCTGGACTCCTCTCAGGCGCCCTAGTTTGCAGCACGTCGCCATTTCCTTCCCCGATGCCTCATTCTGCTAATGGAGCCCTTGTCCTCAGTAAGCATCTCTTCTCCCCGGTAGGTTCTCCTTTCCCCTCTTGATACATTTTATTTCTGAGAACCAGGCTTCTTATATTCCCAGCTGAAGATCCTCTATCATTCTCAAGATCTTGCTTAGAGTCCCCTGTCTCAACCCCACCCTAGGACAAAACCTCAATAATGACAACAGTACCTTCCAGCCATACCGCCTGCCCAAGTGGCACCACCACTGTGGCCCCCACCTGTTGGGGGCTTCCTACATTCTCCCTGGCCTGGGACTGACAGTGAGAATTTCCCAGCTCCTTCCTGGCCACCTGAACCCCCACCCCACCCCACCCCAGTTTCTGCCCTGCCTGACTGGAAGGTCTAATACTAGGCCCCAGCCCTCATTCATCCTCCCAAATGCAATCCTTTCCCCACACATACCCCAAGTTCCAATGTCCATGCCTCTTTGATAAATCCTAGGCATGATATTACTATCTATTTTTGTCTTGTTTTGATGCTCTTATTTTGAACCTTTGTTCTGAACATGGAGGCCCACACAGGTGCTTTGGGCATGGGCTACACACGTGATCCAGACTAAGTATGAAGTACCAGAGGGTTTCTAATTTACAAATGGGTTTTGTTCCCCCAGAAGAGTCTATCCTAAGACAATAACTGAGTCCAGAGGAACAAACACTTCAGAGTCAATGCCATAAATTGTTGCCGGGTTCTTCTGTTAGCCTGCAAAGAGCTATTTGATAGAAAATGCACCAGAGGTACCATACTTGAGCATTATTTCAACTCTGGCAAAAACTGTTCCTGTGAATAAACCGAATCTGGGCTCTAACTAGCAGTTCCAGAATCAAGCCTGTGAGTCCCCACAGTTGAGGAGGGGACCTCACTCGTTTCCCACAAGGGCAGGTGGAATCAGAAAGGCATTGCAGGAGTACAAAGAGTATTGGAGTGGGAATGGAAAGATGAAAAACAAATTGAACTCAGCTATTGCTACATAAGCTGAGGTGTGGGGATCCCATCCAGCAGAGAAGGGGAGGTAGAGAAGATGCTATCTGTTGCAAACCCTCACGCCTGAGCAGTCAACACCATTGGTAGAGAGACAGCAAACTAACATGACCCAGGATGATCAAACAGGGACTCGCTGTCTCAAATCTGGGACAGGACAAACTTGGAACAGGACCAAAATTATGAAGAAGAGAATGGTAAAAAGGAAGAAGGAATTGTAAAAACCTATGGGACTTTCTGCCCAGAATTTGCTTTGCAAACACTGTTCCCTGCACCCCACCAGTACCCACAGTCATGTCATGGTAGCCTGGGGTCGGCAGGGAATTTCAACTCTCCCTGAGCCAAATAGATCAGACAACTAACTTTTCACCTTCCCAGAAATTTGATGTTAATATTGGCACAACTGAGGTACTCTCAGTACGTACAGATATGACATATAAAAATTCGGGGACTATGTGTTGTCATCTTCTGTCATGTGGCCAGAGAGAAAACTGATTGCAACAGAGAAGAAATAATTCCTTTGTTCATTCATTCATTCATTCAGCAAGAGGGAAAGAGAAAGGCAGAGGAAGGGAACCAATGCTTCACGAGAGCTTCATATGTACTGAACAGATAACAGACAGGCTGCAGAGAAAACTGGACAACTTTCAGGAATGGGTGGTGTTTGCTTGTGATGACGAATCCGACACACCTGGAGTCAAGACCCAGGCCATTCCTTGGCTGTTTGAGGTATCCACCCACATCTCCCAGTCCTACCATTAAAGGGATTTTTTTTCTTCTCTTGCTGAGTGCAGCAAACCTAAGAGAATCTCCACGGGTAACTTCTTGGGATTAGTAAGTTGTTTTCTCTATGCATGTAGGAAAAATTAACGACCTGGCTCAAATAGCCATGATGTTCTAAAGGAAAACAGGCTGTGTTGAGGAGAAGCAAGCACCCTTACGCAGAATCACCAACAATGTGTAGAGTGAGTTAAGCACCTTGCATAAGAGTCGGCACAATTGGGTACTTCATGGTTTTATTGATGAATATTGTTTTACAAAACTGATCTTTTTTGTCACCTTGAAAGAGACACCATCACCCACATAATAGAAAATAACACTTTATCCTGACAAGCCTACAGAACAATAACATCATCAGTGATGAACACTGCGGTATCCCAGAAAAATGAAGCCAAGTTGTAATTAACACACTCAGGGACTCAAGTGGAATATAATACTTCTAAGCTTCTGTGAGTTGAGTACCAGAAATGCAATCATTTTTACTTCTCTAAATTGATAGCACTCTTAAGAATCCCAGCTTAAATACGATTCCATGGTACTCTTGACAGATGTGGCAAGATAAACGAACAGAATAATTAACTGTGTTTTATGTTTCCACGCTCTCAAGACAAAACAGTGAGATGCACGACTCCAAATTCCCTGTTCCCACTCTGACCCATCACCCTCTAATGATGCGCACACAGCGCTTGTCCGGGAAGGCTGCGGTACCGAGAGCTGAGAAGGGCAGCGGGCTGAGCCGGCACGCTACAAGGAAGGGATGGCAGTAACCCATGATCCCCACTGTCCCTCCCGCATGGCAGACAGTGGCTATTGTACTGCAGGGGAGAAGACGGGTGCCCAGGAGTCACAGAAACAGTCCCAGGGACTGTGTTAGGCAGGCCTGCCACCTTCAAACAGACCCTGGAGCCAAGAAGAGTGGCATCTCATCTCTAATGGAATGAACACAGAGCACAGGCATAGCAAACACACTGGACACCAGGAGCTCACCTTTTTTTCCTTTTCTTCTTTTGACATCCTTACCTCCATAAGCCAAATTGTTTCAAGAATTAATCACATAATAATAACTATTTTCCTGATGATTCATTCCTTAGCTTCAAAGCAAACTGTTAATTTAAAATACAAAATTTCAATTTGAGAGTTATTATGCAAATTCTGCAGATAAAGAGGCTCTAACGAAAGGGGAATATTATGCATTGCAGCTCGCATGCTCATTCCCTGCTTTAAATTGTAAACACAAACAGAAATTCCAGGTTGTTATACAGAATGGGAGAACCGGAGTGGCTGAAGGTCTGCTTCTTCATCTGTCTAATTGGTGTGTTGTCTTCGCTTCTTCTGAGTTGAAGCCACAGTTTGGGCACTGGAACATGTAGCCTCATGGGGATTCACTCAAATGGTTCCGAGTCTTTAGCGATGTAGAGCTAAACAAGCGTGTACGACTAATGTCCCACAGCAGGCGTGGGGGTTGGGAGCAGGGGTGGGCTGAATACCTGAAGATTCTTCTAACTCAAGTTCATGTAGAATGAAAGATTTATGAAAAGATAAGTAATAAAAAGTGCTTTTAATAAATACTCATCAGGGGGTGCCTGGGTGGCTCAGTGGGTTAAGCCTCTGCCTTCGGCTCAGGTCATGATCTCAGGGTCCTGGGATCGAGCCCCGAGTCAGGCTCTCTGCTCAGCAGGGAGCCTGCTTCCTCCTCTCTCTCTCTCTGCCTGCCTCTCTGCCTTCTTGTGATCTCTGTCAGATAAATAAATAAAAATCTTAAAAAAAATAAATACTCATCAGTATTTATTATTATTTTTTATTTTTTTTAAAGATTTTATTTACCTGAGAAAAGAGAGAGAGGGAGCGTGTGCATGCATGAGTGAGGGAGAGAGGGTAGAAGGACAGGGAGAAGCAGACTCCCCGCTGAGCAGGGAGCCGGACAGTGACAATGATGACAAATGTCATAGTCATCCCTGGGCTTGATCCTGGGACCCTGGGATCATGACCTGAGCCAAAGGCAGACGGTTAACCAACTGAGCCACTCAGGCACCCCACTCAAGAGTATTTAAAGCAATTGTTCAGACTTTTTACCCACAGAGATTTGTTTCATGAAGGAGTTTTATCACTGTTTAAAATTGCCAGTGCGTGGTGATAATAAAAAGCAGAGCAACTTTTTAATCAGCATTATTATTATTCTTAATTATCTACAAAAAAAGCACCCCTGATTGCTAGCAGCTGGGGCAGACTGTTCCCACCAGCCCACTTGTCATACTCACAAATTGTCTGCAATCAATCACCTCTTGTTGCCAGGACATTTGCAATATGGGGCAAGAGGAAAAGGCATCCCCAAATATAACTGAGATTAAGTTTCCCACCACTTAGACTGGTGTTTGCATCAGATTTCATCTAGTTTTAAAGAAATGATTTTCACCTGAGTGTTGTAAAATAAATTTGTATCAGTTGTCATAATATCATATCATAAAACAATACTGCTACAATATAACCAACATAAGTGATATATTACACGCTTAAGTCTTTGTTTTTTCTAAATAAAAAACATCCAAGCATTTCTATTTTTTCTTCTGGTAAAATATGGGAGGAGGCAGTCAATTTTTCAAAAATTTATAAAATAAATCTATCCTAGAACTTAGTAAAACATTTTTTTTTCCCCTAAATAATTCTCCTACCAGAAAGCCTTGTATAGGTAAGGTTTAAAAAAAAAAAAAAAGGTTCTCTTGTTCCCTAGCCAACTTGGCAGTCACCAAAAGTGTTTCAGGCTTGAAAATTACTTAGCCTGTGTTTGCCCAGGTCACACCATTACACGATGCTGCATAAATAGTAATTAAAAGCATTTCTTTGCTTCAGCTTCCCTCACTATTTCAGCACTTACAGTCACTTCCCATCTCCCCAGTTACCTGCATTTATCTCTGGGTGAATACAGAGGAACAGCTCATTTCTGCAAACAAATAAGCTCTCTTAGCCTTCGTCAATTCAGAGATCTCTCTCCTGACCCCCAAAGCCTTGAGGCCACCTAAGGCCACTATGTTGCCACAATAGGCCTCTGCTTTCACTGCCATCCCACGTCACATTCACAGAGCTGCTGCTGTCACAGCTGTGGCCACAGCCCTGGGGCAGTGGCTCAACTGACCTAGGAGACACCCACAGATGTTTGAATATTGATAGCAGTACTTGAAATTACAACCAGAAGTTAAGAACATGGACAGTTTATTCCAGGAGGAGAACAAGAAGTTTCCCCAGGAAGCATGGAAAATTGGACAAGGCCAAGAGGCAGTGGCAAGGCTCACTGTAGAGACAACACGATTATTTCTCCTGGCAGGAGCATCCCTCCCTGAAGCACCAAAACTTTCTGGCCAGCAGAGCCCATCCCCAGTCCTTGACTCCCGGACCTGCAAAATCCAGCAGACAAAGGGGCAGAGTCTTTGAGTAAATATAAGTGATATATTACACGCTTAAGTCTTTAGACTAGTTTCTCCAACCATACAGATCACATGGAACCATGGTAGAGTGGCCATCAATTTTGTCTTTGGGAACAATCCATGCACTAAATCTGAAGATTTTAATGGATTAGGCTACCTCACTTCTGCCACTCACTAGCACCCACCTCTCTGGACCGCTCATTCACTCCATACTTAAGAGCCTCTATCTGAACAGTGCCTCTGCCGTCAGATGCCAAGAGCACAAACGGTCAATTCCGCTCTCCTCTGGGAGAAGGGGGTAGGACGAGCTCCTCTTTAGGACAACATCTGACTCATGGTCAATGCAAAATGGGAGGAGGAAGCAAGATGGCAGACAAGTAGTGGACCCCATTTCAACCGGTCCCCTAAATTGAGCTAGATATCCACCAAACCATTTTGAACATCCACGAAATCAGCCTGAGGTGTAAGAATATGTATCTGGATCTCTACAAGCAGAGTAAATGTGAAATGAGTGAGAGTCTTTTCCTTTTTCTTGGTAGGGGGAGGGCAGCTTAAAAGTAACTATTAGAAGTAGGTTAGTAATTGTTAAACATAGGTACTGTAAGAGAAAACCCTTAAAATCACAAAATACCATACTGAAAAATGAAACTCTAATCAAACTGCCTCCTCCCATGAGGAAGGGCCCTTTTCCTCGCCGTACATCTGGAGAGTTTTAGGGAAAGGAGAGGCTCAGAAATGAGTCGTTGAGCTCTTCTGACACAGTGACCTTGCCTCATTTCTGCCCCACCCTGGGGACTAGTGGAAGACCCAGACCCCTCAGGAGTTGGGAAGGAGACTTGTCTCAGCTCAAGCCATGAGTGTTACATGAGGTGACCTGCTTTCAGTGGAGGATTTGTGTCATCTGTTGATGACAGCCACCGCTTCCTGGCGAAGTGCCAGAGCTCCTCACTGGGTTCCCTAACTCTATGCTGGTTCGGTCGTGTTCTTCACCTGGAAGCACAAAACCTTTGGATATCTTTGCATGGTGATGCTCATCCCAAAGGAGAAGAATATAAATCAGCCACATCCACTGGGCCATGAGCCATTACCTTGTTTAGCTCATTCATGGGCCAGAATGTTCTCCCGGCAAGTTCAGGTCTTAGATGAAATCTGACAGTCCATTCTACATCAGATTGTGATTCTAAGTTTGGCTCCTGCTCCTACCCCTACAGCTTCTCCAGGAGAGGGGCCTACTCTTGGGCCAGGTACCCTTCCTTCAGCAGTAGCTGATGTGGAGAGTCCCAGCTTGGATCCTAGCAAGAGAGTTTCTTAGACGAGGGTGTACTCTAGAGACATTTTCTTTAAACTTTATGAACAATAATATACAAAGTAAATAACATGTAATTTTATGCAGAGACAATGCAGGAGGGCAGTATATGGACACATATAAAAAACATACTTCAAAGTATAAAGAGGAATGTCCCTTCAAAAATCACTGGAGGCATTCAGGAGCAGAAAGGGAGGTACAGCTCAGAAGTTAAGGCTCTCAGAGTATAAAGGTTAAGGAAACAGAGCCACGTAGCAGGGGTTAAATTCCTGCTCTGCCTCTTGCTGGCCGTTGGACCTTTACTTTCCTGTGCTCAGCGTCCTCATCTCTGAAGAGGAGCAAACCAGGAAGCTTAAGGGACACAAGATACATGAAGGGTTCATGACAGCCCCTGCACATGCAGAACTGTCACCCCTTGGTGACATGTGCAGAACTGTCCTCCCTCCACACCCATCACTGGTGTGCGAGGACGCACTGTCGTGTCCTGGAGCCGGCGCCACCACAAGCACCCTCTTTCACCACCCGCATTCCCTCTATTCTTCTTTTACCCCCTGACTGGATCAGAGAAGTATCTGAGGTGAGACAGTCCTCTGAGGTCCCAGACAAAGCTAAGGTAATGGTTAGCATCCTTCCGTCTTCTGTCTGTGGTTGGGATCCTCCAGTGGGAGGCAGTGAGGGGGTACTATGAGGCCACACATGGGAGTAAGGACAGGAGGTGTTAGTCTACCTTCCTCACCTCCCCCAGCACATCTGGGGTTCACAGGCATTCCCCATAGCCACTGAGCACTGAGCTTCCGATGTAATGTGTGGTTTATTGAAGACACTGCTGTTAGCAGTGTCTTTGGGGTGTCATTGAAACTCATGTTGTGGGACTCCCAGGTAAAGCTCCCAAACCAGGCCTCACAGCCCGCAGCTCTGCCAAGCAGCCGCGACCCAGGACTTCTCCAGTCCTTCCAGCCACCCTCCGGCCAGAGGGTGGGGCTCGCACCAGTTGCCCCAAATGTTAGAATGGGCCTCCTCCTCCTGAAACATAGTATTTGTTGGGGGTACTTCTAGTTCTAAGTATCAGAAAACCTGCTGAGGTCTGATGCTTAACCCTGGAAGTGGTGACTGCAGCTAAACAGTCAAGGGGCTAGCCCTGGTGCCAGGGGAGGACCTGCCACCGCCCAAGTCAGGGCTGTGCCCACACACTAATGCATGGACAACCTTCGGAAGGAGGAAGGGAAGAACAATCACTCATTAGAATCAAGACGTGATCTGAAAGCTATAGAGGGATGTGCATCTTAAGGTTCTCTAACTTTTGCTGTGTTCCCCCAAAGTCAATAACAGCTGTAATGTTAAATCTGGTAAAGGGGATTTCCATCCAACCAGGGGGCACTTGCAGGAATCCAGACATTGCTCCCATGGAGGCTGGTACCCGAGGGATGGAGGGACACACAGGGCTCTAGGCTCTACACATAGGGTAGGGCTTGCTATGACACCTACGGCAGCAAGAGGCATTGTCACCAGCCCGTCGTGGGCATCACACTCACTCAGGAACTCCCTTTCCTCTTCTAACCTCCTTCTATCGCTAACAAGTAACTTTACTCCTTTTGGTTTTCCATCTGCGTATGCATGTGTTCTGCTGCCTGGGAGCTTATAAGCCATAAGCCCAGCTTTGTCAGGACCCCTGCTTCCTGGTGGCCTCATCACGTGTGTCTTCTCAAATGCCATTCTATCTAGGAATTGCCTGACTCTAGCAGTTTCAGGGAGCTGGGTGGTGAGCTGCAAGAGAAAGAAAAAAAGTCAAGGTATCTCTTGGATGGAAAAATACATGAAGATGATTCTGAGGCAGGAAGGAGTCTGTTTTGCCAGAGCAGGAGAGCACGTTCGAGATGGTCTGAAGAGCAGTGAAGTGAGGAGAAGGGAGTGGCCCTGGTTTACAGCGGGTTTAGAAATAAGGATCTGTTGAAGGCTTTTGAGCAAAGCACTCATCCGGCCTCTTCATTTTTTCTACAGCCAAGTCAGCTTCATTTGAACCCTGGCTTTGCTTTCACCCAATAGCCAGATACCTGCTGTTCTCAATCTTTCTCTCCATTTGTTCCATCATGCCTGTTCTGGGTGAATCATGTTGGGCTAGAGATCAGAGGTAAGGAGCAACACTCACCTCTGAGACATACCATAGGCCGTTGCCCTACTGATAGAGCTTAACAGTCATTCTCAACCCTATCCAACTCAAGTGTCCCTTGTTATTTTAAGAAGTGTCTCAGTAATTTTCCTTTTGCTATTTTGAAATGAAGTGTGTATACAGCATGATTGATCTACATGCCCAATGGTATGAGATGAATCTTAGCACACCCCAACTTGTATGGCCAAGTCCTAACCCCCAGTACCTCATTCAGAACGTGACCCTATTTGGAGGTAAGGGCTTTAAAGAGGTAACTGAGTTAAAATGAGGTCATTGTAAGAAGAGGAAATTTGGACACAGACACATACAGAGAGAAGACAATGCAAAGACCCAGGGAGAAGACGGCCAGCGACAAGCCAAGGACAGAGGCTGGGGGCAGATCCTTCCCTCACAGCCCTGAGAAGGAACAACCCTGCCAACACCTTGATCTCAGAATTCTGGCTGTGAGAAAATAAAGGTCTGTGGTTAAAGCCACCCAGTCTGTGGCTCTAGCAGACTAACGCAATCTGTGCAATGCCTGCATCATGGTATCGAGCAGTGAACGGAACGAATCTGTGATGGAGTATGTATTTCCATGAGGACGTGCTCAAACACAACGATACCTAGAGATATAACATTGACACTAACAGTGTGCACGCAACGACTCTGAGGCACTGCCGAGCCCAAATGCAGGCTGGTGCAGGCGGTATGCCCAGGTGCCAACCGACACAGGACATTGCGGGCAACATTACCGTTGGGAGCAGATTTTCTCCAGGGGTGGAAAACTCTTGGTAAAGTTCCACACAAAACAAAGAACAATCTTCCCTCAAATTATATGGTAGTTACGTTCCTAGAAAATTCAACAAATACGCTATATTTTATTCGTAGCCCAGAAACAGGTTCTAGATAAACACAGTTTGCATCTATGTGAGTGTCCTGGGGAACAGTTGAAAAACACAGACAATTCTTCATTTTTCGGTAGATGTTGCAGGATATCAGGACATTGAGCAATCTTGGCCTCCATCCCTCATTGCCAGGAGGGCATTTGGTCATCATGACAATCAAAACTGTCCCCTTATTTCCAAAATACTCCCTAAATATTCCCAAAGGAGGAGCGGTACCACTTTTGTTGAGAACCAGTGAGATACATGAAAATAAAAGGTGTAATTTATGGCCATCTCCAGGTGTTGGGTCAGCCCCACCTCCACCGGCTGCCAGAAGCCCTCCTGTCTGGAGGCCATGACCTGGGGACTGGGTCATATGGGACCATGTGGCAGGCATCTTCTCAACCCTCAGTCTTGACACTGCCCTTAAGTCCCATGTAGTTAAAAAGCTTTTTTGTTTACTCGAACCTCAGAGGCTTCGAGGTAGTCCAAGTTTGGTGGAGGCTAGCAGTTGTGGGCCTGCCTTTCTCTGTGTGTGTGTGTTTCATGCGTGTATGGCATGTATCTAGGGCTAGAGAAGTGCCAAGGCCCTGTGGTGACTGTAGAGGCATGGGGACAGGGGGCAGAGCACAGCCACAGAGAATCACCCGGCAAGTCCTACTGCTCACTTCCCTGCTCCTACTTCTCCATCATGGAACATTCGCTGCTGGAGAAAATCACAGGACCCAGCAGAATGGTTCCACCAGAAAGCTTGGGCTTCTAACTATCCCTGGGGCCCTCAGCGAGGTGCCAGTCCCCCCTCTGCCTGCCACCCGAGCACGCTTCCTAGTATTTGCTCTTGGTTTCCGTCATTCTCCCGACCACTCACGTCGCACCCTGGTGTCTCAGGCTCCAGAAAGACTTCGGTATGTTTTATTGAGATAGTTGATAATACGGTCCAAAAGAACTTTCATTCTTTTCATCCCTGAATTTCTTTTCCTCTTACACAACAGGAAGAAAAGTCCACTCGTGCTGCCTGGAGTGCTCCCCAACCCCACACCATCACCTTGCAACAGAACAAGTTTCATCGGTCAAAGAGCCCAGGTTTCTGCCTTTCAAGTGCCTGCTCTGTCAACTTCGCAGGAAGCCATGCTGTAGGAGTTAGAACGTTTTGGGTGCAACTAGTAGAATCCAAGTTGAATGCACTTCAGCCAGAAAAGGGATTTTACTTTAAGGAGTCAGGGATGTCCCGAAAATCAGTGTTGGAAATACAATGGGTCTAAAGAAAGGACTTGTTCAGAATTGTAAAACCACTGGCACTCCCCTCCACCCTTCTTTGCTGCTCCTGCCTGCTTTGTTCTGTCTTTCCTGTACACTAGCTCCCTGGGAATTCCTGTCCCCAGGGCAGAATCCTAATCCCAGGACAGAGAACCCTGCTGGCCTAGTTTGGATCAGGTCCAATCACCTGGCCAACTTCAGCTAAAATGGCTTGAGACAAGATTAACCCTCTTACTTGAAAAAACTAAAAGCAGGAAACAGATTGTGGATATCAGGGAGCCCAGGACAATGATCCCTTAGAGAGGGACAGACGGGAGGGCTTATGATTGCCCTGGCTTGCTGTCTGGGGAGTTTCCGGATGGCAGCAGCACCAGGAGAAGACCCAGTGAGAGGCCAGTGGTTCCCCTTGGGTGAGAAGACTGAGTTGTGAAGACAAGAAGCCATGGTGGCCAGAGGATACCAGGAGTAGAGAGCTGGAGAGACAGAACTGGATTCCTGGAGGATCTCCTTGAGTCTTTAGCTGAGTACTGATCAAGAAACTACCGGAAGCAGGGAAAGAGCTACCTAAAAGTAGTAGAGGGAACACTCCTGTGAGCTGTTGGGAGGCCTTCGAATAGTTTGTTTCCATCAGTCAGAACGGTAAGACTAGGAATCCATAGGTGTTGAGTAAAGGGCTCAGAAGAGCATCATGTCAGTGACTGGGAAACTTTAGTCCTCAAGACCATTCTGGTTCTGCCAACAAAGGTTAAAAGCAAACTCAAAAGACTCCAACTGTGTCCAAGTGACTTAACCACATTCCAGAATGATGCTGGGAATACAGAAACACCCAGCACCCAACAAGGTAAAATTCAGAATCACAACATCCAACCAACTCTCTGGCTAAAAGGAAAGATACAGGGAAAAAAAAAAAAAAGAAAAGAAAAAAAGAAAAAAAAAGAGGAAGGAACACCGTTTTATCTATCTTACCATTCTATGAATGTCAGTCTTCCTCCCACCTTATGGCTATTATTATTTTCTTCTTTACACTCCCAGATGTTCTTTGGTTTACTTCAATGGCATCCATTACTATTGCTATTTTAAAAGACTTTGCAAACAAATGCATCCTTAAATGAGAGTACCACACAAGAGACATTTCTGTCGCTCTTCAGTACGGATGCAGTTCTTTCCCTATCTCCTTTGCCTCCTTCTCTTTCTACCCGTCTCTGCAGAAAGCCCTGGCTTTCTTTTCTTGAACCCCTGGTCTGTCCTTCCCTTTGCAGGCCATTTCATATTACACGGAATGCGTGGCTAGCTTTTTGGTGAGAAACCTTGTTACTGTCTTTGATTTTCTTTCTTTCTTTTCTTTTCTTTCTTTTCTCTTCTTTTCTTTTCTTTCACTGGCAGATTTTAACGTTTCACGTGTACTCCCACCACCCACCCCCTCCCTGGTAGTTCTGTCTTTGGCTCTGCCCAGTACACAGCCCCAACACAGGGGTTGGAGGGGTTCGGTGGCCCCCCTGTGGGAGAAGGCTCCCCGGGCCCCACACTGTCTTTGCCTGGCCCCCACCTGCCCCGTCCCCGGCAGGCAGAACGGCAACTTCAGCGAACATATACGACACCTTCACTCTTCGGGTGAAATCGCTTTCTGGCGTGCAGTGGGACCAGCTGAGCTCCCCAGGCTGCCGATGAAGTGAGGAGAGGTGGAGGGGAATCGAGGGAGCGTGAAGAAAGCCCACGGAGGGAGGGGAAGAAGAGATACAGGGTCGAAGACCGGCAGGAAAAAAGGCCACTCAGTAAGGAGAGGGAGAAGCGCGAGTAAAGCAGACCCCGTGTGGACAGGGGGAGGAGAGAGCGCAGAGGAGGCGCGCGAAGGCTGAACGCCCAGGCTGTCCGACCGACCCCGGCTCGCAGGGGTGCGCGGGCGGTGTGGGACGCGTGCGGTCCGAGGGCAGGTCCCGGGGCTCTTGTGCCCCTGTCCGCAGCCGCCCGCGATGACCGAGGCGACCCGGGTGTGCTCGGGCTACTACAGCCTCAACCACAGCTTCGTGGAGCCCTTCGAGTGCCCGCGGAGCGGCGAGGGGGCCGCCCTGCTCTACTGCTGCGGCTTCGCCGACCTCAAGTACTGCTGCAGCGAGCCGGGCAGCTACTTCCCCTACAAACACAGCTATATGTGGAGCCTCAGGTGGGCAGGGCGGCGGGCTGACGGCGGGCTCTGGGGAGGCGACGAGCGGGGCCACCCCGGGAGTAGCAGGGTTACCTGCTCGGGTCGGGGCCCTCCGGAAAGACATGGAGGCTCCGCGGGCGGGTGAGGGACCCGCAGAGAAAGCGCGCCCGGCTCAGAGCTCCCCCACTCCCCGCCCCGGGACGGGTTCGGTGCTGCCCGGGTCCCGCGAGCGTCAGGCTGTGGCCGCCAGAAGTGTGATTGGGCCGTGGCTCCCGGGGCTGGCGGGGAGGAGCGCGGGCTGGCGCCGGAGGAGCGCGGGTTGCGCGTCCAGGGCGCACGCAGTGCCGGTTCCGCCGCCCCGCCGCGCCCGCCGGGGACCAGTTCCAGGCAGGAGGCTCAGCCCGCAGAGAGAAGACGCGCAGATAACTTGAAGAGGTTTTCATTCTCTTTTTTATTTGTTTGGGCTTTTGGTGCTTTGAATAGAAAGGGGGCGACTTTGGGACTCATTTTAATGTATTAACCAAGGACCAGAGTGTTTAAAGTCTCTCTGAGGGGGAGAAGGAATCACCCTCAGAGAGAGGGTGTGTGTGTGTGTGCGCGCGCGCGCGTCTGTGTGTGCGACAGGACTTGACAGTTTGCGCTTTTCAGATGATCTGACACTGACCCAGAACCGAAATGGAGACCCACAGGCAGGAAAGATTTTACTCTCTATAACACATACTCTGTAGAACGTTTTTCGGGACAGCCCTTTCTCAACACCTTGGCCACTCGGCCATTACGGGAAAGACAAGAGACTTTCTAAGGTGGAGTCTTTCTTGCTTTTTTTTATTATGATGGGAATTTACACATTCCACCTAGTGTTTATGCAGATATTTTCACTGTGAAATGCTCCCCCCCCCCCCCGCCAAAAGATTACAACCTTTGAACTTGATTCTTTGATTTTTGCCTGGAGAATGAATGTGAAAGAATTCCAAATCCACCTTCCGTTGTTTCTCACACACCTATTAGCTTATGCATGACGAGAGAGAGACTGCTGGCAAGCAGAAGGGTGTTATTTCTCTAATCCTCTAGCATGATCCAGAATTTGTCACACATGTCCAGTCCACAGCAAGTGACTTTAAATGCTATTTCTTGAGGCAGTAAATTATTTTTTCAAGATGTATTGCTAGCGTCAAAAAAAAAAAAAAAAAAACCAACAACAAAAAAACCTCAGAGTGCCACATAACCAGTAAGTTCGGCTAACATTGTGTTGTGCCAGAGTGGGGCATAATCATGGAAAATAATGGCAGCTTATTCCTCTCATTCGGAGAAATAATCAGTATTGCAATGGCATATTATCTGGCCTGTTGGAAAATAGCATAGTAACCCAGCTCTGAGTCTTTCGAGGTGTTAATAATGACGGCAGCACCTTGGACAGAGGCTGGCAACTCTTAAGTCAAACTCCTTTGGAAAAGTGCCTGGAATTCTCGGATCCTTGAATAGTTCCAAAGTGATAGGCAGCAGAGCATAGGTTTATGAGGGCACAAAGAATGAATAGCTCGCTGGGGTCTTCATTCAGCATGGACACAATGGACAGTATGGCTCGGTTCCTAGGACCTACAAAAATCATTTCAACTGAGAGCATCATTGGTAATGTTAAACCTGGGAATATTAGTTACTGAGCATTGAGAACACAAAGGGGAGGCAAAAATTCAGTGCTTCATTTCCCTCATATTCTTTGCTCTCCGCCCAAATTTAAGATAGTTCAACTGAGCAAAATATTCTCAAATTCACTAGCATTCGTTCTGAGATTCTGCAGCTGCTGGAGAAAAGCAGAGCACAGGTACCCCTAGGGAGTAAGCCAAGGTGCTAGGAAGGAGAACTGTGACATGAACAAGATTGCAGCCTCAGACCCCCCATCCCCAGGGACTGGAAAGCAGACTACCATCATGGTGCTGTGAGGAAAGGATAAGGCTCTCTTTCTTGTGGCGGGCCCACCACAGTCTTTTTCTCTCTTCCAAATCCCTAACCTCTGAGGGCTTCCTTTCATAACCTGCTTCAGGACCTAGGAAAATAATGCCTGTTGCACAGGGCAACACATGAGTTCAGTAAGTAGTTGTGAAAATGACTGTTTTAGGAGATTCCTAGAGTTTTGTCTTTAAGCATAGTTTTGTATGCAGGAAGCAACGCTTCTATAAAATGGAACTGTAACACAAGCTGTCTGTCAAGATTATGAAGAACCTTCTTTCATTATAACAGAAAGCAGAAAGAGCATGCTTTGTTTCTCCTACAAATCACATGATGGGTTTTTAAATTGTGTACATTAAAAGCTCACAATACACATGTGGAATTTAATTAGGTTGACAATCTTACTGATTACTTGACTTAATTACTTTTTTACTTTGAGCATTTTTTAAATAAATGGATCTCATTTCAAGAATCTTTCTAGATGTGTGGCAGCCTAGTTGTCTAGTACAGCAGATAATGTTAATGAAGTGGATTATGTTCCCCTGTGTCTGCGCCTAGTCTTAACCCTCCCTGATGCATAGAACCTATAAAAGTTAGCTTTGGTGTCAACAAACATGAAAGACAAGTTACCAAAGCCAGGGATTCTCGCTCTTGGAAGAGAGCCCAGAAGTGAGGGCAAACTCCAATTTAAATGCAAAACATATACTGACTCTAGCCACAGAATTACCCAGTCCTCACTGTGTGCAGGCCTCGGGGGACTGGGCTGACATTAAGAGACCAAGCACAAGTATCTTTGGAGGTCTGACTCCAAGTCTGTGTCCAAGGAAGCAATCTCTAAATGGTGGGGGTCCTTATCTCCTAAATCAAGGATAAAAGGGATGAGCTTGAGCACCTCACTTTTAATTCTGTTCTCCCTTTTTCCCAGAGCTCTAGCCTCCCTAGTCAAGTTCTCCCCTCCTTCCCTTTAGTACTTGTCAGACTTGTCGGAGCCCTAATCTCTAGGAAATAGCAGAAGCCTGCAGGCAGGCCAGGACAATGATGAAGAAAAAGGTCATTACTTTTTATGACAATTTCAATGTTGATTACTTTTCAGTGATGATTATACTATAATATACTTTTTTTTTTTTTTTTAAGAGTTGGCAGGGAGGGAAAGAGAGAACCTCAAGCAGGCTTCTCACCCAGCCTGAGCCTGTCTACGGGCTCCATCTCACCACCCTTAGCTTGTGATCTGAGCAGAAATCAAAAGAGTTGGCTGCTTAACCAACTCAGCCAGCCAGGCACCCCTCTATTTACTATCATTTACTTCTGTTTACTATAAACTAAGTGCCGTATTCAGAGATTTTAATATGTATGCCCAGCACTATAGGAAAGTCAACAGAAGTATGTGTTCTTGAGCAGCTTAAAATCTCTTTATATGTATTTACATACCCACACATACTCTGGATTCGAGAAAGTAAAGTACATATGTTTCCTTCTTAGTCTTTCAAGATAACTTTTTCCCAAGCTCCTTTTCCCATTTAAAAATATGAAATTCACAGGCTTATGAACACTGTGTTATTTCTCAAATGATTAGTCTTATAGATAACTGTATCAGAAGGAATTATTACAAAGTGAATGCAGAGAAAATATCAGATATACTTTTTTTTTTTTTTTTTTGAGAAAAACACAAGGGTTTCTTCTTTAGTGCCAGAAGCCATTGGTGTTATGCTCTTTTAGAAAGGAAAAACTCAGGCTACACCTGCGTGTTATATAAATTCTATAAACATTGCTTTCCTTTCTTCTTTGTTGTAAGAGTTGTGGTTTTGGATATTAGTAAGTGCTATCTTCCACACATGTCTCCAAAAGAAAAGTTCTCCATTTCTGGTAAAAATTCGCTTCACTACTTTTGCACTGGTCATTATTTTTTTTTTTCATCTTTTGTGGGTGAACACAATTTTTCCTTCTAAAATATACTAACAGAGGTTTCTTTGACTCAAATATTTTTAGACTCGCCTGAGAGAATGATGTGACCTTTCACCTGCCATGAGTTCACATGGTTTTCCATACTAATGTTAATATATAAATGTGTAGAGAAAATAGAAGAATTTGAGGAAAGCAAACGTTGACCTGTAGATTTCCATCAGATACTGTTTATACTAAAATAGAGTTTGGTGAGGAATGACTGAAGCGAGGATGAACAATCTTCAGACCTTCTCTTTAGTGTATGTGTAAACCATTTTGTGTGACAGTAAGAATGTTCTTCCTGTTTCTTCAGCATTGGTGCCCTGGTTGGACTGGGAACTGCTGCCCTTGTTCTACTTGCCTTTGTCGTCAGCGTCTGTGTCCTTTGCTACTTATTTCTGTCGACAAAGCCTCAAAGATTAGACACTGGCCTTAAACTTCAGCACCTCGAGGCTTCTTCCACTCAAGAAGGTAATCTGTGTCTATTATCTGCAGCCAACTTCCTGCACTCTATTCAAGAGAATCGCCCATCCCTGGGTAACCCACCACCCTGTGAACAATGAATGTTTTTTAAAAATTCAACTCATTATATGCCTTTATAGAAATTCACAGGAAATTAGGCTTCATGGTGAAAGACTTTTGAGAAATTGGGCCAAAGGACAGAAGAGGGGCAGGATGTAAATGTTCTCATGAAAAGCCACCCATGGATCCAATAAATCCACTCTACTGTATTTAAGGCTCTTAGTTATAAAGGTTTTAGCCTCTTGGAGTTGTTTGTGGTAGAGCCAAAGAAGTCGAATACATAGAGGAGTGGAATATCTGATAATTAATTCTCGGGGTTGCCTTGCTCTAGATGGGTCAGTCAGTGGTCAACTGGGTGTTCACCTGCATGCCTGAGGGCTGCAGAACTCAGAGGAGGCGCCTAAAATATTTCAGAGGCATACAGAAGGAATAGAAAAACAGGAAAGGTAAATAGAAGACCGTCTTTGTTCTTGAACAGATTACGAACTAGGTAGGCTGTGCGCATGCGCAGAGGCACGCAGAGTGACTATAAAGTAGAAAGAAATGTTTTTGTATAGTTTGTGGGACTGGGTATCATCATCTCAGTTACAAGGTGCCACACAAACGCTAATGGTTAGCATTATGAAAGTCAGTCAGAAAGAATGGTCACAATTTTTGTGAATATAAATTTCTGTTAGTATATGTAAAAAGCAGTAGTCATAAATTTCAAGATATAGAGAGCATTTTTAATAAAAATTTAGAATCTATAAACAGACTACATACAGGTACCATGTACATGTATATATTTAGAATAAGAGACACGTGCTCACTAACTTCTGTTCAAAAAGAAAATGAAGGGGCGCCTGGGTGGCTCAGTGGGTTAAAGCCTCTGCCTTCAGCTCAGGTCATGATCCCAGAGTCCTGGGATGGAGCCCCCCATCGCATTGCTCAGCGGGGAGCCTGCTTCCCCCTCTCTTTCTGCCTGCTTCTCTGCCTACTTGTGATCTCTGTCTGTCAAATAAATAAATAAAATCTTTTTAGAGGCAGGCAGAGAGGAGGAAGCAGACTCCCCGCTGAGCAGAGAGCCTGATGCGGGGCTCGATCCCAGGACACTGGGATCATGACCTGAGCCGAAGGCAGAGGCTTTAACCCACTGAGCCACCCAGGCGCCCCTAAATAAATAAAATCTTAAAAAAAAAAAAGAAGAAGAAGAATATATTTAAAAAAATAAAAGAAAATGAAAAAGTTTACTTTAAAAAATTTTTGGAAAATCACTTGCTTGGATGCTGTCTTTCGCCTGAACCCTGAAACTTATATTTCTGGAGTACATGCTCTATGACCTTATCAAATACACTTTCACTGAATGATCACATTAGCTCTGCTTTCTTTTTCTGTAGAGCAGGTATCTCTCAGAGGGCGTCTTGTGTCACAGAGCAAGAGGCCAAGGTCCCTTGGCAGTTCTTTTCTGAAGCATCGTTTGGAACTGTGAGGCTGAATCAACAGAATGTTAGTTGAATTTAGTCCAATGGCTAAGATCCTATTTCTCCACAGGCAAAATGAAGCAGTGGTTTAGTGACTACCAAATCATTAGATCATAAAATCAATTTTTGAAATTTTTTAAAAATTCTTTTTTTTTTTAAATTCTTATTTAATTTTAATTTTTTATTAGCGTATAATATATTGTTTGTTTCAGTGGTACAGGTCTGTTATTTATCAGTCTTACAGAGTTCACAGCACTTACTATAGCATATACCCTCCCCAGTGCATAAAATCAATTTTTGTTTTTAAATTTTCCTATACATAAGAATCACCTAGGAAGTTCGTTAAAACTGCAAACTCCAGACTCTGCATTTTAGAACAAATTGCTTCTCTTCCCAGCTAAGTAAGCCCTTGCTCTCCTGCTGTCTGCTCTCCACAAAACAGCCAAAGTGTGCCTATTACAAGCTAAGTCAGGTATTGTCATTCCTCTGCTTAAAAACTCTAATCCCTTCCCATCTCTCCTGTTAGATACAGAAGTCTTAACTGGGACCTACCATGGCTTCTGTGGTCTGCTGTCTCCACCCACATTTCTCTCCTCTTCTGTGCACAGACACAGTAGTCTCTCTTGCTCTTCCTTGAAACTCCTCTGCCTCAGGGCCTTTGCATGTGCCGTCACCATGGTCCAGAAGGCTTTTCCCTCAGATACCCATATGACTTTCGCTTTCTTTACATCTTTACTGAAAGTCACCTTCCTAGGGAGTTCGTCCCTGGTCACCATATCTGGCTTTTTTTTTTAACTCCCTTCCAACATTTCATATACCCTTCCTGTTTTATTTTTCTCCTAAGCATTTGGGACTAATATACTATATATTTTAGTTATCTATTGTGTAACTTTTCTCCACTCCAACTGGAGAGTAAGTTCCCGCAAAGTACTAATTTTCACTTGTTTCCTCACTACTGTATCCCTATGGCCTAGAACATGTGACAGGGTTTGCTGAATGAACTGAATGAGTGGTACTACACCTTTACAGTACATGATCACAGGAACATCTTTCCTGTCCCCTCTAGAGGCATCATACAGTCATTAAATGTCTCCTCTATGCCATGCATTGTGCTAAACAGAAGTTGGTTGTTTTTCCTGGTTGATCTCAGGGACGGCCCCTAAATGTTATTTCATGTTGGCTCTGAGACCTAGCAACAGAATTAGTTGGCTTGTTGATTCAAGTATTGTAGCCTTACTGCTGCTTAGCTAAGGAGATCCATTAATGTGCTTCTGATGTCATTAGAAGCAGCTCCTTTCTTGCATGGAAATGTCTCCTCTCAAAAACATTGTGTTTATGAGGCCAGCAAAACTCAAGACACCTTTCCTGAGTGCTTGCTATTGACAAGGTAGGATTTCAGATGATCACTGCCTTACTGCTGCTTTCCAATGAGGTGATTCTGGTCCTCTGGGTTGATTTTAACCAAATCAGATATGGTGGAGTGCCCAAAACAAAATAGGTAATCAAAATGTCACTGAAATAGGGAGAGAGGGTGGTTTCTATTTGAAAGTGACCCGTTCAAGTGAAAATGCTGTGGTGGATTGTGAACTGTGAGACGCTCTG
Organism: Mustela nigripes; assembly: GCF_022355385.1. NCBI lineage: Eukaryota > Metazoa > Chordata > Mammalia > Carnivora > Mustelidae > Mustela > Mustela nigripes. The sequence goes on from NC_081568.1 coordinate 92,725,147, forward strand.
CTCCAGTGACTCTCCCACCTGGGAACAGGTTCCAGTGCTCTATTAAAAGCAAGAAGTCTTTCTTCCACTTAAGGAATGCCTTCAAGGTCAAGGATAATAAATGTCTGCAGAAGAACCAAGTAGGTAAACATAACATCAGAGGAAACTGATTTCATCTTCTTTCAAAATGATTCATTCTTAAGAGTCAACCTCCCATTATTTTACATTAATTTTTACAATTGAGACTGTTTTCATTACAGGCAATTTGGATGGCCAGAAGGGAAAAATGTTTCTGTGCATATTCTAAAACTGACGCAGGACACTAACCTTTCCTGTTTCTATAAATGATAACCATCTAAGTCTAAAATAGTCTAATCTTGGGTGGTTTTGCCAAGGTTTTCCCTTTGTGTATCTTTAGTCTATTGGTCTTTTTTTTTTTTTTTTTAACATTTATTTATGAGAGAGAGTGAGAGCATGAGGGGGGAGGAGTAGAGGGAGAGGCCTGAGGGACAAGCAGACTCCCCACTGGGGATGGAGTACAAGGCAGGGCTCGATCCCAGGACCCTGAGATCACGACCTAAGACAAAGGCAGATGCTTTAACTGACTGAGCCACCCAGGAGACCGCTTCTTTTTAATGTATACAATTTAAGCCTTTATAGGTTTTGAATTGATCCTGAAAACAGCAGGCCAGTGGGAGGGACTGCAGAGTTTCACTGGGCTACCTCCAGGGCTCACTTTGTGCACAGGAACTGTCACTGATTGCCTTTAAACTGTGTCCCATTGTTCTTTTCTTCCCTTTTTTTGTCTTTTGTTACACATGTTTCCAATGCCAGTGTTTAAAGGATCCCCTTGCTTGTCAGTTGTATGGCTCCAAGAAGACGGCTGTGTGCAGGGCCTCTTCTCGAGTAGACACTCTTGAGGGGGAGGACTCATTTCGTAAGATGTGTAAGAATGAATGGCTAACAAAGAAGCAGTTTGAGGGGGTGAACGTCCTAGATCCCTGCTTCTCAAGCTTTTCCCCAGGAAAATCCTAAAAGGTGGATGAGAAAGGAACTTGTACCTCCAGAATTCCAGGGGCTACACTGGAAAGGCTTGCCTGAGACCTCTGAGCTTTAAGTTATTTCAAGTTCCTATTTTGTTTTATTTTTTTCCCCATCTTATTTTTAAAATTTACATCATTTTTTCAATTTGGCTGAATTTAATGGCTTATTTGAGTCTAATAACATCTTCTCCTTCTCATATCTGAAGAAAATTGGTGCTCCGGGAAAATCAAGCACATCCAGCCCGTGGTTCTGAGTACCCACTGACACTCTGGGGGTACGGGGTGGGGGGGCTGGAGGCCTGAGGAGAGGGGGCTGCTGGAAGCAGGGTTCTAGGTGGAAATTAAAAGAGCAGGCATTAGTAGAGCTGCTTGGCACCAAATAAAAGAATACAGTTGCGCAGAGATAACAGACAACTTCAAGCCCCTGTATCTGGTGGGCTCTTTTGTAAAGGCAGACGATACAAATGAAAACAGGTAAGCAAATGCTCACAAAGGTGCAGCTGTCTGGGAGAAAAACATAAATTACACGTGGCGTACTGAGAAACCACATCTGAAGATCACACAATTGTTTCTTCTGCCCATGAACAAAACATGACTCGGACTGGCTCCAAATGGTCTGCGGTATTTTTTTCTTCTTGGAAGAGACACCTGGAAAGAAAAACCTCTCTTTCAACTCACTTTTAATGATGGAAAATTAGAAAATATAGAGAAACAAACAAACAGTGTATTCCGTGGCCCCACCAAACAGGGATGAGGGTTGTTAACACCACGTCGATTTCTTCCATGGATTTGTGGTATGCAGGTCTACAACAAAGTGGGGGAGGGGGTGAGTCTTATGCTTTTTTTTTTCACTGAACAGTATCAGCATCTTTATTTGCCAATAAATAAATGCCTTTGCCATAGACTAGTTCCACTTTAATATCCTGATGGAGTGCTGTAGGTTTCTTATTCTTTTATTTCAATATAATTTTACATTTCCAGAAAAGTTGCAAGAATAGTATAGAAGGTTGTATATGTCTCCTCAGATTTACTTCATTGTTTTTTGTTTTTTGTTTTTTTTTTAATATTTTATTTATTTATTTGACAGACAGAGATCACAAGTAGGCAGAGCGGCAGGCAGAGAGAGAGAGAGAGAGAGAGAGAGAGAGATGGGAAGCAGGCTCCCCGCTGAACAGAGAGCCTGATCTGGGGCTCGATCCCAGGACTCCGGAATCATGACCTGAGCTGAAGGCAAAGGCTTTAACCGACTGAGCCACCCAGGCACCCCAGATTTACTTCATTGTTACATTTTGCCTCATCTTCTTTACCATTGATTTCTCTCAAGGCATATTGTCTAAATCATTTGAAAATAATTTGCAGATATCATGCCTTTTAAACATAAATATTTCAGTCAGTGTTTCCTAAGAACAGGATTTTTTTTTCCTTGCATAGTTACAGTATGTTTATCAAAGTCAGGACATGTAACACTGAAACAATAATATTATCTGATCTGCAATTCATATTAAAATTTTGCCAGTATCCTTAATAGCAATGTTTTTCTCATCTAGGATCTAGTCTTGGAATTCGTTGTCGTATTTCTTTAGCCTCCTTTAATTCTCAGGCTTTCTTTGTCTTTCATGATCTTGACATTTTTGAAAAGCAGAAGCCAGTTATCCTGTAAAGTGTCTTTCAATTTGTCTGATACTTTCTCATGATTGGAGAGAGATAATATGTTTCAACAAGAATACCACAGAAGTCATAGTCTCAGGGCATCCCATCAGGAAGCACATAATACTGGTTTGTCCCATTAGGGTGATGTGAACTTTGATTCGTTGGTTAAGGTTGTATTTGCTGGATTAACACATTGTAAAGTCACTATTTTCTCCTATTAATTCCTAAGTAATCTGTAAAGAGGTACTTTGACACTGAAAATATGCTGTTCCTCCTCAAACTTTCATCCACTCATTGATGGCTCTTGATTGAGTTTTTTCATTCAAAATTTCAAAACAATTTTAAAACTATTATTATAATAGTTCTAAAATGGCGACTTTCCAAGCCCCATATTCCTTTGATGTTGATTGTTTGTTATTCTACTATAAGGAAGAGCTTTCCCTTCTCCCTCTTTATTGACCGATTCATTTATTTTTTTCAGATCAGTACAGACTCAGATGCTTTGTTTTAAAATATTCTATGACTGTCATTATTTATTCTGATCCTTACATTGTCTCAGATTTGGCCTGGGGGAGCCCCTTTAAATTGGGTCCTTTGTCCTTCTGAAATGTGTCCATAATTTTTTTAGAACTTTTTGGCTTTCTGTCACAAAATGCTGTGTCACAAAATGTTCCAGGCAGCCTGTATGTCCCCTGTTCCAGCCCTGGAATCTGACATTTATCTAAAAAGCCAGGTTCATTTTAGTTGGGAACAGGATTTAGAAACCAAAATCCAAGTATATCATCTTTTACTATTGACTTTGAACAAGCTCATATATTTTTTTTCATTACACACATACATTGCACAAACTAAGTATTTTCTTAGCATAAATCCCTGAGAATAGACTTGTTGACCAAAGGACAGGCACATATTAAAGGCTGTGGATACAAGCTGCTGACTGCTCTCCAGAAAAGTACTATTTCATGTGTACTATTATTTCAAAAGATTTATGTTTTACTAATTTCCTTGAAAGAAAAATAATAGTGTTTTTATCTCAAATTAAGAGTGGGAGTAGACTTTTTAAAATTTTTAAAAAATTTTTTATTAACATATAATGTATTATTAGTCCCAGGGGAACAGGTCTGTGAATCGCCAGGTGGGAGTGGACATTTTAATGGTTAAGTCATTATTTCTTCTTTTTAAAACCATTTCTGAGTAATCTCTCCACCCAACGTGGAGTTTGAACTCTTGATGCTGAGATTAAGAGTTGCATGTTTTTCCAGTGGAGTCAGCCAGGTGCCCCGTCATTTCTTTTGTGGCATACTGTTGTTCATATCTCCTACATGTTTTTCTGTGGGGATGTACATTTTTCGCTGCTTTAAAAGAATTTTACACACAGCAACTCTTTTCCACATATATTACAAAAGTTTTCACACTTGTTTTCCTTGTATTTTAGTTTGTGCCAATTTTTCATTTAAAGAAGTTTCTCTTTTGTATTTTCTCCCTTTAGTTTCATACTTAGAAAATTCTCACCTGGCTGGCTCAGTTGGTAGAGCATGTGATTTCTTAACCTTGGAGTTATGGTTTCAAGTCCCATGTTGGGTGTAGAGATTATTTGAAATAAATAAATAAATAAAATAAAATAAATAAAATTTTTAAAAGTCTGAAAAAAAAAAGAAAGTTCTCACCTCACTATAAGATACAAAGATATTCACCCATATTTTCTTCTAATATATTTATGCATTTCTATGTTTAAATTTTTATAATGTGGAAATTTTAGTTTTGGTCTAAAGTATGAGGTGGGGATTTGCATTTTATTTTGCAAATGAGACCACTGTCCAAATATCTATTGGATAATCCATCTTTCTCTTGCCAATTTAATATGTCGTAAACTGAATTGTTATATATACTGTGATCTGTTTTTAGACCTTCTGCTCTGTGAATTTATCAATCTATTTATTCTTAAGCTGAAAATATACTTTAAAAATTATTCTAGTGGTATAATTTTAATATCTGACCAGGCAAGACTTTCTCCTCCCTCCCATTATGCTTCTTTATCAAAGTTTCTTGGCGACTCTTGTAATGTTCAGGTTTCCAAATGAATTTTTGAGTCATGTTGTCAAATTTTTAAAAATCAAGTGGTATTTTGATGGGTTTTGCACTAAATGTATAGACAACTTTGTAGCCTTAACACCCATCCAACAAAACTCCGCTCAAAACTCTTATTAATTAGTCTGCCAAATTATTTTGTAATACCATTATTTGTTTCAGAAAGACTTAAAACCCCATTGAGTGGGGAGCCCACCACTGGGCAATGGAGCTGAAGGCAATCACTAACTATGTGAACCACCAAGACGCCCCCACAAAGCCTTTAAGAACTCACTGAGATCTCAATAGAAGATGGGGTAATTTGAACTCAACAATAGAAAAGGTTCTGTGCCTCCTAAAGGCAACTTTCTACTTACAGTAATGAGTTCGTAATTTCCTATGACTGCTTTTGTTCCTAGATGTAGAAAATCAAACTGCTCAGCAGAGCTATTACCACATTCAGTATTTGTGGGTCTTCGTCAAAGCTAGGGGTTAGGCAGTCTTGTCTGATGTTGGAACCAATGACCAAAATAGAAGCTAGTCTCTTGTGAAATTCATTTAGAGGATTTTAAATATGAGCTGAGTTATTTGTGAGTTATGTTAGTCGCCGGTGGTTGGAAAAATTTAATAATGCAGAAAAGAAAAAGGGAAAAAAGGCCTGTGGTGGAAAAAAATAGGATAGGAAAAATATTTCTGGATAGAACTGCCTTTGCTCATTGATGGATGGATAAAGCCAAAGGGCAAGTCTAAGACTGTAGCTTTTACGGTGAATTTTTAACTACATTTATTTGAGATACATATACATATACATATACATATACATATACATATACATATATATATATATATTTTTAAGGTTTTATTTATTTGACAGAGGGAGAGAGAAAGCACAAACAGGGGGAGTGGCAGAGGGAGAGGGAGAAGCAGGCTCCCCACTGAGCAGGGAGCCTGATGCAGGACTCAGTCCCAGGACGTGGGGATCATGACCTGAGCCAAAGGCAGTCACTCAACCAACTGAGCCACCCGGGTGCCCTGAGATACTTATATATTCTTAAGAAGGCAGGGTCGTGCACACGGTAAAGCACAATACATCAGCAGGTCACCAGGAAAGTTTTGCTCACTTCACCATTAACTTGGTATCCAGCCCCACGCTTCATAGTAAATTCGAAGGGAAAAATATCCTCTTGCGGATCAAAACCACTTAGGGTACAGATTTTTAAGGTGGCTTGTTTTCACTAGTCGGAACTATGGGATGAGCAGATTGTGTAGATTTTCCACCCAGGAGTAAAGTGAGCCAGCTAATTAGGAATTAGAAGCTGTGGTAGGACTGAGAATTTTACACAGAAGCTAGGGGGATGGAGGCAGATAATGGCAGAAATGCCTAATTACAGTTCTGGCCTGATACTCAAAGAGACAAAGACCTACAGGGGTCTCCAGCATTCTTTTGATATTTTGAAATGGCAGGCAAGGGCAGAGTTCATAGAAGTGTTTTAAGATAAATGGATTTCTGAGGACTGGTTCTGAAAATGAATGCAAAACTTAACCATGATCAGAAAAAATATATTGGTGCATTTCATGATGAGGATACGTGCAAAGATTGTTTGATGAATTGGATTTGAATTCTGGCAAAGGCCAAAGCTTTAGTGTAAATGCCAGTCTGAGAGGTATAGGATTAAAGGAAGGTTGAGATTTCCCTTTAATGACCAGACACCAAAAAAAAAAAAAAAAAAAAAAAAAAAAAAAAAAGAAAAAAAGAAAAAAAAGAAAAGAATGAGCAGCAGAAAGAACAACTGATATCAAACCCAGAAAAGACCAGTAATGTTGGAGCTTTGTACTCTGCATTCAGTAAGGAAAAGGAGGAATTAAATATAAGGAAACCCTTTTATGTGTAACAAATCCCTTGGGAGCTCAGTGGAATTATAGATTTCTTATTTAAAATCTAACCCATGTTGTAGTCCTGGGACAGAAAAATAGGCTGCTAATTTTATCCCTGTTGGTTAAGAAATTAACTTCTATTTATCAAAGCAAAACTAGGAAAAAGTGAAGTTGCTCAGACTTTTTCTTTTGTCTTTTATAAAGTTATTCCAAAGGGATGCGATTAGCTGGACTCTATATCACTGTAGCTACTCACTGCAGTTGTTTTTCTCTACATCCAGTTATCCAACTTACTGGAAAGATGTACACTGAAAGCACCTTTGGGTTTTGTTGTTGTTGTTGTTAAGTTTTGAGAAGAAAGTCAACACTAGGGGTGTTAACTTGGTAATCAAAATTCCTGCTTCAAATGACATTGGTATGGTATTTATAACAAATCTTTTCTTGTTGGCAAAGCAAACTGATTCTATTAGGGGGACTGCCTTACCTTAAGAAGCCAATCTAAGAACATAGATATCCATCAGCAGATGAATAGAGAAAGAAGATGTGGTATATATACAGAACGGAATACTATGCAGCCATCAAAAGAAATGAAATCTCGCCATTTGCAACGATGTGGATGGAGCTAGAGGGTATGATGCTCAGCGAAATAAGTCAATCAGAGAAAGACAATTATCATATGATCTCCCTTATGTGAGGAATATGAAAGGCAAAGTGGGGTGTAGGGAAGGAAAAAATGAAACAAGATGGGATTGGGTGGTGGGATTATGGACATTGGGGAGGGTATGTGCTATGGTGAGTGCTGTGAAGTGTGTAAACCTGGTGATTCACAGACCTGTACCCCTGGGGCTAATAATACATTATATGTTAATAAAAATAATAATAAAAAAAGCCAATCTAAGAAACAAATTTGTATCTACACCAATTAGAACGATCCAGTAGCCAGGGGAATAAGGAGTTGGAGAATGGGTGTCTTTGTAAGTCCTAGATGAAGAAAAACCTGTAATATTGGAATATGTTTTCTTTTTCTTTTTTTTTTTTAAGATTTTATTTATTTATTTCACAGACAGAGATCACAAGTAGGCAGAGGCAGGCAGAGAGAGAAGAGGAAGCAGGCTCCCTGCTGAGCAGAGAGCCCAATGTGGGATCATGACCCGAGCTGAAGGCAGAGGATTTAACCCACTGGGCCACCTAGGCCGCCCCAATACTGGAATATGTTTTCAAGCCTTTAAATCTCAGAGAGCAGTAGTAGACAGTAGTAGACAGGTTAGAGAAACTTTTTCAGTTGCTGCCAGAAAATACATAATGGAAACTAAAGCGGTTAGAATGGAGATGACTTAGAGAGAACCCCTACGTTAGGAAATAAGCTCCTGAATTTGTTTCTCATTTAAAAAAAAAAGACGAAAACAAAAATTGTATGTGACAAGGTAGATAAAAACACCATGAAAAGTGTTTGAAAGTCTTACTGAAGTATCTTACGATTCTAAGTATATGAAAGCTTAGGAAACATGAAGGACTGGAATTAACCAACATTCAGTTCAGACTTTCAGGAACTCCAATAAAAATGTAAATTTTAGATGTTTAAAGAAATGCTTATGCAAGATGCAAAAGTAACCCAGATAATCTGCAACTAATTTACATCTTATATCCTTGATCTTTACCTGCTAGAATACTGAAGAGGACAAACAATGCTACGCCAGTCAAAAATTAACCTATAAAAATGTTGTTTTTCTCATGTTACATGAGGAAAACAGAATCAGTGGTCCCCACAGAGAATAAGTTCCATTACTTAAGTGCTTTGTAGCTAAATTTTCCTCTTCTTTTTTTTAAAACTCCATTCTGCAAGTAAGTCAAGTCAAATGTATCAGTTTATTAGATTTTCATGCCAGCTTTTCCAGTTACTCCATTTAGCAGAATTATTGCTGACTGGTCATTGAGCTACTTGACAGGCTAGAAAATGTTGTGCCTATAACAAATTAACTTTTAAAAATCAAATTATATGGTTGAAACACTGTGATTGAATGTTGAGGAGAACATTTTCTTTCTTTCTTTCTCTTTTTTCTTTTCTTTCTTTCAACTACCACAGAGGTTCAAGAGTTATAAAATAAAGCCATCTAGGCCCTTTACTTTAAACTTACAGTATTTTAAGATGAGCTCAGAGAACAATACCACCCACATTTCAGTTCTGTGGGCATGATCTAGGAGCTGGAGTGAGACATCATTCTTTATACCTTATAAATAATATTGCCCTCTGAGTGCTGAATTCTGACACCAACCCACAGTGGGGGTATTCTGATGGGGCCTGGGAAGCAGTCTGTACATTACTTATAAATGGGCAAAGCCAGGCAGCATGAACACACTGAAAGACGAGAATCGACTTATGCAAATAGCAAAGGGTAGAGGAAGCACCTGTTTCTAATAGTGGAACCTCTTGGCCAGTGGGTCCTGCTTCCTCTGAGGCAGGTTCAGAGAGGATTTTTCTAAAGGAGACTAATTAGGGAGGAAGAGGGTGGTAGGAACCAAAGGGCTGAGACCTGAGGGTCTCCTAAATCTAAGAGGCTGGGAGAAAAAAAAGGACAGAGGAGACCGAGAAGGAGCAAAGGAGACAGGAGGTGAGTCAAGAAAGGGTGGTATCAGGGCGCCTGGGTGGCTCAGTGGGTTAAGCCGCTGCCTTCGGCTCAGGTCATGATCTCAGGGTCCTGGGATCGAGTCCCACATTGGGCTCTCTGCTCAGCAGGGAGCTTGCTTCCTCCTCTCTCTCTGCCTGCCTCTCTGCCCACTTGGGATCTCTCTCTGTCAAATAAATAAATAAAATCTTAAAAAAAAAAAAAAAGGGTGGTATCCTGGAAGCCAAGGAAAGAAAATGCAGACAGCATGCAGACTATGAAGTGGGCTAGGGATTCAGCACCAGGGGAGCTGTAGCGACAGTGAGATTTATCTACTGCTTCTACATATTTATACATTATTTAAATTTGTATGTATTTGTATATGTTTTATATATATTGGCAAACTAAATGATAAAATTCCTTTTCTTTTTTTTAAAGATTGATTGACTGACTAATTTAGAGCCTCTCATGCAGACTCCACGCTGAGTGTGGAGCCCGATGTGGGGGCCTCAATGTCACGATCATGACCTGAGCCGAAATCAAGAGTGGGATGCTTGACTGCCCACCCAGGCACCCTCTTAACTTTTCTAACACTCATTCTTGAAGAATGATCCATTTCTTTGCTTTAAGCTTTAGTTTTTTGTGATGAGCCAAGGTCCATATTCCTCTACCCTTGTGCATTTTGGACCCATATTTACGTGGAATGAGTGAATGCAATTGTGGCACAAATGTGGTTTTAAACATTACATCTAAACGGATTATGATCATAAAGCCTTAAGAGGGCTGCAAATTATTAAGATAAGCTTTAGTATAATTTTGTTCATTTTTATGCATAGGGATAGTCATACTTTTACTAAGTAACCCAGAAATTGTTGCCTTCTTCCCAAATGTGTAATCTCCTCCATGGAGGCACGGAAGACAAAAGGGTAAGCATGGAAATGAAATTCTTACTTCTGTTACTAAGTGTTTCTCTAATTTGACTTTCAGAAGGAAATGCTCAAAACAACCTTGAAATGATTCAACTCTCACTCATCCACATAGCATTTTCAAGACATATTTTCAATATGGCTCCAAATGTATTTTTTAAGCACACATAAAGCCAAATTTTATGTCATAGTTCCAGATAATTATTTCATTTTGTTTTGTATTTTGCAGGGAACCCAAGCAGGAAAACCAAAGCCCCCAATTCAAATGCAGCATCAAATTCAACAATTGAAACGTCCTATGAAACTGATGATGTAATTCAAGATCCAAAAATGGATACGACACAAATCAAAACCGTGTATTATTAAAAACCCCGTGTTGCAAAAGCTCACTGGAGAGATGGAGCAATGCAAAGAAAGAATGCCATTTCAAATACAGTGTAATTGTAGTATTCAAAAATTCACCATTTACAAAGCAAGACCCAGCTGCATTTTTGATTATTCAATTAATTTATTAAAAACCCACTAAGGTTTCTGATCATGTGCAGTTTACTTTTATTTGCTAATTAAGATGTTTCTGTATTACATGAAATTATGCTAATACTTCAGGAGAAATTAAAGAACGTATCAATAACACAGATGAGCGAAACTATGCCAGTGTGGGAAAATGAAAGATTTGTCACATTACCAACATTTCACAATTCTTTTGATACTCAGAGGCAGATCTTTTTATGAGAAGATTCTGAACAGGTAAATCTCAGGGTGCGGTGGTCTTATAAAACAAAGGTGGCCTGTTAAGCCTCTTAGAGATAAACCACTACCTTTTTTTCAGGGCTTGCTGGGTACAAAATGAATGTACTGTGTTTATACAACCTAATGTTCAATAACAAAATACGTAACAATGAATAATCTGCATAATAAATATTTTCTGCATACCAAGGATAACCATAACAAAAATCCTTCACTGATAAAATTCCTACGGAACTCCTAAAATGAAAGCTTTTTAAAAATAAATTCTCTATTTCCACCTAAGGCTATTGCATTAATATTGTAAGACATCTAGAAACAAAACTATGGTTTCTGCACATTGTAATCGTCTTAGAAGATTTTTATTCCTAAGTATGATTTCTATTATAAGAACACAGACCTTGTTTTCTAAAGGAATTTACTAGGAAAAAAGGATTACTTTTAAAAGCTGGCTCTGCCCAACACATCCACTGTGTTGTGTAACATTACTGTAATTGAAAGAGTAGCCTTTCAAAATGAGTCAAATATGGCTTCTCTTGTCTGGGTGGGGGGAAAAAGGAATGCCCTATTGCTCTTGGCAGGCAAAGCTCAGGTTTCAAAACTTTCTACCATTAGGCTGTCAAAATTTTGACCAAGAACTGGGGGTATATTCTCTACTAGCACTGTGCACAAGTTTCTGTGGTGACGGAAATGTTCTTTCTGTATCTGCACTGTCCATGGTAGCCACTAGCCACATGTGGCAACTGGGCACTTCAATGTGGCTCATGCAACTGAAGAAGACATTTATATTTATTCAATTCATCTAAATTCAAATAGCCATGTGTGGCTATATTGAGAGTATAGCTCCAGATCATTACTGCAACATCCACTGCCTGGGCTGGATTTCACACTGGCTGTCCTGATACACAGATATTCAAAATTACACTATTAACCAGATGTTGCCTCAGGCAAAAACCTGGGATGAGAAAGTTAAGGCGCTGGTATAATTCAACCTTTGCTCTTCAAGGGCAAGTGCAGGTGCCATAGATGACATAGGAAGCAGGCAAATGGGGTCAAGGCCAGCAAAATGCTCATGGTCCCCCAAACTCCTCTTAACCTGTGAAAGGTACTGAGGCTGGGCATGGCCGAATGTGTGGCTGGTTGGGGCCTCTGGGCTCCGAAAGTCGGATTACCGTCATGCTGGCTTTTAAGACACATACTCTCCTTGAATGCCAACTGCTCAGGAAGATGGAATCCCAGCACTAGTACTAGGTATAGTCCCTGCCAAGCCAGCTTACCTGAGGGAGAGCCACCAGGCTCAATCAGAGGACCAACTGGTATGTGTCTCTGTAACTCTGAAATAGTTGTGCTTCACACACTGAAACAAAATATTAAGAAAGTGAGAAGCCTCATCAAATTACAACCAAGTCTATAGAATGAAAACTATGTTAAATAATTTTTGGGGGGTGTAACAAATACTAACCTAGGGACAGAATTTCAGTCAGTCAAAAATAATATAAAAAAAAATCTTCCTTAAAATAATCTAAGAATTTAAGACAAAACACATTTTCAATTATGCACATATGCGGGTCATTCTGGGGATGGGTCTGATAAGGAATATAGTAGCTTTATGTGTTTTTAGAAGACAAGTCACTGGAATCTTTGGTAATCATCAAATCTTAGAAAGAAAAGTGGGTCTAGAAGAAGAGGACATGATAGGAATATACAAATAACAGGATGCAAAAGATTCAAGTTATTATTTATGTGGCCTTCTCATGAGAGCAATTTCATCTTTTAAAAATCGTTTAATTGGATTTTGAAATGGGTGAAACCAAACCTCAATAAAAGTCATTTCTTTCCTTAAAACTCTCTCATGTGTCTCATGAGATTCAAGTCCAAGCTTCCAAATTAGAACTTAAGACCACTTTCTCATGTTCCTGAGAACCTACAGAAGTAGTCTTAATTCTTCACACTTCATGCCTCACATATTGCTTGCAATTCTTGACACACGCATAACTCAGATTTTTCTGTTGTGGTCTCTGTTCACAGTACCCACTCACCAGTAACTGCCAGCACTTCCACTTTCATCCTCCATCAAAATCCAAGACAAACAATACTTTCTTTAGGTTGCCTCTTCTAACTGCTCCAGGCAAGCTAAGTAACCTTCTGTGCTTCTATAAATGCACACTCAGGTCAATTACTGCACTTATCACAGTGTTGTGTTCTGCTGCTTCTCCTACCAATTAAACTAGGAACCTCTTCAGGGAAGCAAATGGGTCTTAAGAATCTCTGTATCCCCAGTACTTGGCAGAGTGTTTGCCATGCCAGGTGCTCAATCGGTGTTTGCTGAATAAAGGAACTGATGGTATTTTGATCAACATTATTCATAACTTTGCAACCTAGTTTAACTGAAGGTGACCTGGGGTTATATAATTTTAGACAGAGTCAATTGTAAATACAGACACATAAGTTGTTTTACTCCTTATTTATTGATGTTTTGGCCTCAGAGAACCAAAGATATAAATGGATATGTATGAAGGGTGAACAACTAAGGATACCTCAGAGATATTTTAGCCAAAAGATAATAATGGAGAAAAGAGAGAGGGAATTGTATAGGAAGTAGATCCATCAGCTAAAAGCAATAGCCTTAGGTATTCAGGTAATCAGGTTACAGATACAAAGCTAAACAGAAATTCTATATGCATCTAGAGAAAATGACACACATTTATTGGTAAGAATGTAAAGTAAATATCAATTACCTGCTTAAAGAAGTTGAATGTGTTTAACAGTTGTATTAAGTCAAACTTTACCATTACAGAATGCTACCTTATTACCTATAATTTCTAAAATGAATAATATTACTTGAATTGTACTAAAATATTGGTAAGCATATACATTAAGGAGGGGAAGAGGTCTCAGAGATAACTGGGTACAATATGTTATAGATGAAAGACACCAAGGCCCAGAGAAGCTAAATGATTTAGTTAAAAGTCACACAGGTGGTTAGAAAGGCCAGGACTTTTTAGATTTTTACTGTTAAATTCAGTTTTCCTTCTGCTACATAGCATCTCAGGGAAAATTTTACTAATCTTCCAAAATTTATGAATGAGATCTATATCCAATCCCAGTAATAAGATCATTTTAGATGAAAATTAGTGAAAAGAAATGAATTTTATTCAGATGAGAGATTTCATAAACTGTTCTCATACTATAGGGAATTTACTTAAGAATAATTCCAAGAATATTATCTAGTAGAAAAAATTACTGAGCAATCAGGTTTTTTAATTTGCACACTATATTAGTTAACAAGTGCTGAATTGTATATAACTCTTCTGGATAATTATTAATTGTGTCCCCATTCAGGAAACAGATCTAATGAGCCAATTATTAATCTCTACAATAAACAGAAATAAAACTCACAAATACCTGAATTAACTTTGTTTCACTACAATTATTAGCATTTTTTTAACCCTGTTACACATTCAATAGGATGAGGTCATCCTTGTGCATGCAGCATTTTTCAATCATTTTTAAAAGTTTTTTCTATATTTTTTTCATCATGATAATCAAAGAACCATATTTTTGTAAAATGCAGTTTAAAAAATACGTAAAATACAGCAAAGGCCAAACAAACCCTTAAAAACCAGTAACTCTGTTTCTCCTCAACAGCTGACAGAACTACCAAAAAAAGAAAAAGGTGGGGGGAAGACTTCTTTTTGAGGAGGCCATCTGACTAAATCAGATTATGGGAAAGCTAGAAGTGTGAAAGCTTCCTCAGCTGTACCACTCGAGTAGGGATGGTGATGTGGCTTCCCTAGAATGGGAATACGGTGAGCACAGGTCTGAGGGTCAGAAAGCTCCCCTAGTCTAACTGAGGTCATGACCGAGGAGAGCTGCATGAAGAATCAGTACACCTTTCCAGCTTGGGAGGATACGTGTACTTACCTGATTTCACCAAAATGATTTCACCTGTAGCAAATTGAAAATTTCTAACTGCACCACAGTGAGGTACCTGCAGTCTTTGGTGCGGAGCCATGATAACTGGGGGACATCTGATGCTGCTACACCAGTAAGTGTTTGACTTACTGGATGTCAGGGCTATCTAAATACTAAGCAAAGTAAGTGACACTGATCACTATGAAATTAAAAATGTAAGAAACACTTCTATCTACTAATATATGTTTGAAAATGCTTACCCATATAAAATTTCCATTGTTATATAAAGGCTTTCATGATGCAACTCCCTGGCTCTTAAGTTTAAAAAGTACAGAATAAAATTCTTAATCCTAAATTTTTGTCACTGAACTTAAGGGTCTATGACTGAAGTAAAAGAGAGAAACATCCCCAAACTGGTCATTATTGAAACCATAAATTCAGTGTGAAACCAGCTTCAAAACTACAAATTATTTTAGACAAATAAATATATATGTTCACATTTATAAAAATTTTCCACATTACTCATAGAAATAAGCTTCATAAAATTTACATACAGAATACAATAAAAATCAGTTCTAATGATGATTTAGCTGTCATCCTCCTAATTAAAAAGTTCTGTGTTTGAGGTATCACTTGAAGAGATGCCAATATGGCACAGTTGTAAAACAACCCAGGAGTCTGTCCTAAAAATTCTATCCAACACAGCGTCATCTCTATGAGGCGGAACTACACTTGTCTTTTTAAACAAGGAAGGAAATTGTAATTGTTACAGTTCAGAGGAGGCAGATACTAGAAACTGTTTTGTATAACAGTAAATATTCCTTATAAATATTTTCATTTCATCTTTCTGCCAACCCATTCATTTCAAATGTTCTAATTAAAACCAAGTAAGCGGCTTCATCTCCTATGACATCCAAAAAAGATGAGATCCAAAAACAACAGTGAAAAATTTCACCATCTTTATATATTATCATAGGATATAAAGCTATTAAATCTTTCAGAGTCCAGAGCAAAGCATTATCCCCTACCTCACTTAATCACTGGAAGGTGGATACTTGATTCAACAAATACTCATTAAGTGCTAGGTAGGTTATCTGTGTTGACTGTAGTAAAGCCATTTACAATCATTTACAATCAACTTAGGAAGCAGTAACACTAGTCGGACAAAGAGTCATGAATACCAAAAATGATGTGTTTTGTATGTACAAATATCCATATTTGGGGCATGTCTACCAAGTAGTAAGACTGATTCAATATTTTAGAGTCAGCACATTAAAAATGTATTGCCAGATGACAATGGTCCCATATATGAAAAAAATGTCTATATGGAAAAGGCTGTGATTTATTGCAAGGCATAATTATATAGCAAATTCCAAGGAGGGTCAGATAATTTTCAAAACCAATTTTAAAATTTAATGGCTTAGGCCGAAGATCCAGTTACTTTTTGGAGATCTCAGAAGGATTAGGGGTGGAAGAATGCTTTTCCTTTTTTCTCTTCTTTTTTTCCTTTTTGTGGTGTTTCCCCCTTTTTGACTTATTCTTTTTTTCTTTTTTCTTTTCTTTCTTCTGATATTTTTGTTTCTTTTGTTTTGAAGTGTCCTCTTCAGTGGAACTGGATGAATAAGACCTATGGGCAATAATACATACTGACTGATAATTGCATTTATGGCAGATAGGTAAATTTTAAATGGTATTTTAACTGTCTTAAATCATTCTTGGAGCAAGGTGAGGTATAAACAAAGAAACTCAAAATGTGCTTTATATATTTGTATTCTCTTCAAGTACTGACTTTGGAATTTTTGCTCGTTGGCCACAGAAACTGATGAGTAATTCTGCTCAACTCTAGTAATAAGTTTTAAACTCAGTAAGGATGTAATGGTTTTTCTGTGATTTTCAGTTTTTCATCCTGTCATACCCTTCAAAATCTTACAAGGTAAGAAAAGCGTCATTTACCAAGCCTTTATTATACATACAATTCAGGTGTGTATGCAGTAACTTGTTAGCAGGGTCTCTTAAAAGAGCTACAGAAAGAGGCAGTTATATAAAAAGGGCTATAATTGTACCTGGGCATTAATGGGTGAGAGCTGAAAATTAGCAAAGTAAAAGCACTTTTGTTAATTCTTTTGATTTCTCAAGTTAGAATACTTGAATCTTCTAGATGCAGAATGACACAGCTGAGGACTTGCAATCCAAAGTAATTTTCACTGGTTACAAAAAAGATGTGTTTGAATGAGTATAAATGAATGAGGATGACTAAGCATTATTCTTTTTTTCTAATATTACTCTAATAAAAAAAAAATTAGGGGGGGAAACTATAAAATTCCTTCCTCTACTATGAGAAAAAAAGAAAAGTAACAAAAAACAGAGAAGCCACCTCTTAAGATCTTATATAAACAATAATCTGCCCCAAACTCTGTGAAAAGACAGAAACCAAGTAAATTTAAAATTAAAAAAGACATCTCAAGAAATAGTTGAGTGATCTAATGATTAAAAGTTAAAGCCCAAGCTAAGAAAACCCAACAGAGACATAGGGAAGGGAAAAAGATTAGTGTCTGAGACTGTAAGGTTGAGTCTATAGAGTGACTCATGAATCCTGTGTAGGAAATCCGAGTTTTCCCTTGTTTCTGTGATGCTGTACTCTCTTCTCCATCTTGTCTGTCTTACTTGGACTTCTGGCTGTTTCCTGGCCAATTTTCTCATGGAGTCTCTTGTTCCCTCTTCAACTCCATTATTGTCAACTCTTGTCTGTTTTCCTATTTTTTTTTTTTTAAGATTTTATTTATTTGATAGAGAGAGAGGAAGGCAGAGAGAGAGGTAGAAGCAGGCTCCCCACCGAGCAGAGAGCCTCATGAGGAGCTCGATCCCAGGACTCTGAGATCAAGACCCGAGGTGAAGGCAGAGGCTTAACCCACTGAGCCACACAGGCGCCCCTGTTTTCCTATTTTAAAGACCCTGCTTGACCTATGGATTCTGACTAGAGCTTCTTTGCCTGTACATTTTTCTTTGGCTTTTTGGTCCTAGATTCTCATTTCTAAGATAAGGTGTTATACTTGTACATAACTTCTATTAGGTGGCAAATCTCTGCTAAGCATGCCTAGAAAAGTTCATTTAATTTCAGGCCCTGTCTGAGTTGATACTAAAAATTCACAGGTGGCTGATGAGGGTTGTTGAAAGACTTGAAGGAATTTTCAGCATCATTAGTGAGTATATAAATCCTACTAGTAACTTAATTTTGTAGCCATGACAATGATATTTTGAGAATACAAATATTTAAGCTCCAACTTCATATATATGAGGACAAAATATATATAAAGAACTTAGATATCGTCCAATTAAAAGCCTGGCTGATGTTTTAAAATAAAAATTCTAGAACACAT
Source organism: Mustela nigripes (assembly GCF_022355385.1). Classification (NCBI taxonomy): domain Eukaryota; kingdom Metazoa; phylum Chordata; class Mammalia; order Carnivora; family Mustelidae; genus Mustela; species Mustela nigripes. Next base: position 92,743,326 of record NC_081568.1, read on the forward strand.
AAAAGAAGGGAGGGTGGCTATTATTTATTTATACCTTAATTTGCTCCAAGAAAAAAAAAATTTAAGGTGGCTAGGTATCAACATTTTTTGATTCCTGACTTTGTTATTATACTGAAACAACTGAATATCTTAACTGAATTAGTGTCAAATTAACTGGACAACACACAAAAAATAAAATTTTATAATCCATCCTGGATTCACAGTCCTGCTTTTAAAAAACAAGGATGTTAAAAAATACCTTTTCCTTTTTTTTTTCAACTTGATTTTCTCTTTGCTTTTTGCTTTTTTCTTCTCCTCTTCTTCATTTACTCCTGTGTGTTGAGGGGAAAGAATCAGGATACCATGAATCTACACACTAATATGGTATGCATACATTTTTTTTTAAATTTTGGTTGTTGGCTGATGAATTTCATTGGTTAGGATATTATACTTTTCTTGTAATAACTTTTCCTTTCCTGGTAGTTTTTTTTTAAATTGAGGTATAATTGACATATATCATTACATTCCTTTCAGGTGTAAACATAATAGTTTGATATTTGTATATACTGCAAAATAATCACTGTAAGTATAGTTAACATCTATCACCATGTTACATAGTTACCCCCAATTTTTTTTTCTTTGTGATGAGGACTTATAAGATCTCTTCTCCTAGCAACTTTCAAATATACAGTACGGTACTATCAACTATAGTCAACATGCAGTACATTATATCCCCATGATTTATTTTGTAACTGGAAGTTTGCACATTTTGATTACCCTTATCAACTGCCTCTAACAACCACAAATCTCTTCTCTGTATCTTCTAGCTTGGCTTTTTTGTTTATTTTTTAGATTTCACATATAGGTGAAATCATACAATGTTTATCTTTCTCTGACCTATTTCACTTAGTTTAATACCCTCAAGGTCCTTAATTATTTTTATTTATTAAGAATCTTGTAAAAACTATTATAGGCTTTTTTAGAAAAATTTCTATCACTGCTAGGTACATTAAGTAAAAAAAAATTCATGCACTCCACCATTAATTTCCATAGCAAATCAATGTCAACAATTTGGTGGGCAGCACTTCAGGTCTTAAAAAGCAAAACAATACAATCAGATACAGATTTTCTCTTCCTTCTTCCTTCCTCCTTCCTTCCTTCTTTCCTTTCTGTCTCTCTCTTTCTCTTCTTCCTTTCTTCCTACCTTCCTCCCTTCCTTCCTAGTAGATGCCATGCTCAACATGGGGGGTGAACTCACAACCCTGACATCCAGAGAGTTGACCTTGCATGCTCTACTGACTGAGCCAGCCAGGTGCCCCTTGAATACAGCTTTTTAAAATTTTCTTTTTCAAACAAACTTAGCATTATGGGATTCTAGGATCATGATGTTAGGATCCCAGGACAACAACAACAGATCTAGTCTGGTGTGTTTTCTTCTAAGCTTGCTCTCTAATAACCAAATATGCATATACAGTCACTTATGTAAAATAGTTACATATAATTCCTAAGTTTTTGTTTCTCTCTTTTGAAAGATGGATATATGGTATTTTATATGGTATATAATACAGTGGCATATATAATATTTTGCAACTTATTTCACCTTTGTCAAAAAATCAGCTGAGCAGCAAAAAAAAAAAAAAAAAAAAAAATCATTTAGACTTCTGCTTCTGGGAAGATGAACTAAGTGTATTTTTTTCTATCTCTCCCAGTAAGTTCAACTAAAAAATACAAGACATTATAAAAACAAACATAAAAAATTGAAAAGTAGAAATAAGACAGACCAGCTAAGGATCCTAAAACCCAGAGAAGGACAGAGTAGTGAGTTCCCTGGAATTCTTGCTTCCTATAGCCCAGACTGGAAGCGCAAGAAGCAGGCAACCTGGCAGTGTCAACAGGTACATCAAAAAATGCCCTAACGAAAGCCTCATTTCCTTACCCAAAGGACCAAAACAGGGACAGCCTAGGAACAGGTAGCTAGTAGATAATAATTGCCCTTTCTGAAGTCAAACATCACAGAAAAAATAGGCACCACCCCTACCCCATGTCAGCAGATGCCAGATGGGAAACCTAGACATTCCAACCTTGTAAAGCTGTGATAAGGCCCCTCAATTCCCCAGCGTGCCTAAGTGGGTGGCCAGAACTTTCATCTCCACAGGCCAGTATAGAGATCTCCACTAATAGTGTCAATGGAGACCACTTAGGAAGCTCTGATTTCTGCTGCCACCCAGTAGTAATGAGGGATCCCTTCCATCTACAGTGAAGTATTGGCAGAGGAGAGCTCATGAAAGTCAGGGCCTTCATCACCACTCAGTGGTAACAAGACCACTCCCACAATGGGATACCTCAACAGGGAGTTGGAACTCCTACCTCCACCCGGCAGTAGCAAGAAGTCATGCCACTTTGAGTATTTGTGGAACCTGAGTGGGGAAACAGAACTTCTGTCTCCTCCTGGCAGTCACAAGGTGGTATCCCCACTTTTCTTTCTGTGGTCATACCAGAGAAAATCAGATAAAAGAGAAGGTTTAAGAAAAGTCAGAGATGCATAATACAACATAACAATGCCCAAGTTTGAGCTGAAAAGAACTCAGTAAGTCAAGAAGCAGGAAGGTCTCAAATTGAATAAAAAATCAAACAATGAATATGCAACACCATAATGAGAGCGGTATTAAAATAATCCAAAAAGATTTTAAAGCAGCTGTTATAAAAATGTTTCTATGAACTATAATGAGATGCTGGAAACAAATGAAAAAATATGAAAGCCCCCAAGAAACTATAAATCCAAAGAAGAACAAAACAGAAATTTTAGAACTAAAAATATAATAAGTGGAATTAAAATACTCAGTGGATGGGCTGAATAGCAGAATGCAAAGCACTGAAGAAAAATATCAGTGAACAGAAGAACAAAACAATAGAAATCACCCAGTCTGAGCAATGGAAAGGAAACAGGCTTAAAGAAAAGAGACTGAGGAATCTGGGGGACAGTAACAGAAGACACAGTATTTATGTCCCTTGGAGTCCTGGGAGGAGTGTATAAAGAAGGAGGGGCATAAAAAGTAATAGCTGAGAACTTCCCAAGTTTGTCAAGGGACATAAACTTACAGACTCAAGATGCCGAGTAACCCGAAACAGGGTAAAACCAAAGAAATCCATATCAAGTTAAATGACAATTTAACCTTTGAAAACAAATGAAAAAAAAAATCTTGAAAGAGAAAAATAATACATTACTTATGTGAGTGAAACAATTAGAATGGAAGCAGATTTCTTATTAGAAAGCACAGAAGCCAGAAGTTAAATGGCACAGCATTTTTTAAGTGCTGAAGGAAAGGTCAACCTAGAATCCTCTATCCGGTAAAAATATTCTTCAAGAATGAAAGAGAAATCAGGACACAGTCAGATAAGGAAAGATAAAAGAATGTGTTACCAGCAGACAGACCCTAAAAGAATGACTAAAGGAAGTTCTCTAAATGGGAAGGAATTGTAAAAGAAGAAATGCTGGAACATTGAGAAGAAACACAGTAATCAAAAACCTGAGTACAATAGGCTTTCCTTCTCTTGAGTTCCTAAATTATGTTTGATGGTGGAAATAAAAATTAAAACTATTGTCTCATATGGTTCTAAATGTATGTAGAAAACATAATTAGGACAACAGTATTAAAAAGGGTAGAGGGTAAAGAAACATAAAAGGAGGCATGGTTTCTACCCTTCACTTGAATTGGCAAGATGACAATACCAGTAGACTGTGATTAATTTTGTATACATAATACTTAGAGAAGCCACCAAAAATTTTTACATAAAACACCATAGAAAAATTTAAAAACACTATGGACTTGCATTTCCCATTAAAAAAAAAAAAAAACCACTATGGACAAAGCCAAAGATAGTACAGATACATCAAAATGCAATTCTACAAGTGTTCAAGTGACACTGTAGCTAAATCAAAGCACTAGAGATAATTCTAAAAGATATTCAAGTAACCCATAGAAGGCAGGAAAAAAAAAAAAACAAGAATGAAAAAAATAAGAATTAAAAACAGAGAAAGTCAAAAGAAAACAAATAATAAAATGGCAGAATTAGCCCTAACATATAAATAATTAACATAAAAAAAGAGATACCGATTAAAAGAAATTGGCAGAGTGGACTGAAAAATATGATCCATCCATCCACACTGTTTATAAGACTCCCACCTCAAATAAAATGATATAGACACACAAAGTAAAAGGATAGAAATACGTCAAACATTATCAAAGAAAACCTAGAGTAGCTATATTAATAGCAGATAAAACAGACTTCAGACAAAGAGGCATAATATAAAGATAAAAGTTTTGACTCATTAACAAGACATATCCTAAATGTGTATGCACCAAATAACAGAGCTAAAAATACATGAAGCAAAAACTGATAGAAAGGAGAGAACAGGCAAATCTATGATGGTAGAGATTTCAACATCTCTCTCTCTCTCAACAATTAATTGATACCATACACAAAGTAAGCAAGAACAGAGAAAAACTCCACAATACCATCGATCAACAGAATCTAAATGATATTTTAAAAACACTCCACCCAACAAAGGTAGACTATACCTTTTTTTCCAAGTGCCTACAGCACATAGACCAAGACAGTCTATACATCCTCGGTCATAAAGCAAATCTTAACAAACTTAAAAGAACTGAACATATACAAAGTTATGTCTCTGTCCATAATGGATTCAAATAAGGAATCAGTAAAAAAAAGATAATAGGAAAATTTACAAACACTTGGGAAAAAACAACACCCTCAAGTAATCCACTGGGCAAAGAAGAAGTCTCAAGTAAAACAAAACACACTGAAGTGAATGAAAGTGAAATATATCAAAATTCATGTAACACAGTAAAGCTGTGCTGACAGGAAAATTTATAGCACTAAATGCTTACAAGAGAAATGAAGAAAAGTCTCAAATTAATAATACCTAAGCTTGAATCTCAAGAACATAGGGTGAGAAACCTAAATAAACATAAAGCAAGTAGAAGGAAGAAAATAATAAAGCACAAAAATTAATGAAATTGAAGACAGAAAAAAAAAATAGAGAAAAAGAATAAGAAAAGGAGCTGGGTCAATAAACCTGACAAGTCTCTAGCAAAATGTGAAAGAAAAAAAAAAGACACAAATTAACAGTGTCAGGAATGATAAAAAGGATATCAGCGCGGACCTGTATACATCAGAAGGATAACTGAAATAAATCTGACAACTTAGACAACATGAACCCCTTTCTCAAAAAACAAACTGCCACAACTTATTTCACATGAAACAGAATATTTCAAAAACCCTTTAATTACTGAGGAAATTGAATTTGTAATTTAAAAACTTCTAAAAAGAAATCTTCAGGCCCAGAGAACTTCACTGAAGAAGTTCACCAAACATTTAAAGAAAAATTAACACCACTCTTATACAAATCTTATTCAATCTTTCAAAAAAAAAAAATAGAAGAGAATGAAATCGCAATAATTCTACGTCACTGTTACTCTGATACCAAAGTCAGACTAATATAGTACAAAACAAGAAAACTATAGGCCAACATGTTTCATGAATATAAACGGAAAAATCCTTAATAAAATATTAGCAAATAGAATTCAGGGGTGCAGAACTGGTTCAGTTTTCAAAAATCAATAATATAATCTACCATATTTACAAGCTAAGGGGAAATCATAATATACTGATCGATGCAGAAAATGCTTTTGGCAAAAATCTGACAACTATTCCACAATAAATACTCTGAGAAAAAACAGGAATAGAGAGTATCTTTCTTAACTTGATGAAGAGTGACTACATAAAAGTTAATGCTAACATTATACATAATGGTCAAAGTATAAATGCTTTCGTCCTCTAGGATTAGAATCCAGGTAAGAATGTCTTCTCTCACCACTCTTTCTCAACACAGTGCTGTAAGCTCGAGGTATGGTAATAGAGAAAAAAAAAAAAAACAAGAAAAAAGAGACTTACAAATCAAAAGGAAATAAATAAAACCACTACTATTTGCAGATGATATGTTGGTTTACATAGAAAATCCCAAGGAATCTACAAAAAACTCTTAGTGTAAACACAGACAAAAGAATTGCATTTCTGTAAGTCAAGCAGAGAAAGACAACTATCATATGATCTCCCTGATATGAGGAAGTGGTGATGCAACATGGGGGCTTAAGTGGGTAGGAGATGAATCAATGAAACAAGATGGGATTGGGAGGGAGACAAACCATAAGTGACTCCTAATCTCACAAAACAAACTGAGGGTTGCTGGGGGGAGGGGGGTTGGGAGAAGGGGGATGGGGTTATGGACATTGGGGAGGGTATGTGCTTTGGTGAGTGCTGTGAAGTGTGTAAACCTGGCGATTCACAGACCTGTACCCCTGGGGATAAAAATATATGTTTATAAAGGATAAAAATAAAAAAAAAAAAAAGAATTGCATTTCTATATACTAGTTATAAACACAAAGACAACAAAATTCAAAATAGCCTAGTAATAAACAGAGACAATAAAATTCAGAATACACCATTTATAAGTATTTTTAAAAAGAAATATTTATAAGTAAAAAACTAATAAAACATGTACAGGATTTTATGCTGAAAATGACATAATGCTGAGTAAAGAAATCAAAGATCTAAATAAATGGAGAGAGATCATGTTCATGGATGGGAAGACAACATAGTAAAGATGTTAATTTTCCTAAACTGATATACATTTTTAATGCAATTGTTTTTTTTAAAGATTTTATTTATTTATTTGACAGACAGAGATCACAAGTAGACAGAGAGGCAGGCAGAGAGAGACAGAGAGAGAGAGAGAGAGAGGGAGAGAGGAGGAAGCAGGCTCCCCGCTGAGCAGAGAGCCCAATGTGGGGCTCAATCCCAGGACTCTGGGATCATGACCTGACCTGAAGGCAGAGGCTTTAACCCACCGAGCCACCCAGGTGCCCCAATGCAATTCTTAACAAAATCTTAACAAGATTTCTTTGTAGATATAGATATTATTCTAAAATTTATATGGAAAGAATAGAGAATAGTTGAAACAACTCTGGATAAGAATAAAGTGAGAAGAATCAGCATATTCAATGTTAAGACTTATTATATAGCTATGTTAATCAAGACCGTGTGGCAGTGGTGGAAGAAAAGACACAAAGATCAGTGGAATGGAAGAAAGAAACAAACCTACACAAATATGACCGACTGCTATTTGGCAAAAATGCCAGAGAAATTCAATGGAGGAAAGATAGCTTTCCAACAGAGTGCTAGAACTGTTGGTTATTTTTAAGCAAAGACCAAAACCTGGCTTGAGTCTCTCATCTTAAATAAAAATCAACTCAAAAAGGATCATGGACTTAAACACTATTCAACGAAGAAAAGAAACAAAACTACGGAAATGTGCAGCAACCTGAGTGCATCTCCAGAGAATGATAGCTAGTAGAAAAAGCCAATCTAAAAAGATTATAAACTATAGAATCAATTTATGGAACAGTTTCAAAATTATATTACAGAAATGGCAAATTTTTGGTTGCCAGAAATTAAGAAGGTTGTAAGGACAAGAGGGAAGTGGCTGTGACTTTAATAGAAATATTATCTTGATTCTTATCAATGTCAGAATCCTGGTTGTGATATTATACTATAATTTTGGAAGATGTTATCATTGAAGGAAACTTGGATAAAGTGTACAAAGTGCTCTCTGTATTATCACTAATAGCTGCATGTGAATCTACAATTCTCTGAAAATAAAAAGTTCAAAGAAATCAATTGGCCATAAATGTACGGATCTGTTCTGTTCCATGGATCTATCCTTACATCAATACCCCATTGCCTTAATTACCTGGAGCTTTACACCAAACCCTGAAATAGGTTGTGCTAGTCCTCCAACTTTATTACTCTTTTTCAAAGTATTTTAGCTATTCTAGTTTTTTACATTTCCACAAGACCTTTAAAGTGGCTTGTCAATTTCTAAAACAGTCTGTTACAATTTTGATTGTGATTAGTTTGAATCTATAAATCAGGTTGGAGTGAACTGACACCTCTCTCTTTTTTTAAAAAATTCAGTTATCGAATACATAGTACATCATTAGTTTTTGATGTAGTGTTCAATGAGAGAACAGACATCCTAAAAAGATTTAATCTTCTATTCCACGAATATGGTCTATCTTTTGATTCGTTCATTTCTTTAATTTCCCTCACAATGTTTTGTATGTTCCAGACTTGCACATCTTTTGTCAGTTTATTCCTAAGTACTTCACATTTTTAATGCTGTTACAAAAGGTATTTTTAAATTTTCAGTTTTTGATAGTTTGTTGTCAAAATACAGAAATAAAATTGATTTGTGCCCATTGGTCAGTCTCGTATTCTACAACTTTGCTGAACTTAGTTTTCAGGTTACTAGTTTCTATAAGTTTATTTTTTGTTTGTTTGTTTTTGTTTTTGTTTTGTTTTGTTTTGGTAGATCCTACAGGATTTCTATATAGAGGACCAAGTCATCAGTAAATAGCTTTTACTCTTTCCTTCCCAATCTGGATGACTTTGATGATTTTTCTTGTCTTATTGTGTGGCTGGACTCCCCACTACAATGTTGAACAGAAGTGGTAGGAGTGGACATCTATGTTTCGATTCTTAGGTTATAGAAACATTCAGTCTTTAGCCATTAGGTATTATGTAATCTTCCTTTTTTTTTTTTTTTTTAAACATATGTCCTTTATCAAGTTGATAAAGTTCTTTTCTTTTCCTAGTTTGCTGAGCATTTTTATCAAAAATAAAGTTCTTTTCTTTTCCTAGTTTGCTGAGCATTTTTATCAAAAACGGACAGTGGACTTCCTCATATAATTTCTTAAAATGTTGTAATTATCATATAGGTGTTCTTTTTAAAAGAATATTGAAATGGTGAATTACATTGGTTGGGTTTGAATTAAAACATATCTTATACTACTGGGATAAACACCACCTGGTCATAACATCCTTTTCACATATTGCTGGATCTGATTTGCTAAAATTCTTTTAATTGCTTAAAATTGTTTGTGCCTGTGTTTGTAGGAGTCTCTATTTGCAGTGTTATCACAAAAATGCTGGTCTTATAAATTAGGTTGGAAAGTACTCCCTCTTCAATTTTTAAGATTTTATGTAGAAATGGTATTATTTCTCCTTCAATATCTGGTAGAATTAAGAGAGAAGCCATTCGGCTATGGAGTTTTCTTTGATGAAAGTTTTTAAACTAAATATTTGACTTCTTTAGTACATGCAAGCCATTCAGTTTATTTCTTCTTCAAAGAGTTTTGGTAGTTTGTATGTTTTAAGTAACTGTCCATTTTATCTAAGTTGTCCGATTTATTGCAATAAGGTTTTTCACAGTATTCCATTATGTTAGCACCTTTATAATTTGGAGTGTTGTCACTTCTTTAATTTCGGATACTGGGGTTTTTGTTTGTTTGTTTTGATTTTTACTTATCAGTTTGGAGAGCAATTTTTCAATTTTATAGATCTTCTCAAAGGGCTGCTTTTGGTTCTACTAATTTCCTCTATTGTTTTCCTATTTTCCATTTCAGTGATTTCATCTCTGACCTTTTTTATTTTCTTTCTTCTGCTCACTTTGGGTTTCAATACTCTTCATTTTCTAGTGTTTAAGGCAGAGGTTACATTCTAAATTTGAGACATTTCTTCTTTTCTAATACAGGAATTTAGTGCTGTAAAATTTGCCTTTTAAAAAAAAACTTATTTATTTATTTGTCACACAGAGAGAGAGATCACAAGTAGGCAGAGAGGCAGGCAGAGGGAGAGGGGAAAGCAGTCTCCTTGCTGAGCAGAGAGCCCAATGCGGGGCTTGAGCCCAGGACCCTGAGATCATGACCTGAGCCGAAGGCAGAGGCTTACCCCACAAGAGCATCCCATAAATGTTACACCATCTTATGTTCAAAATGCTTTCTAATTTCCTTTTGTCTTTTTTCTTTGACCTAATGGATTATTTAGAAATATGTTAGATTACATATATTGGGAAATTTTGTTAGAAGGTATTATTAAATTCCTAACTTAATTCCCCTGTGGATAGAGAACATAATTTGTATAATGTGAATCCTTCAAAAAGTATTAAGACTTGTTTTATAGCATATAATAAGGTCTATCTAGGTAAATGTTTTACCCGCTCTTGAAAACAAATGTGTATTCTGTTGTTGGGTGATGTGTTCTACAAGCACTGAATAGGTCAAGTTGGTTGACAGTGTTATTCAACTCTTACATATCCTTTCTGATTTACTGTCTTACCTGTTCCATCAATTAATGAGAGAGGAATGCTGAGATCTCCAACTATAATTGTGGATTTATTTACCTACAAGGATTTTCCCTGGTGGTTCTAGCAGTTTGTCTCATACAGTTTGAAGTTGTAATTAGGGGCATAATCACCTAGTATTCATAAACACTTAGAATTCAGATGCCCTCTGTACTAACACTTTCATCATTACAAAGAAATCCTCTTTATCCCTAGTGATATTCTTTGTTTTGAAATTGACTTGATCTGACATTAAAATAGTCACTTTAGCTTTCTCTTGAGCAGATTTTTTTGGTATCTGTAAGTTCAGAATGACTACTATAAACATGCCCTTCCTGCAAAGTTGTAAGAAACCAAGCAAATAAGTAGCTAGGGGAAAAATAACTACTTCCATTTAGGAATGATGGATAAGGAATCCAGTGTCTCAGTTACATACAGAAATTAGTTCTAATAAAAAAGAAATAATTCTAGAACTCAAGAAATCTTTTTTCCTGGCTATGACACTTAGGAAGTAGCAATATTGACAGTAACGGTATAAGAGAATTCAAGCACTGAAGACAAAAAAAAGTTTGATTTAGACAGTTCAGTGTTTCGATACCACCACTCTTAAAATGATTCCACCTCTATTTATTGAAGTTCCTTCTGAGACAGGATATTGAAATGTAATAGGCATAGGGAAAAGAATCTGAGTTTTTTCAAAACAGTATTTTCTTGGAAAATGATACAATTAACCTTTGGAGTACAAAATTGAAGGCAAAAAGCCCCTATGTACTTTACCACTTAACGTTTCTAATGTTCAGCAAGAGTGGTAGACTTTTGTGTAACACACAGGCATCACAGGATATGATCCAGTGCTTGGGAGACAACTTTGGGATAACAAGAAAGGACCACCTAGTAGCACCAGCAGCATCAGCCACTACATCTTTGCGTATGTCACCAGGTGTTTAGTTTACTCCCATTGCATTTCAATACCTAAGTGGTTCCAAACCTAGATCCATTAGTCTAAATTTCCATTCACTTTTGTGACTTCTAATCAACTACTTAGCAAATATCTTTTGTAGCTTTCTTATGAAAAGTATATTTTTAAAATAATTTTTTCAGTGTTCCAAGATTCATTGTTTATGCACCACACCCAGTGCTCTGTGCAATACGGGCCCTCCTCGAAAGGTACATTTTGAGCCAAATACTAGTTTCATTCTAATCATGCTATGGATTCACTTAAGCCCTATCTTTATGAAGACTGAAACCACCACTGTAAGTTATTTTCTTGAATCTGATTCCAGCAGGTACTAAAGGGAATAAGAGACACAATTATGGTAATATACAAATACCTGACTGTGGTATTTTCTCCTGGGCAGCATTCAGTATCAACCATCCTTAAATAATATCAAGTATGAACTTAACATAAACTTTTCTTAAACAAACAAAATCATACCAAAACATCAAATGAAGCCCAAACCCCCAAATTTTTCAAAATACAACATTTCTTTTGTGGACTGCACTAAAAGAATATCATAAAATATTAAGGGATGAGATATCAGGAGAGGACTACCTCCTGATTACAGGTAAATAGCTGATTAATACTGAATGATGCTAGGTAAAATAGAATGAGAAAAAAATCCATACTGTTGATTTCTTGGGTCCTTTGGAAATAGTAAAATCCTTTTACTTTGGCTTTCTGCATACTATAACATAAATAGGACTTCAGATATTTGCTACTATCATGTATAATTCCAAAGGCAAGTTTCTTTAGCAAGTTCAAAATATACTATAAAACCTTAAAAAGCTAACTAACTCATTGTAATGCCACTGAACAGAAAGCATGCTCACTCACAAACATACACAGTGAATCAGTAAGATCTTTAAATTCTTGTTAGGTACAGATTATTGACTCTTTCCCTGTTCACAGCACTTGTAATACAATTTTATAAGGCTGCATGGGTTCCAGGTTGTTGTACTGTAAGACAACAACTTGTTCTCATCCATGCCAAGTCCTGCTCTCACATTATCTAATCTGTGTCAAAAATCGATGTATTTATCATTTGGACTTTTGTTTTAAATGAAATATCAAATTATGTTCTTTTAATTCTTTAAATACATTAAATACATTGAAAAATATGCTATATAATAGAAACAAATGTAAACAAAAGCAAAAAATATATAACTTAAACGAAAATAAGTTTTGAGTTTTATTTGGGGACATTTAGCTCTCTTCCCCTTATGTCTCTATTTCATAAAAGCAGAACAACTAATTAACGTTAAGTATACTAAAAATTCTTTGCTTTCTCCTGGCTCTTCATTTTTATTGTCAACCAAAAAAGTACCCCCCAAACCATAACTTATTCAAAAGAGCTGATAAAAGAGCTCCCCACCTCCAAGAACCAAGGAAGGATTTAGGAGCCCTCAGCAAGTCCATGTTTTACCCTCATGCCATCAGAGATCCCGAGCAGCATCAGAAAGTTATCAATGCAACTAAGAACCTCTACCTCTGTATACTTTTTCTTCCTGTATTTAGGAAGAAGTTTATTGTTTATTTGAGTAGGGGGTCACTGGGCTTCCACCAGATGACCATGAAATAAATATGGATCCCTTTTATAATACTTTTTGAAATCTGCAAGATATCCTGAAATAAGCACTGTCTTGTGTGGGAGCCATGAGACTTGGAAACAAGTTCTGAGCATTTAAGTGATGGTAAGCAAGTGTATCTTTTTAAGGGGGAAAAAAAAAGTCTGTATTGAGTTAGTCATTCTCAATGTGAAGTTAAGGGAAAGCTGATTCTAACAAGGAAGTCTGACCAACTACTCACTATTCTGGTATATGGTATGTTAACTCCCTCCCTTTTCCTGCCAGGGTAAGATTTGCCCCAAGTTTTCTGATTCAAAAGTCACCTCTAGACTAAGCCACTATTCATGATAAGGGTGTACTTTCTCCTTCAAGATTGATGTGGTGAGGGAAAAAAGGTCAAGAACCAATAGACTGGGTAATCTCTACGGTAGGAAAGCACCACACTGTAAACACTATAGGACAAGTAGGTAAGAAACATGGATCACAATGCTACCTTCATGGTGACAAGTTAGTGACCTGGGGTGACCGTGGTGACAAGTTAGTTACCTGTCCTCAGCTCCTTTCCTGTAAAACTAGGTTTAAATTATGTGTTCTCTAGCAGCCTTACTAAATCTAGAGTTTTTGTTTTGGTTTGATTTTGGGTTTTCTTGTTCTTTATTTTTAGATAGGACAGTGGAGATAGATGGGGTGGGAACTGTCTCTGTGGAATTGACAATCTTAGCCTTTCTCTCCTAGAATCTTCATTTTGCTCTTTCAGCCTGGTCTCTATGACGGGAGTGGCTGCCTTCCTGAGACTGCCTCTACAAGTGCCCTAGAGACTCCCTTCTTATCTCTTCTATTCCTATAAAGTCTTCCTTTTTAGGGTCTACTCCCTTACTTTGTTAGAAACCTCTGGAATCAGTGCTCTAAGAAAGAGTACGTGAGAGGTAAATTCTTCCTTCCTTCCTTCCTTCCTTCCATTCTCTCTCTCTCTCTTTACTTCAAATGCCTGCCACAAGGCCTTTATTCTATTTCACACTCGGTTGATAATTTGGGCGGGTATATAATTCTCATTTGGATATAATTTTCCTTCAAAAATCTGAAAGCATTATCCACATCTACTAGCTTCCAGTATTTCTTTACAGAAGAACAAAGTTATTCTGACTCTTGATCTTTCACCTATGACCTGTTTTATCCTGGACTCTTGAAGTGTGAATTATATTCTCCTTATTTCCTATGATACAAAGTTTTGTAACAATGCGCCTTTGTGTGGGTCTATTTCTAACACCTGTAGCCTGCTGAGGTGATAGAGGGAAGACATCTGGCTTCACTGAGTAGGCAAAGGGAAGTGAAGGGGATTACTTCAGATTTTTAACCAGTTCTTCTGTTTTTAGATTTACAGATGCCTTTACAGAGGTACCTAAGGACTTATTACCAAGTCTTTGGGGAGTTTTAAAGTATTTACTATCAGGTGACTCCTCAGACTTCCTACTATTCAAGGATTGAGCTTCCTCAAGTGTGCTGTCCATTATCCCTAAACCCACCTGCTTTTCAAAATTTTGTTACTACTGCTTCCTATTTCATTTTCTTTGCCTTTGTGGGTTTATGTTTTTTAAAAAAATTCTTCCACTCTTACTTCAGTGGTGTTTCAGTAGGTAATAAAATCAAGTGCGTACAGCCAAGAAGCTATCTTTACCTGAAGCTGTATGTACTCATATGTAATGTAAGTCTTGCTTGCCCTTTCTAGGACTCTCCTCCTCTTGCCTTCTCAGCCCGTCCTACTACGCTGGCATTTGACTTCACTTACATTCACTAGATATAATGTGGAAAACTTAAAAAGTTTTAAAAGGTACATGGTTTATTCTCTGATGAGCTAAAATAAGATTTTAACATTTTGTACCTCTCTCATTCCATGCCTAAGCCCATATTCAAGTAAGTTGCATTTTTATTCTGTGTGACATCTACCACATGGCATTTTGAAGTTCAAAAAGTATTTTCACCTACAGCATTATATTTTATCCCTAAAAACCCCACTGCAAGGATGGGCCATTTATACACAAGATGGGAAAGAAATGGTTAAACAGTAGGTATGCAATCTTCTCTTTGAGGAGAGAGGAGGATGCCCCCAAGAGAGAAAAAAGGTAATTTAGTCAAATCTCTTCCTAAACAGGCTAATGACAGACCTCCTGGAAACAAATGAATGGTATTTCCTAACTAGAGAATAGTTGGCCAGGGGGAGGAGGGTGTTGTGCTTAATTAACAGAAATTTATTTCCTCACAGTTCTGAAAGCTAGAGGTCCATAATCAAGTTGCTGGCAAGAGAATCCTTATTTACAGACTGCTTAAAGTAGGATGTAGCTGGTTTGCCTAAGATTATTTATGGTACCTAATCCTGGGATTTATGGATTTATGAGGCATGGCTCCCTGGACTATATGGATATAAAATTGAGATATTTCATGATTAAAGGACTTTCTTTTGGGTAAGTAATGAAGAAAACTCATGTTAATCTTGGCCAGAGTGGATTCTGAAGTAGAAAGAAAACACGTGGGGAGCTGTATTGGTGGTCCTAGAACCCTTGCAGCTTTCCCTATGCCTCATGTCATGTATATACTTGAAATTACTAGTAAATCTGGCTACCAGTGAACATCTCTGATTGGAGTGAGTGTGACTTGACACACCAATTCTTTGTGATACCTCACAAGGAAATTAAGACTTGAAGTAGTTAAATGACTTGCTGAAAGGCACATGCTACAAAATGGCCAAACAGGTCTAGAAACCAAGTCTCAAATCAGAAGCTTTGTACCATGTGACACATCTTAGTGTGATGGAAAAACAATAACAAAACCTGCCTTGTGGAATCAGAAACAGACTTGCCTCCTGGTTCTAACACTGATCACTTGTTTGATTTCGGGCAAAGCACTTAGAATAGTCAAAGCCTATTTCCTTACCTATGCAATACCTATTACATAAAATACACGACCTATCTAACTGATCAATACAAGAGGACAATGAACATGACATAATCATAGGCAAGAAGTTTGGAAACATTTCTAAAGGACGGAGGGAAAGAAAAAGCACCACTCACTTTTTTCTTGTAGCGCCTGCGATTTACTCAGTTCTGCGTGCTCTTCCTCGCTCTCTTCACTGCTGGTGCTGCTCACGTCCAGAACTATGTCCCTTTTGGGGTCCACTCGGAGAAAATTGCGGCATTCAAATGTCAGGTGACCAGCTAAGTAAAACAAACACACAAAAACGTGAAAGACAAAATAATATATACATCATGTATTTGTGGTTTGTTGCCTCAGGGTTAAGAAACAAGTTACAATTTTAAAAATACAATGTCTAAACTTTGATTATTCAGTGGGTGATAGTTTGCTTTCCCTGAATGAACCACTCAAAAGAGAGAACTTCCTTTCTTCATCAGGGCTTCTAATTTAACAAGCATTTTTGGCTACATCACACTTCCTGTATTTTCCCTTTTTATGTACTTAATTACATAGCAACTATATAGCTTTCATCTAATTAAAGGTGTCATAATAATATAACTTTTTTTTTTTTTAAGATTTATTCACTTTAGAGAGAGAGCGAGCATATATAGGGAGGAGCAGAGGGAGAGGGAGAGAGAAACTCCAGCAGACTCCTCGCTGAGCCCAATGTAGGGCTCCATCTCATGACCCTGAAATCATGAACTAAGCCGAAATCAAGTTAAAAGCTCGACCAACTGCACCATCCAGGGTGCTCTTCTACAGAACACATAAATAAAAATTTCATTCTGGAAAAAAAACTTTCATTCTGATATCATTCACCCTCTAAAGACTCTCCCCATTATAAAACTGTAATAATTACCCATTTAGTGCATGATACAGCTTTTCCAAAAATCATATAGTACAAATAACACAAAAGTACAGGAAATTATATAGCCAATATATACCCAAGTGCCTATCACCCACATGTTAACATTTTGTCATATTCACTTAGCTTTCTTTTTTTAAAGTAAATCTTTGCAAAAGTACTGTACACACACACCCGTGCACACACACACACACAAAGGTGGGGACCTTGCACCATTCCTTGGAACACTGTCCTAATCCCATTATTCTGTCTTTGGAAGCTGGTATATTACAGTTGGTATTTATCTTTCCAAAACAGCACACTGCATTATTTTATAACCTAAACTCAATTATGCTTACCTATCAGTTTGCAATTAGTTTTTGCCACTCAAAATTATGTTTTGCACTTGTATACACATTCAAATACAGATACACACTAACACATTAACAATGAAACAAAAAGTTACCTCAAGCATTACTACATTTGATATTCAAAAACAAAGATAAGAAACAACACACAGTGCTGGTGGTAACCACATAATTGATTCCATGATCCATTAATGACTCACTCTAACTCTATGCTAGGGTTTATTTCTAGTCCTCTTACTTTAAGTGTGAAATCCTTTGTAAGTTCTACATTTATACAAGAACACCTCTTATTAGAGTCCCAATCTTAAGCAGGACCCCAGGCCTTGCTTTTATCTGTTATACTCTGCCAACCCACGAAAACACAAGTTCATGAACACTGGGTTCAGGAAATACCCTCAAGTCTTACCTCTTTGAATTTCTGTTTTCCTTTGATTGTTATCTTCTAGTTCTTTATTTTCTTCCTAGAACACTACTGTAACTAATATATGTATTGTACATTTTATACAAGTTTCTTAATTATTTGCAAGAGGACCCAGTCTGCCATACTGCTAGAAACAAGTTTCCTCTGTTGTGATTTCTTTCCAAATGAATCAAAAGTATTCTTTTTAGTTTACAAACATATGGAGTTTTCAAATTATGCTTTTGTTGTTTTATAAATTTATTACACTGCTACCAGAAAGTAGGGTCTGTATGAGATCAGTTATTTGCTATTTGCTGAGATTTATTTTGTGGACTATCACCTAGTAAAGTAAAATACATTTGGATGTATTTTAAAAGAATGTATATCACACTGTAGGATAGAGTGCTATGTCTATTTTGTTGTTTAAATCTTCTCCATTGTATTTATTTTTTGTCTAGTAACTTCTGATAGTGTAATTTCTAAACACCTCTATCATCAAAGATTTGCCAATTTCTCCTTGTAATACAGTTTTTACTATAAATATTTGGAGACTATATTAGTAAGCACAATCAAGATCATTATCATTTTACCTTTTTCACTGTTCTTGAATCTCTATTCCTAATACTGCTCTTGTTCCAAAGTCTGATGTTGAAATTTCTCTACCAGGCTCTTTTGGTTGTTATTAGTTTAATCATATGAAGTTATCATTTTTGTGAGAAAAACCACTAAATATCAATGATATTTAATCTATCTCCCTTCATTCCCCAATCCCTTTATTTTGAACATTTTTACACAGTCTTTAATTTTCTGTTGTTTTATTAATAATGACATATAGCGGGGGCACCTGGGTGGCTCAGTGGGCTAAAGCCTCTGCCTTCGGCTCAGGGGCTCAGGTTATGATCCCAGGGTCCTGGGATGGAGCCCCGCATCAGGCTCTCTGCTCGGCAGTTAGCCTGCTTCCCTTCCTCTCTCTCTGCCTGCCTCTCTGCCTACTTGTGATCTCTGTCAAATAAATAAATAAAATCTTAAAAAAAAAAAAAGACATATAGCTGCAATTAAGTTTC
The DNA here is from genome assembly GCF_022355385.1 of Mustela nigripes. Taxonomy (NCBI): domain Eukaryota; kingdom Metazoa; phylum Chordata; class Mammalia; order Carnivora; family Mustelidae; genus Mustela; species Mustela nigripes. Next base: position 92,761,774 of record NC_081568.1, read on the forward strand.
TTTATCTAATTTGATATTAGTCCAATTTTCCCCACATTTTTATTTAAATTCCAGTTAGTTAACATACACTGTAATACTAATTTCAGGTTTAGAAGTAGTGATTCATCAATTACATATAGCACCAGGGGCTCATTCTAAGTGTCTTTCTTAATGTCTATCACTTATGAAACCCATCTCCTACCCACCTCCTTCATGGACCTTCAGTTTATTCTCTAACATGAAGTTATGTGTTTCTTGGTTTGTCTCTCTTTATTTTCTCCCTTGTGTTCATTTGTTTTGTTTCTTAAATTTGACATATGAGTTAAATCATATGCAGACCAATCCTTTCTTTTTTTTTAAGATTTTATTTACTTTGACAGAGAGATCACAGGTAGGCAGAGAGGCAGGGACAGAGAGAGAGGGAAGCAGGCTCTCTGCTGAGCAGAGAACTTGATCCGGGGCTCAATCCCAGGACCCTGAGATCATGACCTGAGCCAAAGGCAGAGGCTTTAACACACTGAGCCACCCACACGCAGCCCACACTTTTTTAAAGTAATCTCTTACACTCAACATGGGGCTTGAATTCATAACCCCTAGATCAAGAGTTGCATACTTTACTAATTGAGCAGGCCAGGTGCCCCACTACCAGATCAATTTTCAATATTAATTTCTTAACCTGGAAAAACAGTTCCTGCCTCGCTGGAGGCAGTGTAAATTCACTCCTCATACTTACCCATGGCATAAGCCTAGGTTGCCAATTCTTGATTATTCCTTTTCTTCTGATTATTATTTTGCAGGAATTCATACAATAAAGTTTTCTGCCACTCTCCCTAGATAGTGAATGTGATTTTTCTAATCCCCACTTCGCTTAGAAAAGTCGGGCTTTATGCAGGAGTTCCCATCCCAGCCATGCTACCATCCCACAGTGGTCTGAGGCTTCATTCCCTATCCATAGACGTCTACCCAGTAGGCCTGTGGACCTCATCGTTTTCAGCTATTATTCCCTGTTCTGGCTTTGAGTTCCTTTTCATTTACAGCAATGGAAGTTCCCTTTCATTCATTTGAGCTGGGTTATTTCTGTTGTTGTTATTCTGGTTTTCTCAGCATTTCTGTGTTGAAAGCATAAGGAGGACCTTCAGTCTTGGTTCAGCTTGCCATTTTGATCAGAACTCCTGATGATACACTATTCCCTTTACTTAAGCTAGCTCTGCACCCAAACACTTCATACTACAATGAATATTTAAAGTAAATAAAATACTGAAGTCACAACCACACTGGAAGCAAGCTCCATCTCACATGCATTTTAGCTTTACTTCAATGAAACTGACCCTAAACTAATCTTAAGACAAGTGACCCATGAAGCTACAAATAGAGTTTCCTATTTTTTTTTCCTCTTGGGGGAATAAGTGAACAAAATTAGGAAATAATCGTATTCCAAATTACAATTCTTGTGACTTCTTATCTAAACGGACTCTAAGCAATGATCAGAAAGTTCTTAGGTGACCAGAAACAAATTCGGGCCACAGATACACAGAGACATTTCAAGTTACAACCTTTTAGTGGCTGATTACTCCCAAATTCAAGGTGCCCTGACTAGCCAAACAATCCTGAGAAAGAATAAAAGTTGAAGACTCACACTTCCTGATTTCAAAAATTTCCACAAAATTATAGTAATCAAAACAGGATGGTACTGTCACAAGAATAAACATACAGGCCAATAGAACAGGATTAAGAGCCCAGAAATAAACCATATACATATGGCCAATCAATTTTTGACAAGAGTGTCAAGACTGCTCACTGGGGAATGAACGTCTCTTCAACAGATGGTGCCAAAACATCTTGATTTTCGTATGCAAAATAATAAGGTCGAACATCTTATTCATATCATATGCAAGCCTGACTCAAAATGGATCAACGACTTAATAATATAAGATTTATGACCATAAAACTCTTAGGAGACAGTAAAGGGTCAGTCTTCATGACCTTGAATTTGGCAAAGGATCTTAGATATAAAACACCAATGGCACCTGGCGCACCTGGGTGGTACAGTCGGTTAAGCATCTGACTGTTGGTTTGGGCTCAGGGGGTGATCTCAGGGCTGTGGGATTAAGCCCTGTGTTGGGCTCTACACCTAGCATAGAGTCTGCTTGAGAGTCTCTCTTCCTCTCCTCTGCCCTTCCCACTCTCTCTCTCTCTCTCTCTCTCTCTCTCAAATAATAAATAAATAAATCTAAAAAGAAATTACCAACAGCACCAGCAAAAGAAAAAAATGATGAACTGGACCTCATCAAGATTTAAAACCTTTTTGCAAAGAAACTATTATGAAAGTGAAAAGATAACCTATAGAATGAGAGAAAATATTTGCAAATAATATATCTGATAGGTTTTAACATCCAGTATCTATACAAGTGCTCTAACTCAAGAACAAAATAAACAAAAGTAATCATGAATATTAATATGACCCCCAAAAGTATAAAAATTAGCATATTATAGTAACACAAAAGTAACAAGATAATTTTTTAAAATATTTCAGAAACAGTTTAATAATTTAATAATTTTCATATAAAACAGCAAATTAAGAGGCCATATTGTAAACTGTTTATTTTTAAAACTGTAAAACACCTGCATTACAAAATACTATCGCTGTTTTGTTAATTAAAGCAGAAAATATCTATAAAAAACAACGGAAAAAACCCCCAACTCACTTAAAAAATGGATGGAAGACTTGAATAGACATTAATCCAAAGAAGATATACTAATGTCCAATAAGACTATAAAAAGATGCTGAACATCATCAGTCATTAGGGAAAATGAAATCAGAACCACACTGAGATATCACTTTCTATCTACGAGGATGGCTACACTTATTAAAAAAAAAAAAAGGAAAAGAAAAATAAATGTCAGCAAGAGAAATTGGAATTCTTGTATATTTCTAGTGGGAATATAAAATTTCTAGTGGAAAACAGTTAGGCAGCATCTCAAAAAGCTGACACAGATGAACCAGCATTCCACTCCCTAAGCATATACCCAAAAGAACTGAAAAGAGGGATTCAAGCAGATACTTGTGCATGGATTTTCACTGCTCCATTAGTCACAATAACAAAAAAATGGAAACAATCTAAGTGCCTACCAACAGATGAATGAATTATACAACGTGGTATATCAGACACACACACATACACAGGCTACAACATGGACGGACTCTGAAATGTTACAAGAAGGGAAATAGGCCAGCCACAAAGTACAAATACAAAGTACAAATATGATTACACTTCCATGATATATCCAGAATGGCCAAATTTATAGAACAGGAAGTGCATCAGAGTCTGGGGCCCGGGGCAAGGGGCGGCTGCAGAAATAGAGGTTATAGCATTTGTTTAGGGTGATGACAAGTGTCAGAATAGACAGTGGAGACAGTTGTACAACACTGTGAATGTAATTAATGTCCCTCAATTGTATACTTAAAAATGCTTAAAACAGCAAATTTTATGTTATATTTGTTATATATATGTTATATATTTTACCACAATTTTTACAAATGGTGGGGAAAAGACCATGACATAGTGTCAAGTTTCACAAATTACAATTCCAGTTTTCCCACTTAATAATAAAGAAATTCTCCTGAGCCTGTTTTCTGATTTATAACAGTAATAAGAGTCAGTAATAATTATTGAGGAATTCCTATGGCAAACCATTGAGCTCAACCCTTGCTAGTGAATTTAATCTTCACAACAGCTCTGTGGAGCTAGGGGCTATAACTGTTTCATTTTATAGACAGGAAACTGACACAGGTGGTAGAGCAAATTCCCTGATGTCACAAAGCTAGTAAGTGCCCGAGGGGGTTTGCACTGAGGCGACTGATCTGGGTATCAGTCTTTTCTTTTGAATGTTCATAAAAATGGAGACCATGAAACCTACTTCATAGGGTTGTTTTAAGAATGAGACACAATTAATTGTCTCTTTAAAGCGCTTAGTCTAGACTCTAGCACCAAGAAGGTACTTTATACATGGTGTCAGGTTATGACCATTTGTTGTACCAATAAAGGGAAAGGTATATTCTCCCTTGTCTGCATTCAAGGAGTGGCTAGATGGGTAATGTCAAGTGCCAAGTAATAATAAAACCTATCATTGGATTTAGACTGTCCTGATAAAGATCTGTCAATGAATGAAAAGAACTTCTGTTTTATAATTAGGGTGCTCACGTACGTTTTTCCTAGCATGTGGAGTATACAGACCATGTGAACAAGGGCTAAGTAAAGCAGCTTTTGGCTTTACCTAAGGTTCTCAGTTCTGAGAGCATAAAGGCTACATTACAAACTTTTCAATTATTAAACACAATTAATTCCACCAAGCTTCACATCACTATCATTGTGATTCCTACCCAAAAATGCAGGCTTCTGTATCCATTTATCTTCCTTGAAGTCTTATCTTCATATTGTTTCTGGTCCCCTGACCTAACAGATAATCACTCCTTTCTTTCCAAATCTTTTTTTTTTTTTAAGATTTTATTTATTTATTTGACAGAGATATCATAAGTAGGTAGAGCAGCAGATGGGGTGGGGGTATGAAGCAGGCTCCCTGCTGAGCAGAGAGCCCAATGTGAGGCTCAATCCCAGGACTCTGAGATCACAACCTGAGCCAAAGGCAGAGGCTTAAACCTCTGAGCCAGCCAGGCATCCCTCTGCCAATCTTTTTATGACATCTTCTGAAACATGCAATCCTTAATGGACAGACTGTGATACCTGTTTGCAGTTTGCTCCCTCCACCACTTGCTTTAAAGGATATTTGGCTCTTCACTGGGAACACTTTTCTACAGCTTACCTCTTTATTATTAGTATTCTCTGGGCTTTCTTTCTTTTTTTTTTTTTTTTAAAGATTTTCTTTCTTTTTTTTTTTTTTTTTATTTATTCGACAGAGAGAAATCACAAGTAGTCGGAGAGGCAGGCAGAGAGAGAGAGAGGGAAGCAGGCTCCCTGCTGAGCAGAGAGCCCAATGCGGGACTTGATCCCAGGACCCTGAGATCATGACCTGAGCCGAAGGCAGCGGCTTAACCCACTGAGCCACCCAGGCGCCCCAAGATTTTATTTCTTTACTTGAGAAGGAGCGAGCATGCAAGGACAAGCTGAGCGAGGGGCAGTGGGAGAAGCAGGCTCTCCGCTGAGCAGGGAGCCCAATGTGGGGCTCAATCCCAGGATTCTAGGATCATGACCTGAGCCAAAGGTATCCCAATACAAAGCTTCTCCACTGAAGTCTTTGGAATCAGGCTCCTATTCGAGTTCTTCACCCTTAGCCCTTCCACAAGGCTCAATGGGCAGTCTAGAGTGTTGCATGGCTTTTCTCAGTTCCTTGATATTCTAGATGCCATGGCCACACCATGCTCCTTGTCAGAACCTGAAGTGTTCCATCTCGGAAATTTTTTTTTTTTTTAAATAACATATAATGTATTATTAGCCCCAGGGGTACAGGTCTGTGAATCGCCAGGTTTACACACTACACAGCACTCACCATAGCACATACCTTTCCCAATGTCCATAACCCAACCACCCTCTCCCTACCCCTTTCCCCCTGGCAACCCTCAGTTTTTTTTTTTTATGAGATTAAGAGTCTCTTATGGTTTGTCTCCCTCCCGATCCTATCTTATTTCATTTCTTCCTTTCCTACCCACAAACCCCCCATGCTGCCTCTCAACTTCCTCGTATCAGGGAGATCATATGATAACTGTCTTTCTCTGATTGACTTATTTCACTCAGCATAATACCCTCTAGTTCCATCCACATCGCTGCAAATGGCAAGATTTCGTTTCTTTTGATCAATGCATAGTATTCCATTGTATATACCACATCTTCTTTACCCATTCATCTGTTGATGGGACAGCTAGGTTCTTTCCATAGTTTGGCTACTGAGGACATTGCTGCTACAAACATTTGGGTGCATGTGCCCCTTTGGATCACTACATTTATATCTTTTTTTTTTTTTTAAGATTTATTTATATATTTGACAAAGAGAGAGAGACAGTGAGAGAGGGAACACAAGGTGGGGGAGTGGGAGAGAGAGAAGCAGGCTTCCTACAGAGCAGGGAGCCTGATGCAGGGCTCGATCCCGGGACCCTGAGTTCATGACCCGGGCCAAAGGCAGACGCTTAATGACAGAGCCACCCAGGTGCCCCACTACATTTGTATCTTTAGGGTAAATAACCAGTAGTGCAATTGCTGGATCTTAGGGTAGCTCTATTTTCAACTTTTTAAGGAATCTCCATGCTGTTTTCCAGAGTGGTTGCACCAGCCTGCATTCCCACCAACAGTGTAGGACGATTCCCCTTTGCATCCTCACCAGCGTCTGTCATTTCCTGACTTGTTAATTCTTCTAGGCCATTCTGACTGGTGTGAGGTGGTATCTCATTGTGGTTCATCTCAGAAATTTTAAATTCCAACATCATACTTTGACTCAAATCTTTTATCCTTCTAGCTTTCTCACTCACACCCATGCATCGATCTGATTTGGAATCTTAAGACCTTAACTCACTCAATCCCTTTATTTTCTCCTAGTCTTTCTAATTTCTCATTCTTGACTCTCTGAATACTCTTTTATAAGCCTCTCTGACTCATTCATATTCTTGTTCTTCTATGATACCTCACTGTAAAACAAATACTCTGGCTCAAAGCTAACCTTTGGATTGTGCCTATCCCTGAGCAGTCAAGCAATGTTTGAGCACAATCATACATTGATGAACGTTAGCACAAACATAAAGCATTTCATTTTTTTTTGATCTGTCATATTTTCCTCAGTGACTTTTCCAAACTTATGCCTGACTTAAACTATTGTTCAACCACTTTCCCGTCCCACTCAGGGCCCGCTTCCCAAATAGCCAGCTCTGCCTCCTAAGTTTACCAGACAGCATCTCCTTTTTCTTTCTATTTCTACACCTGAAATATCTGTACTTATTCTCACCTAGCTTCCTCCCAAGTTAAGAGATATCCTTGTTATAACTCTTAGATGAAATTGCTTAATCTTTTCCTATCACCTGTATCTGAAACATCTCCTGTATCCCCTCAGTCTATATAAACACATTATATCTTAAATATAAGACCCTCCATTTATCCTGAATTCCCTTCTAGGAATTACAGTTGACCCTTGAACACAGGGGTTGGGGCAATGATCTCCAGGTAGTCAAAAATCCACATAAAACTTCTGGTTCCCCCCAAAACTGAAATACTGTATTTAATGTGATAGAAAAGTAAGATACAAGTAAACACATGATGAAAAAACAAAGCAATGGTGGAGAAAACTTGCGGAGAAGGCTAGAACTAGTTCATTGAGGTCTTGAACCAGGAGGTGCAAGAAACAGGCTCTGGGGAAGGATTCTTGGTGAAGAAACTAAGGGCCACATAATAACATGCCACCCCACAACCCCCTGACCAAGGGGGTGCAGGAGGACACCAACACCAGACAGAAGCCTGGGCCCTAGGGTGGGACACTGTCCAAGGTGCTGAATATTTTCTGAAGAGGGTAGCTAATATTGTAGGGAAACTGGCAGCTTACTCCTTGACAGCATTTTCCATGACAGCATTTTCCATTAGAGCCACATAAAGTGGATCAGGTGGAACAAGTGATCTAGAGAGAAGGGTAAAGGTATTTTGGCTTCCCCTGGTTATCCCCCTTCCCTGGACTCCACATGGAAGGACATTTTCCACATTCCCAGGAAAAGAGCAAGAAACGAGTATTACTCTAGGATCTATCCTGGCTAAGTGCAGGCGGGGAGGGGGAGACATGGTGGTTCCTGTTCTACTGCTATACTGTATTTATTAAAAAAAAAAAAAAGACTTAAAACTAAACCTGTGGAGTTCAAACCTATGTTGTTCAAGGGTCAACTGTATTCAGTATGTTCCTGTTATGACCTGAATCTTTGTGTCCCACCAAAATTCATATGTTGAAATTATAATCCCCAAAGAGAATGGTATTAGTTGATGGGACCTTTGGGAGGTTATTTGGTTCTGAGGCTGGTACCCTCATGAATGGGATTACTGCCTTATAAAAAAGACTTCAGAGAAATCCCTAGTCCTTTCCACCATGTGAATATAAAATGAAAAGTCTAGGACCTGGAAAACTTGCTGGCACCCTGAACTTGGGACTTACAGCCTCTCCAATGAGCAATAATTTCTGTTTATATGCTACTGGGCTTGTGGTATTTTGTTATAGTAGTCCATAAGGACTAAGATGGTTCCTTACTTTACCCACATAAATTTTTGAAATAGGAGACCATATAGGATCTCTACTTTTTTATCCCTCCCCATATAAGCCTGAATCGGCACAGTTTGCTTCATGACATATTTGTTATTATTAGATATAAGTTTGCCTATATAAAATCATGTAAGGCCAAAAATATAAATGTGGGGCAAAAAAGAGTGGCTGTTTCTATAAAACAAAGTTGTACTTTGGGAAACACCAGATTTAAATGAGTTATTTTTATTTTTTTTTTTTAATTTTTAAAATTTTTTAATTTTTTTAAAAAATGAGTTATTTTTAAGAGCAGTTTTCAATTTAGGTACTAGAAAAGACTGTACAAGATAGAGGGGAATAAAACCCAAAACAATGAGAAAAAATTCTCAAAGGGGGTGGCCACTGTCATTCTGAGGCAGACAATTCTTCACTGTCCAATACTGCCCTACACATTACAGGATGTTTATAATCCCTATACCCTACATACTAAATGTCCTACTGTTGCCCTCAACCCCGTATGGACAACTTAAAAAAAAAAAAAAAAAAAAAAAAAAGGCCACAGATTTCCAGGGAGGGCTGTAGAGGAAGGCAGTATTACCGCTAATGAGAACTAAAGATAAAATGATTTTGCACTCAGATTTACTATTTTTCACTGCTTATCTCTGAAGAAACAAACTATAAAAAAGTAGCAAATGCATTTCAGATATTTGCACTTAAAAGTCTATGAGAAACAATAATGAGCAGACCCACAGGCAAAGAAAAGATCATGAATGTCTATTAAGAAATAAGCAATTCAAGTTAAATAAACCTTAAAGATATTTTGGTATGTTTTTATTTCCTGCTGCTATGATCAAATGCTCAACTACTGAGTATAATAAACTGAACTGAACTTTTTAAAGGTATATTTTTCTGAGAACTATCAAAATTATTTGAGACATTTATTCTATGGAAAAAGGCTTAGTGACCTTGTAGCTTTTAAATAATCAGAAGCTGGCACTCCAAAAAAACTCAACAACTTATCACAGAAATAAAAATTCTTATTTTGTTGAGGGAACTTCCATGAAAAAGTGACATCATGTTATTTAGTAACATACTCACTCTTAACTTGAAACTTAAAAACAATATAACCAATATTGAACATATTGACAATAAAATCTTTTCAATCAAGTATTAAAATTTTTTAAATAGTACAACCTAAACCATTAGTTTCACAACACTAGAGAGGCAATACTCTTTTGTGACTGACTGATGAATATGCACATTTTTAGGCATTAAAAACATTTTAAAGAGTTTCATGCACTTCTCTATTACATCTGCCATCAATACAAAGATTTTGGACTGCAAATAACAGGTAATTTTTAAAATGTAGTTTCTATCATAAAGACATGTAAATGGAAAAGACCGTCATCTTTAAAAGATGTTTATAACCCATTTGTTTTTTTTTTTTTAAAGATTTTATTTATTTATTTGACAGGCAGAGATCACAAGTAGGCAGAGAGACAGAGAGGTGGAAGCAGGCTCCCTGCTGAGCAGAGAACCAGATGCAGAGCTCCATCCCAGGACCCTGGGATCATGACCTGAGCCGAAGGTAGAAGCTTTAACCCACTGGGCCACCCAGGCACCCCTTTAACCCAAGTTTAACCCAGAAGGGAACTATTACTGAATTTTCCATAGGAGACAAATGAGAAGTTATTTAATAACTTAATCATTAAAATAATAGATTAAAATAATAAAGCAGAAGGAAATAAACTTAGACTGCCTATCTGCTTACCTGCCTTCTCAAAAAAAAAAAAAATTCAATTACTACAGATACTTGCATCATTGTATAAAATAAAATAACAGTAAGGAGACTAGATCAACAAATACTCTATTTCCAAAAAATTATTTTTATTATTTTCCTGTAAGTCTTTTTTTTTTTTTTAAGGTTTTATTTACTTATTTGACAGAGATAAACAGGGAGAGAGAACAAGTAGGGGCAGTGCCAGGCAGACCAAGACGGAAAACCAGACTTCCTGTTGAGCAAAAAGCCTGACGTGGGGCTTGATCCCAGGGACCCGGGGAACATGGCCTGAGCTGAAGGCAGATGCTTAACAGACTGAGCCACCCAGATACCCCTTAAAAAGAAGTCCAAGTAGATAAACTGGTATTTTAGACAAACTGGAAAGTCCATTCTAGATTTTGAAGTAAATAAAACAGCATATAAGGAAGAGAGAGAGGATGAGTGAGCAGGTTCTTAAGTCCTAAATCAAGAAATGGAACATGGAAATTAGCAAAGATTTAAAGAAAGGAAACAAAGCAGAAATAAATACATATAAGTTTAAAACACAGAAAAGATTTCACTGCAGTCATTTCTTACATAAAAGTACAGTCTTTACGAGTTTTTATTTAAATGAAGGATATGTATGCTTATGCTCCCACTTCTGTTAACTGAGCAAAATTCCCTTATGCCACATTTCAGCCTTTGCTTGGAAGAATGTGACTTGGTACTCTCAGCATGCTTTCATTATGAGCCCTTTTAATGAAGATTTATGTACTGAGTGCTCTCTTAGCGCATGTTCTTGCATGGACATCTTTTATTTTTTACATAACTTTTCTGTACAGAATAGGGAATATATATTGTCGATGTTATTATAATAGCACTATATGGTGACCAATGGTAACTACCCTTGTGGCAAGCACAGCCTGAAGTATAAACTTAATATTATGTTGTACATTTGAAGCCCATGTAACATTGTGCATCAAATGTAACTCTACTTCTATGTAAATTAATTAATAAATTAATTTTATATGGAGTATTAACCATAATCCAGGCTCATGTGCATGGTCTCCAATTTATAAAACAACAAAAGCTACTGTTCTCCCTGTTATCAAAGCTTTAGAAATTATTACATTTAACTAAAGAAATTATATTTGTGGTACATAATTACAAATTTAAGTTATGTAATTGTACATAACTTAAAGTTTACTTTTCTATTCCATTTCATTAATCATAATAGAGATGAATGACTGTTTACATCAACTTTTGCTTGTGAGCAGAAATTCTAGGACCAATTTCATCCTTAAAAAGACTAAATTTAATCAACAGGGAAAACCTTTAAAAATAACTTTCACTGCTTTCCCCTTTTCATCCAGTATCTAGAAAGACAAGGAGTAAAAGATTAAGTATATGTGTGCTTTTTTTTCCCTGGATATACTCTCTCCAGTCTCCTAAATCTACCCCACTTGAATTTGACATCTTTGCTAGTCACTAAATATACAGCCACCTGTCACTGAGTCTACAGCAGGGAAGAAAGGAACTGTTTAGGGCTGACAGAGCAATTTCTGAATCATCTGCAAACCCGGGCTAAATAATAGGGCTTCAGAACTATGTTGAAATCAGGACACTGAAATCAGGATGCCAAATCACACAGCCCAAAGAGGCAATGATTCACTCTTTGAAATATTATGTTTTTTAATGTACTTACGATATCCGCATTTTTTACAGCCAGCTCGGACACTATCCTTGTTGCAACCTGAAATAAAATTGGATGACATTTTAGGAGACATGTAAAAAGAAGAAACGCAAGAATTTTTTCACATGAAAAAGCTAAGAAACCTCTTTTTATAGAATTTCTTTCTTAAAAAAAAAAAATCATTCCTGACCCAAATTAGTAACCCTATTCATTCAATTGTTATGGATGTTAGAAATCACTGGAAAAGCCAATTCACTCAAGTTACTTTATTTGGCAGTATTTCAAGAATAATTCCGGAATATATTTTTCTTTAACAGAAATGCAGTGTTAGAGTCAAGAGCTTAAATATTCCAGGAATTCTAGAACACTAAGGAAGAAATTCCAGAGTGTTTCAGCTTGTCTCTCAAATGTAAGTAATTAGTGATATATGTATATGTATACATATACTCACTATATATACTAGTTATTATACATATGTATATGAACATTTGAGATAACAAATGTTTTTCTGCTCTCCTTTAGAAGAAAAACAAACCAATTTTTTAAAAGGAATTGGTGAAAATCCAGAAAAATACTTTGCTAGCTATTCTAAGAAACATCTGAATTCAGCAATCAGATTCTGACAAGAGAAAACCAACTGCTAGTCACATATCAGTCTAAGCGATGTTCAGAAATATTTACAGTGTCTTTGTGTCATTAGTGCTACAAGCAAGCAATTTTGGAAGATAGTAACAGATGAAATAAATTGATTTTGTAATAAAATATACATAAAATTTATCTCCTTAACCACTTTTAAGTGTGGAATTCAGCACTGAGAACATTTACAAAGTTGTACAGCCATCACCACTATTTCCAAAATCTTTCATCATCCCAAACAATAACTAAACCTATTAAACAATAACTGCTCATTCCCCCTTACCTTGAGCCCATGGTAATCTCTACCCTACTTTCTGCCTCTATAAATTTACCTATTCTAAGAATCTCATACAAGTGAAATCATACAATATTTATCCTTTTGTGTCTGACTTATTTTACTTAGCATAATGTTTTCCAGATCATCCAAACTGTAGCACATATCAGAAGACCATTCCTTTTTATGGTTGTATAACATATAGAGTTGAAACCAATTTTCACCTCCATTAAGGGCTTCTGGCAACCAGAAGGTCAGGAAAGAATTATTCCATTACCTTAATGCAAGGCATCAAACTCCTAAATCCTTCACATGGAAATATAGCCCAAATTCACTAACAAATTAAAGTACATGGGATGCAAATATAAAAGAATGTTAATTTTAAAGCAAAGATCACTTTTTTTTTTTAAGATTTTATTTATTTATCAGAGAGAGAGAGGAAGAGAGCAAGCACAGGCAGACAGAATGGCAGGCAGAGGCAAGGGAGAAGCAGGCTCCCCGCCGAGCAAGGAGCCCGATGAGGGACTCGATGGCAGGACGCCGGGATCATGACCTGAGCTGAAGGCAGCTGCTTAACCAACTGAGCCACCCAGGCGTCCCGCAAAGATCACTTTTAAACTATCTCTTCACTGCTATGAAGTCAAAACATTAGTCATTTTTCTCTAATCCCAAATTTACTTTAAAATACACATTACTGAATATTCCTACTAAAAATACAGTCAGGTGTGCTATAATGCTTGCTTTAAAAACATAAAATTTGTTTCAATGTGACTGATGTAAGAGAAAATGACTTGTACATAATGTGACTTTTGTCCATGAAAAACCTAGATGAATGCAGAAAGTCGTACCCAGTTGCTCTAAGGCTCCTAGGGATATACAAAACACATGTAAAGACTCACCCCAGAATATTTCTAGTGACCTCAGATCAGCATGTGTGCTATGAGCAGTGCCCACCCACAGAAGCTGTTATAACGCTGATCTGATTTCAAATCATCCTCTTCCTACCATTATTTCAGAACAATTCACAAACTGCAATTCTTAATGAAGTCTGCTTCCACAGCAAATTTCAGGTCAAGGTATAGTACACTATTTACTGTATTATTTATGTGCCTTTTAGCCAATTAACATGTGCAAAACTGTGCTGTTATTAGGTTTCTATCATTTTTTTATGTATCACTGATGAAGTTTTTGACTTTTGTTCCCCAATCTCATTCTTTCTCATAAACCTTGTGGTTTGTATTGCATAGGGTGGGAATGCATATGCCGCACTGTAGCAGAATTGTAGTATAACACTGGATTAATAATAAAATCTGAGGCTCTTTCATTATGAAATAATTGCCTGTTGGAAAAAAAGCTCAGAGAATCCAGGTCAATGTTAAGTCTGTTTCCATAGAAACCATAGACGCTAAATGAGACAGAACAAAACTGTTCTAAAAGCGCCATTACCATTCCTATGATAAACTAAAAATGTTGTAATGGACAGATATGAAATTATCTCAGCACTTATGAGAAATTAACTTATTTATGATGAACTCTATCTCGTACTTTTAGAATGAATGAACTATCAAACTTTTTCAGAGTAGGTCATCTTCTTTAACAAAGTTGTAACTTTTACATAAAAGGGCAACACAACAAGAACTCTAAATAAATAACTCCATATCAACTATGTCCTCCCCAGCTTTTGGTTAAGTTAAAATTTCAAGCTTCATTCATCCTAATTTCATGACTGCTGGGCTAAATGAATGCTTCTACCTGGGACATTCAATCTGACACCTCTGATACAATCAATCAGAGAAAAGTGACTCTATGAAGTGGGGACATTTCACTCATTCTCCTGTCAAGGTGTAGTTTCTAGTGGCAGTGATGCCACAGAGAGCAGTCCTAACCAGGTCTGGGGCTGTCCACCATCTTGACTATGGGTGCCCTTGGTTTCAACTGTTTTCCAAGCCTTGCTATCTAGCCTTTGCTTGCATTCTGTGGGCTACCTGAGATAGTTCATTTTCTTCTTCAATTAACTAGTCAGTTTCTGTTGTTTGGAACAAGAACTCTGCTGACACAACTGTACTTAACATCCATGTCAAACTGAATAGGAAGGCCATATTGAGAGGCCTTATTACTTCAATTAGAAGTTAGCCATTTCTCCATTAGAGGTTCTCATGCTGTTCTTCGTTCCATTCCTTTTAAAGTCTGCTAACACTGTTCAGAGTAATAGAGCCTGTCTCCCTCCAAATGTTCCTTTGTGATCATGACCTATAATCCAAAAACCATTCTATAAAAACTTATAAAATTGCCTACATAAAAAAATGGCAGAGACCAGCTAAAACAAATTCAAAAGACACATGAAAACGTAGGAACAAATATTTGCAACTCATAGCACCAATAAAGGGCAATTATGCCTACTGTATAAAACCCAGAAAATCATTATGAAAAAAACCAACAACCAACACAAAGAAAAAAAAATCAGCAAAAGAGCTAAACAGAAAGCTCAAAGAAACAAGTTTGAAACATGGAGATGCTCATCCTTATTCATAATAAATTAAATGTACATAAAAATCTATACCAAGATTACATTTTTCCCTATCATAATAGCAAAGAAAGGGCTGAAGAGAGTTTGGGGGCAGAAACACTCCCACACAGTGCTGAAGAGTAGCGTAAATCAATACCACCCCTGTGGAAAGCAAGCTGACAAAACCTATCAGAACTATAATGTACACACTAGTTTGACCTAGCACTTTTCCATTTGGGAATGAATCTTCACAATTTGCTTACACAAATTCATACTTATTTTGACTTACATACAAAGTTATTCACTAGAGCATCATTTATAATAGTTGAAGAGTGGAGATAATTTAGACATAAATAAATTATGGTTAGTCTTAATGATATCTGATGATCTCTAAGATATAAAGGAAAAAAGCAAGGTATAGAACAGCGCTTATGGTATGTTGCCATTTATATGAAAGAAGATTAGATATAGCTAAGACACAGATTATATGTAGATTTTATTTATAAATAGATGGAGATACACAAAAAAGATCTCTAAGAATATAAATTAGTTACCTGGAAAAAAGAAGTGCCACCAGGGGTAGAAAGGGTGAGAGATATGTCACTATACACCTTTTGCTACCTTTAAAATCTGCAGCATGTGGATGAATTATCTTCTCAAAAACCAAACTAAAAACCTCCCTCAAAAATCCCAACATAAGAGTTGCTGTTGTGCAAAATTCTCTAACAACTAACTGCACTTGTAAATTCTTCAGAGAAGGCACATTATAGATTTATAACAAAATTTTATTAACTGATGGTTTTAGGAATAAACTGCAGAGGTCTTTGTCTCTTATTAAACATCAGCAAGGGCTTACTCTGGATTTAGAACTCTTAATGTTAAACAACTTGAGTGGAAGGGGTCAGGTAAATGGCTGTCTTTTACCTCCCAGAAACTTAAAGAAGTAGAGAGAGCTTGTTTTTCTAGCTTCCAGAACATGCCATTCGATTCTATATACAGCTCTCTGCTTAGCATAGTGTAGCCTTGCTAGATGTCCTCAACAAATGCTTGTTCATTTGAGGTTAGAAACTTAATACTTAGCACTTGGGAATCAGTAATGTATGCAGCTTCCAGTTGCTAGTTGTGAAACTTGTGTCTGCAGTGTCACTGACCCATCTGAGGAAGATAGGCACTGGAAGAACAGTTACAAAAGAAGGACAATTAAAAAAGAAAAGGGGGTGCCTGGTTGGCTCAGTTGGTTAAGTGACTGCCTTCGGCTCAGGTCATGATCCTGGAGTCCCAGGATCGAGTCCCGAATCAGGCTCCCTGCTCAGCAGGGAGTCTGCTTCTCCCTCTGACACTCTCCCCTTCATGCTCTCTCTCTAAGTAAATAAATAAAATCTAAAATAATAACAATCATAATAATAAAAAATAAAAAAGGACAATTGAAATAAAACTAACGGTTATTTAGGCAAGGGAAGGGGGAAATGACAAACAACGCCTTCCTATGGTGATGGAAATATTTAAAATCTTGATCTGGGGGATAGAGAAATATGAAATTCACAGATAGGAGCCAAGAACTAACTTCTTACCACTGGCCGCCCAACCCACCCCAGGAATGACAGGATCAGATATATAATTAAGAAAAATACTTCAGCAGCAATGTGCAGCACAGACTAGAGAAAAGAAATTATGTACAGTTTAGGAATGAAAAGCAATTGGATACATTGTAATTTAGAGTACTTCTATTACTAAGAAGTTACAGTGATGTGTTTTAAAAATTTGACTCACTTTCATATGCCAGATATAATGTTATTTTGGCTACAGAAAATTCCCTATCTTGGCTATATAGATTTTACTGAATGAGAGAAAGAGTTTTTGTGCCAGCCACATGGGTAACATTCACTGACACTGGTGTTAGGTAGACTCTTCATGGGGAACGGTGAATCATTAACATGAATCTCAGAACTAATTTTAACAACTTGAATGGGCAAAGTAGTTTCTAAAAGAAAGTCAACTTCACTGAAATCTGTATTTAAAGCTCATTTTTATTATTTTTTAAAAGATTTTTATATATTTATTTTGAGAGAGAGGGAGGGAGAGAGTGAGCACAAATAGAGCAGCAGACTTCCCGCTGAGCAAGGAGCCCTACGTGGGGCTCCATCCCAGGACCCTAGCCCATCATGACCTGCGCAGAAGTCAGACATTTAACCAACTGAGCCACCCAGGTGCCCTTAAATGTCATTTTTAAAATAACAAGTAAGAGTCTACAATTTCCCTAAGAAAGTACACATTTCATTGTGTTGCCTACATAATGGTGTATGGTTACAAATAATGCTGTGGAAAAACAGCTGAAGTAGGTGAGCATAAAACAAAAGAGGCCGATTTTCACTTGCGGAAAGCATCCTTGTCACTTTATAGTCTTATAATAATAATCACTAGCAAGACAACCCAAGAAATGCCTTGCTGAACCCATATGAGCATTATACCTAAAAATAAAAGAGCATAACATAATACTTGGCCTTCTCAATAATTATTTCAAAAGGTTTCTCGTGGAGCCCTATTTTTCTTCAGTCCACTACTTGGATCGATCACGCAGGAAATTATCTCAACATTTTCTGTAACTCTATTTCCTAATGGTACTTGCATTGTACTCTTACAGTGCTGTCATAATTATTATCTTCATTTTTGCTGGGTTTAAACAGTCTATCCATGTCTTGCCATCTAGCTTAATGGCACAATTTAAGATTATTATACTTTGGACCATTATTTTGAACTGGAAGAAGGTTAACATATCTATAACACTGGTCTAAGTTTAAGGAAATTCCAATAAGGATGTTTAAAAAAAAAATCACTTTTTTTCTTCTTTCTTAAGCACCCCGCTTTCATTGCTAGACCTGTTTCATGAGAATACAAGCTGTGATATTGTGTGCCCTAGAGGGTCTAGACCATGTAAGTGCTCAAAAACGCTTGCTCAAGTAATAAAACCAACCATTTAGGAATGACAGCAACTCAACTCTAGTTGTAGTGGTGCAATACAAGAATCACCAGGGCTGATGTGAAGGCTCACGATGCCTAGGCAACCTACCAGGCAGACCAGCTTTCCTCTGCTAGCTCCTTACATGTTGATAAGCTCCAGGCTGCAACCACAGACCCTTTCTTCAGTCTCTACACACTCCACCTGAGCACAGGCAGACACTACAATGGTCTCAACTCCTATTATACCTGTGGATGACTCAAACTGTGGTCTTTGACTCTGGCTTCTTTCCTAAGCTACAAATTTTCTCTCTTACTACCTGTTAGATAGTTTCAGTCATATGTCTGACTATACCTCAACACAAACCCTAAACTGAAATTCTCATCATCCCCCTAAAACCTGCTCCTTCTCAGGTTTTACGTATAGTAGAAAATGGCCCCACCCAACTGTGTAACAGTGAAACCCATGTATACCCCACTTCCTGTCTTACCCACCTACACCGAGTCAGTCACTGATTCCTAGTGAGTCTACCATTAAAAAGGTATCTCCAATCCATGTGTTTCTCTCCGTTCCTGACACCATACCTGAAACATCATCATAACATACCAGAAATTACTCCTAATCAGTGACCTTGTCTCCAAACTAGCTCCCTTCCAATCTACTGTCCAGCCAGAATGATCTTTCCAAAATATGAATCTCTTAAAACTTTTAAATGGCTTCCTTTAGTCCTTGGGAAAATATCCAAAATATTTGTCATAGCTTCCAAGGTCCTTTAAGAGGTGGAAACTACTTTGTAAATTATACTATAACACAGCAAGATGAATAAGTGCATGGGGATTAGAAGAGCCCCCGTGACCTGTCACTTACTAGCTATCCCTTAATTAGCAAGTAACTTTGCTTATTCCTCAGTATGCTCATATAAAATTTAAGTATTCATACTTATTTTATAGTACAGATGTTAAATGAGAGAAAATACAATGCTTGACACAGTGTGACACATCTGATACATAGTAAACACTATTTACACATCTGATACATTAATAACTATTAGCTGTTATTAACTCTCTAGTTAATTTCTCACTTCTCTCCCATTTGTATTCTGAGTTCCATTTATAGGGAGTATCTTTTACTTCTTTTATTTCCTCTTCTCACACATTTCTTCCTCCTTTATAATATCCAGTCCCACTGGTTGCAACTTCCTCTCTTGCCACTCCAACCCTCCTGGAATTCTTCAAGATTCATCCGAAACGCCACCTCCTCTAGGAAGTCCATTTCCCTAGCCCCTCTAGTCTTCTGTGAGGTGCCCTTCTATGCGCTCTTGAAGACTCCAAAATTTCCCTGCCATACATACGTCTGACTTTTTGGTCCTTCCTCCCCATAGCTACATTCTAAGTTCTGTGTGAAGTGCAACTGTCTTGTTCACCACTGTATTCCCATTGCCTAGGACATTACCTAGCACGTGGTAATACAGAGAGTTCTGTGTATGACTGAGTGTATCTTTCCTCTTTCATAATTCCCACTCCTCCCAAAACTGCAGTGGTTAGAAAAGAGCACTATTCCTGAAACAGTGATCCGTAAAATATGGTTCAGAAAGGGCTGCCACGGTACAAACATGCTTAAAGAAGACTGGGAAGGGTAGGTTAAAACTTGAGTTCGGACTTCTGAACCGGAACACTTCTGAGTCTCTCCTGTACTAAGGAGCACTGTGCATCTCCAAGCTGTGTGTCCGGGGGCTGGACGAGTGGGGGTGGGGGTGGGTGAGGAGGGATACAATTCTCAAAATAACTTCTGCAACCAGGGTTCTGCAAGAGACATCGCAGCAAACCTGGTCGAAGCAGATGCCCTCCGCGACCAGAACGTCCGAGTGAGCTGGTAGCTGTGGCTCAGCAGTCTCTGAAGCACTTATTTCGTAGGGTTCGCCGTTGGTAGGTCGGTACCCACTGGACACAGAACCGGAGAGCGGGAAGAAACCGCAGGCGCACAAAGAGAGGCCCCGCCGGGCACCGCGACGGGTCGGCCGCCGCACAGGAACGCCGTGCCGGAGGAAGCGAGAGAAGCAGCCCAGACGTCAGTGTCGTCCAGCGACTTCCACGACAAACCATGCCTCTGGCTGCTCCGGGCCGTCAAGGGTTGCCACCTTGAGTTTTATTTTCCAGCCAAACCGAAGCGAAGTGCGTGTTTCTCGGCGGCTCGCCCCCTAGGCCTACGGTTCCCGGCCGCCTCCCCCCACGACACACGTTCCCTGTGATCCGGGCGGCGCCGCGGGAGCTCGGCTGGGCTGGGGGAGAGAGTTCCGGTCGCTCCTTCTTCCCTCCAGAGATTACTTGTGGAGTGTAAACTTTTTCAAGGAGACCCAACGAGCCCGTTCGTTTTAACGCCCCCGCCTCCATCCCCATGGGCGCTACTCCCCAGCCCAGCGCACCCAACCCACCCTACCCGCTCCCTTCCTCGCCTCGACCTACGGGCCCTGGCGTCGGTCTTCACCTGGGACTGCCATGGCGCTGGTAAGAGGGGTCGCAGGAGCCGCAGGCTTTCGAGAGGACGCCCGCCTCACGCCTGCAGCGAGGACAACAAATGGCGAGGGCGGCCTCTTCCTCCCACCGGCGCCGCGGGACCTCGGTGACAGTCCAGGAAGGCCTCCGGCGATAGCGGAACCCAGTCGCGTTGATTCAGTTTCCGGGGGAGGTATATTACAGAACACACATGGTCCGAACCATTGCTGCCAGCTTGGGGGGGGGAGTGGTGAGTGAGACCTGCACATACGCGTAGTGAAGCAAACAACACCAAGATTTATAGATTGAATTTAAAAATTGTAACACAAATTAAATTAATCTGTGGGTTCTTAATAATATTTTCTGCTTCCCTGGAGCCCATCGGAACCCCCCTTTTCAGGATTAGCGGTGCTCTGGTCCGGGAGCGACATGGCGGCGTCCGTGAGGAACTAGCTTGGGGTAAAGGTAGTGCTTGGTTTCGCTGTCTTGGCGACACTGACAAACTGGAGCTTTCCGTGACCATTCGACTGAAGGAAGCCTTCACTGATAGGTGGACAGCTTTAGAGATCGGCCCTCCGTTCTTATTCCCAATTAGAAGCCGAGTCCTGAGCACTGACCAGCATGAGCAACATCTATATCCAGGAACCTCCCACGAACGGGAAGGTGAGCGCCTCATCTAGGGAACCTGGGCTCCTCGAAGTGATACCGCACCGACTAAGGGAGCTCTGGGGTCTTACGGTTGGAAAAGATCACAAGAAGTCATGTCCCGTACTCCTGTCTCTGAACAGGATTGCATAGAAGACCATCCATTAAACACCTCTCTGCAAACACTTTGAAAAAGTCCTCAAAGGCAGATTTCTCCATCTACCAGCCTTCTGATCCTATTTCTTGCTTCAGCCTAACTCAGGCAGGTGTTTCTAAGGTCTTAGGTACATTGTAAATGTCGACTTTTTTTTTTCCCCCTCTTTTTGCTTAACTTGGAAATTACTTTCTCCATTCATCTTACAGTTACTTATGGATGCCTGGTAGGCACCAGGCACTGTACTAGGTGTTGGGGCTACAAAGATGGTTGGGTAATGTCGTTGCCCTGGAAGAGCTTATGATTTTCTCTGGGAGGCAGGCAGGGAAAGAAAAAGCTTGTGATATGTCTAGGCATGCTTAAGGAGAGAGGAATCTAGTGCTGTGGTAGTACTAAAAAGTGAGCAACTGGGAAAGAAGAGAAAAGCTTTGTGGATGACGTATCTTTTGAGCTGGTCTTAACCTTTTTTTTTTTTTTTTTAAAGATTTTATTTATTTATTTGACAGAGATCACAAGTAGGCAGAGAGGCAGGCGGGTGTGTGTGTGGGGGCGGGGGGTAGGCTCCCTAAGCAGAGAGCTGATGCAGGGCTTGACCAAGGACCCTGAGATCCTGACCTGAGCTGAAGGCAGAGGCTTAACCCACCGAGCCACCCAGGCACCCCTTGAGCTGTTCTTAAGACATGAGATGGCTGTCAGAAAAAGTAGGGAATGGGAAATGTTCCCACATTAGAATGGGAGAATGATTTTCTGATTGATTTAAATGGTCAAGGTATGTCAATTCCATTTGAAGATTTTTCTCTGCAGTATGAGGCAGAGGAGTCAGTAATGGAGTATCACCTGAATTCTTAAAGTGAGAACTAATCTATATCACGTATGAAAGACAATGAACCAGCATAATGGGGAAAATAGTGTGGCTGAGAGTACATAGTTGTATTAGGATAAACTAAATTTACATTAGATGGAATTCTATTGCATGCTTGTATCATAGTTTGTGCAATTTTTTGTTGGTTGACATTTTGTAATATAATGGAAGCAATTTGAACAAAAACAATAATGTTCTAATTGATACCCCCAGCAAAAATTTCACTGGGTATTTTGAGCTGAGCAATTATTTTAATTCTTTGTTGTTTGAACTTCTCCTTACTCCTTACCTCACATCATTGGGAAAACTCAGAATACCCCTTTTCATATTTCCAAATGTTTTTTAAGGGTGATATCACCCACAGTTGATAAACACTGGTAGAGAATTGATACATTGCCCATCCTTCTAGACTGGGCCTTCATACTTACTTTCTTTGGTATACTCTTTCTCTGGTATACTCTTTGGCCAGCTCAAATGTCTCCTTAGCAGAGAAGAAATCCCATTCATGTCTTGCCCCTCTCTCAACATTCCCTGCCTCTCTCCCTTTACTAAACTCCATTTAGTAGTTTTTTCTAACTACTTACTAGTTACTGTTTATTGTGTCCTCTTCCTTCCCTTCTCCCCATAGAATGCAAGCACTCTGATGGTAGGGACCCGCTTCTAGAATGGTGCTTGACAAATGGTAGGAAGAGTGCAGATATGTACTGACTGAACGAATAAATGGATGAATTAATACTATATTTCTCTTAAAGTATTAAGCATCAGTGAGTTTGAGGTTATACTGCTGCTGGTCAAGGGAAGATTTAGTTGCTTTACTCTGGAGGAAGATTTGATGTGATCATAAAGAGAAAAAGCTTTAACAGAGATACATTACTGAACAGGAGATCTTTTATTCAACAAATGTTTATTGAGCAGCTAGCACATGACACCTCTATGCTAGGTCTTAGGGATACAAGGGAAAGAAAAACCAGCATTGTCCCTATTATCATGGAGTCAGTGAAGTAAAATATACATTCACCAAATAGTCATGCAAATAAGTACATGCCAATTGTGATAAACACTGTACTTATGGAACAGAATTGGGCTTATGGAGAATATCAAGCCTAGCCAAAGTTTTCTTTCAGAAACAACTGGGGATTTTTTCCCAGTGTAAGTCCAATTGAAGACATTGAATCTCAAAGTTCTGTATCATAGAGAGCACGTGGCAAGAATTTTGGCCTGGAAAGAATTTAAAGATTTTATTTATTTAATTGACAGACAGAGATCACAGGTAGGCAGACAAGCAGGCAGAGAGAGAAAGGGGGAAGTAGGGTCCCTGCCTAGCAGAGAGCCCGATGCAGGACACTCGGGGCTTAATCTCAGGACCTTGAGACCATAACCTAAGCTGAAGGCAGAGGCCCAACCCACTGAGCCACCCAGGCACATCTGGCCTGGAAAGAGTTTAAAGAGATATAAAAACAAGTTTGCTCAGTGGATGTTTAGTGCCTATGCTGTCTAATGACACATTAGGTACTAAAAGAATAAAGAGATACTCAGAATAAATGGGACAAAGTTCCTCCCTTCAAAGAGCATAGTATCAACTGAGAAGTAATTGACATGTTATATCAGTGGTAGAACCCCTAGCAATTGTCTACAAATGTGCTGTGTTTTGCTGGTACTCAGGCCTCTGAATATGAGGCACAGAAAGTACCATTGAGAAATGTCCTTTTACACTCAAGATGAAATTGCCACATACTATGAACACATAATTTAAATTGCATATTAATACATATTTATTAAGAAACATAAAGTGTTGTCTTAGATGCTGCAGGAAAAGGAGCCACTGAAACTTCACAAAGTAGAGCTGGCCAACCAAATGTATGCAGAAAGGAGACATGTGCCTTTTTTTTTTAATTCTTTATTCAAATTCAATTTAGTTAACATACACTGTATTATTAGTTTTAGAAGCAGAATTTAGTGGTTTATCAATTGCATATAACACGCAGTGCTCCTTATGTGTCAGGGCCCTCCTTAATGCCCATCACCCACTTACTCCTTCCCCCGATTCACCTCCTCTCCAGCAACCTCAGTTTATTTCCTAGAGCTCAGCATCTTCTATGGTTTGCCTCCTTCTCTGTTTTCATCTTATTTTATTTTTCTTCCCTTCCCCTATGTTCATATGTTTTGTTTCTTAAATTCCATATATGAATGAAATAAAATGGTGTTTGTCTTTCTCCAACTGACTTATTTCACTTAGCATAATACCCTCTAGTTCCTGCCACTTTATTGCAAATGGCAAGATGTCATTCTTTTTGATGGCTGAGTAATATTCCATTGCACAAATATGCCATATCTTTTTAATCTGTTCGTCTGTCAATGGGCATCTGGGCTCTTTCCATACTTGGGCTATTGTGGACTTCACTACTAGTCTTGGGGTGCATGTGCCCTTTTGAATCACTTATGTGTGTATCCTTTGGATTAATACCTAGTACTGCAGTTGCTGGGTCATTAGGATAGCTCAATTTTTAACTTTTGAGGAACCTCCATACTGTTTTCCAGAGTAGCTCTATCGGTTTGCATTCCCATCAACTGTGTGAGAGTTCCCCTTTCTCCACAGCTTCGCTAACATCAGCTGTTTCCTGTGTTGTTAATTTTTGCCATTCTGACCAGTGTGAGGTAGTATCTCATTGTGGTTTTGATTTGTATTTCCCTAATGCCAAGTGATGTTGAATCTTTTTTCTATGTCTGTTGGCCATTTGTATGTCTTCTTTGGATAAG
The DNA here is from genome assembly GCF_022355385.1 of Mustela nigripes. Lineage (NCBI taxonomy): Eukaryota > Metazoa > Chordata > Mammalia > Carnivora > Mustelidae > Mustela > Mustela nigripes. The sequence continues at coordinate 92,786,704 of NC_081568.1, forward strand.
TGTCTGTTCATGTCTTCTGCCCATTTCATGACTGGATTTTTTGTTTTTTGGGTGTTTAGTTTGGTAAGTTCTTTATAGATTTTGGATGCTAGCCCTTTATCTGATAAGACATTTACAAATACCTTCTCCCATTCCATAGGTTGCCTTTTAGTTTTATTGACTATTCCCTTGCTGTGCAAAAGCTTTTTATCTTGATGAAGTTCCAGTAGTTCATTTTTGCCTTTGTCTCCCTAGCCTCTGCAGAAATGCCTAGCAAAAAGTTGCTGCAGCCGAGGTCAAAAAGGTTGTCAGTGTTGTCCTCTAGGATTTTGATGGATTCCTGTCCTTCATCCATTTCGAGTTTATTTTTGTGCAAGGGGGAGAGGGAGAAGCAGACTCCCTGCTGAACAGGGAGCCCAATGTAGGGCTCGATCCCAGGACCCTGAGATCATGACCCGAGTCAAAGCCAGATGCTTTTTACTAGGTGTAAGCATTCTTTTTACTAGGTAAAAAGCATTCTTTTACTTTTTATTAGGTGTAAGCATTCTTTTTACTAAGTTGACTGTGGCCAAAGAAAATTTTATAGGAATAATACTTACAATAGTAATAGCTACTATTTTTTGAGCATTTACTATTTGTCAGGTACTGTTCAAAGGAGTCTATGTAGAATAAATCATTTTGTCCTCACAACAAACCTATAAGAATATTATCCCTATTTTTACATAAGGAAGTTGGGTCACAGATATGTTACATATCATGTCTAAAGTAACAAAGCTCCTTTACTCTTTGTAAGTGGAAGGGTCACTATTGTCCTTTGAGGACCCTGACTCCACATACTACAAAGGCAGGAATGATGTATATTAGCTCGTTCCTTAGATCAGTGGTTTCTTTTTTTTTTTTTAAGACTTTTTTAAAAAATTTATTTATTTGACAGGCAGAGATCACAAGTAGGGAGAGAGGCAGGCTCTCTCTCAGTAGGTTAAAACCTCTGCCTTCAGCTCAGGTCATGATGCCAGGGTCCTGAGATCGAGCCCTGCATCGGGCTCTTTGTTCAGCAAGGAGCCTGACTCCCTTCCTCTCTCTCTCTCTGCCTGCCTCTCAGCCTACTTGTGATCTCTGTTTGTCAAATAAATAAATAAAATCTTAAAAAAAAAGCCACATATTGTATGATTCCACTTACATGAAATGTTCAGTAGGCAAAGTCATAAATATAGAAAGTAGATTAGTGGTTGCCAAAGGATAGGAGTAGGAGGAAATAGGGAGTGACTGCTAATGGGGACGGGGTGTCTTTTGAGGGTGATGAAATGTTCTGGAATTAGGTAGTTTTAGTCATGGTACTAAAAACCACTTTAAAAGGGTGACTTGTTTGGTATGTGAATTATATCTCAGTAATGCTGTTATTTTTTAAAAAGTTTCATTATATCACTAGTAAAGAAGATTAAGATTTATCTAAAAATACTGTTTTTATGTAATCCTTTGAAATGTTTATATTCTGTGATTCTTAAAATACTATAGGAAAAAAAGTACATATTTGAGGACTGTGTGTGCCCAATTCCTTAACTCCTTCCCACTTCCCTTCTCATCTTTGCTAACACGGATGCATACTTTGAAAAAGTTGGAATCATTGTATTAGAATTGGAAAGGAGAGAAGACATGTGTAGGTTCCCTTTAACAGTAACATTTTATTTTAAGTGTACAAGGGGATAATAGGTAGGACAGGACATTGTCTTTTTAGATATACTGTATTTTTGGGATTGGGATATATACCAGTTTTCATTAAAATCAAAAGATGTTATCCAGTGTTCCAGATACAGTCTAGGGAGTTACTCAGTCACTCACTTTGCATCCCAAAAATATACCTCCCAAGGGTATGGAATCTAGTTGGGTTGATTTGTCATGATAGAGTATTTCTTTTATTTTCTTTCTTCCTTCCTTCCTTCATTTCTTCCTTCTTTTCTTCTTTCTTTAAGATTTTATTTATTTATTTGAGAGAAAGTGAGAGAGCATGCACACATGCACCAGCCAGGGGAGATAGAGGGAGAAGCACACTCCCTATTGAGTAGCGAGCTTGACCTGGGGCTCAATCCCAGAACCCTAAGATCATGCCCTAAGCTGAAAGCAGAAACCTAACCTACTGAGCCACCCAGGTCCCCTCCAGAATAGATCTTTTGGGCATTGTTTCATGCCAAGCCAAGTTAGAAGTCCTTATCTTCATGAGCAGGTAGAAAAGAGGCTATCAAAGGATTCCACTGACTATAGATGGTGATTTTGAGATATACCATTTTAGTAATATACAACCTAGAATTAGATTGAGAATGTTTCATTGTAGGTGTGCCTGGGTGCTCAGTGGGTTAAGCCTCTGCCTTTAGCCTATGTCATGATCACAGGATCCTGGGATCAAGCCCCGCATAAGGCTCTCTGCTCAGCAGGGAGCCTGCTTCTCCCTCTCTCTCTGCCTGCCTCTTTGCCTACTTGTGATTTCTCTCTCTGTCAAATAAATAAATCTTTTTTAAAAATTTTAAGAAAGAATATTTCATTGTAAATTAGGAATTTTTTTTTTTTTTTTTTTTTTTTTTTTTTTTTTTTTTTTTTTTTTTAGAGAGAGAGAGAGAGAGAGAAGGGGGTTGGGCAGAGGGAGGGAGAATCTCAAGTAGACTCCCTACGGAGCCTGGCATGAGGCTCAATCTGATGACCTTGATGTCCTGACCTGAGCCAAAATCAAGAGTCAGATGCTTAACAGACTGAACCATCCAGGTACTCCAGGAATGGCATGATTTTGAATGAGAAAGTAGAATGTTTATATGTAAAAACATAATTGTAAAATTGTCTTATGGTGTCAGGATTTTATGGGTTCATTCATTGTTCTTTAATTTCTTTCTTTTTTTTTTTTGAGATTTTATTTATTTATTTGACAGATCACAAGTAGGCAGAGAGGCAGGAGAGAGAGGAGGAAGCAGGCTCCCTGCTGAGCAGGCATCCTGAATGTGGGGCTCCATCCCAGGACCCTGGGATCATGACCTGAGCTGAAGGCAAAGGCTTTAACCCCCTGACCCACCCAGGCACCCCTGTTCTTTAATTTCTTAATTTGCTATGCCAATATTATTGGAAGAAAGGCTGCAAACTTTCTTAATTAAAGCAAGTTTAAATGATTGATTTTTAAATGAGTAAGTTTTTCTGATTAAAAAGGTATATGCTATTTTTTCCTTAAGTCCTAAGTTGTTTCTGAAAATGGTATTTGAAAGATATAAATTTATAATGACTTGTATTGAATTTTTTTTTATTCAAGTATAATTAACATACAGTATTATATTATTTTGAGGTGGAATGATTCAACAGTAGAATTATTCAACAATTCTATACAATATTCACTGCGTTCATGAGAATAAACGTACTCTTTAATCACCTTTATCTGTCTCACCATCCCCTACTTCCCCTCTGACAACCACCATTTTGTTCTTAGTATTTAAGGGTTTGAGGGCTTTTTTGGATGTTTTTGTTTGTTTCTTAAATTCCACATATATGTGAGAACATATGGTATTTGTATTATTGTCAGACTGACTTCTCTTAGCAGTATTATACCGTCTTTATCCATATTGCTGCAAATAGCCATATTGCATTCTTTTTTTTTTTTTTTTTAAAGATTTTATTTATTTGACAGAAATCACAAGTAGACGGAGAGGCAGGCAGAGAGAGAGAGGGAAGCAGGCTCCCCGCTGAGCAGAGAGCCCGATGCGGGACTGGATCCCAGGACTCTGAGATCATGACCTGAGCCGAAGGCAGCAGCTTAACCCACTGAGCCACCCAGGCGCCCCTGCATTCTTTTTTATGACTAACATTCTACTACCAGATTTATATATATAATATATATATTTATGTACACACACACACACAGGCATCCATGCCACTTCTTTATCCATTTATCTATGGATGCACACTTGGGTTGCTTCCAAATCTTGGCTATTATAAATACTGCTGCTGTAAACATAGGGGTACAAATATCTTTTCAAATTAGTGTTTTTATTTTCTTAGGGTAAATACCCAGTAGTGGAATCACTGGATCATATGGTAATTCTGTTTTCAATTTTTTTTGTTTATTTATTACTTTTTTAAGATTTTATTTATTTACTTGACAGACAGAGATCACAAGTAGGCAGAGAGGCAGGCAGAGAGAGAGAAAGGGAAGCAGGCTCCCTGCCGAGCAGAGAGCCTGATGTGGGGCTCGATCCCAGGACCCTGGGATCATGACCTGAGCCAAAGGCAGAGGCTTTAACCCACTGAGCCACCCAGGCGCCCCTGTTTTCAATTTTTTAAGTAATCTCTGTACTGCTTTCCACAGTGGCCACACCAGTTTACATTCCTACCAACAGTGCATGAGCGTTCCTTTTTCTCTACATCCTTGCCAACACTTATTTTTTCTTGTCTTTTTGATTCTAGCCATTCTCACAGGTATAAAGTAACATCTCATTGTGGTTTTGATTTGCATTCCCTTCAGTATTTGCATTGCTCAGCTGATTTGAGCATAATTTCCTATGTCTGTTGGCCATCTGTATGTCTTCTTTGGAACAATGTCTATTCAGATCTTCTACCCATTTTTTTTTCTTTCCTCTACCCATTTTTTTTTAAAGATTTTATTTATTTATTTGACACAGAGAGATCACAAGTAGGCAGAGAGGCAGGCAGAGAGAGAGAAAGGGAAGCAGGCTCCCTGCTGATCAGAGAGCCTGATGCGGGGCTTGATCCCAGGACCCTGAGATCATGACCCGAGCCTAAGGCAGAGGCTTTAACCCACTGAGCCACCCAGGCACCCCACCTCTACCCATTTTTAATTGAATTTTTTTTTTTTTTTTTTTTTGGTGTTGGTTTGTATAAGTTCTTTATGTATTAACTGAAGAGACATGTCTATAAAAACATTGCTAAGGCCAGTGTCACATTGCTATCTGTTTTGTTTTTTCTGGGAGTTTTATGGTTTCAGGTCTCATATTTAAGTTTCTAATCCATCTTAAGTGTATTTTTATGTATGGTATAAGAAAAGTGGTCCAGTTTCATTCTTTTGCGTATAGCTGTACAGTTTTTCCAATACCATTTGTTGAAGAGACTGTCTTTTCCCTGTTGTACTTTTTGAGTGTATTTTTTCTTTTAAGTATAGCAAGAAAAGCTCAGCAAAGTTTTTAAATTTAAAATTGAAAACTCATTAATGAATGCCTTAAATTGAGCAGTGTTTCAACTAATTATCAAGCCAAAATGATAATTTAATGTAATGATGTCATATTCTTTCTACAGGTTTTATTGAAAACAACAGCTGGAGATATTGACATAGAGTTGTGGTCAAAAGAAGCTCCTAAAGCTTGCAGAAATTTCATTCAGCTTTGTTTGGAAGGTAATCATAACTCTTGAGTTCTATTCTGTAGAAAAATTTATTAATTTAAAAATAAACTGAAGTGTATCTTTCTACAACATTGAGGCCTGCTGTTAAATGGTGGTGATGAATGATAGGAGTTGATATGAGTGATATGGTGTTGAGCTACTGTGTCAGGAAATGGAGGAGATAAAGACTGTCTTTCAAATAAATCTGTGTATCTTCAGTAGAGAAATTTATCTCTCCAATAAAATTTTGATCATTTTTTATCTTTGTCTATTTCCCACTTCTTTCTTTCATCCTCCAACTAAAGGTACTCCCTGAGATTGCCTTGAGTTCTTTACTCTTCAGTTGTTACTTCTATCCAAATAACTGTCAAATTTAGAATTCCAGCCATTTTCTCTCTTCTTCACTCTAATTTACATATGGAAGTGGACTTTACTCCCAATTTAGGAGTGTACTTTACACTCCTCTGTCAGCTATAACTAAACCAGATTGCCTTGACTTTCATCTGCTGATTGTGATTGGCTTTTACCTGGGTCTTTCTCTCTGTAGTCTTTAATCTGTATACCCTCTTTTTTTATTCATCTAGCAGCCAAATCCTCAGATGGCTTGGCTTCCTAGCCTTCCAGCCTTGTTTTTCATCGCACTAAATAACCATATGGCTTCAGCTGACTATTACTTTTACTTCCTGAGCACGTCCTTCCCATTTCCACTTTCACACATACCCTCATACCTTCCTTCATATCCTCAGTCTCCTTTCAGAATACTTTTTCTTTCCTTCTTTACTGTTTGCCCACTTTTTAATATCTACCCACAGTTCCATCTTCTCAATGAAGCCTTCCATTCAACATTCAGTGATGTCATTATCAATGTTTCCAGTATGATTTTAGACCGAGTCACAAAGTGACTATTTTTCTTTCAATACACTTTACAGAATTATACATCCACTTGAGTGTTTTCTCCTTCAGAATATTCTCCTGTAGAACTAAACATTCTAAATATTTTTGTAACTTACTGGCTTTTGGAATACATTGCATATGGTTTCAGATATGTACAGGGGTGGCAAATCATTATCTTTCTAAGTTATATCTGATTGGTAAAGACAGACAGGGTTAATCAGGTATCAGAAAACAACATTTCGAGTCAAAAGCAAGGTGTGAAAGAGAACTTAGTATAACCAGTAGGAGGGTACAGAAAGAGCTCTCCAAATAGATAATAATTATACAATTAGATAATTACCGGGGGAGGATTTAAGATATAAAAATGAATAGATTTCCCCAAAAACCTGCCCCCCCAAAACAGGGAAAGACATCTGCAAAGACCATTATTAATAATTGCTATGGCAGGCAGGAAGGAAATTGAGTCAGACAGGTAGTACAGTCAGAGAAGCCTCAAGTAACTATCAACAGAACTAAGAAACACAGTAGACATAGAGAAGTCAGACTCACTTCTGGAAAGAAGTTTTGAAGACTCAAAAGCTCAAATTTTATAGGGGAAGAGTAAAAGTACAAAAACATTAGAAAGAATGAATGGTAATTAATAATCCATGACCAGGTGAATGGAAGAAACAGAAAACATCTGGATATAATATGATAGTGAAGAAAAAATAAAGTTCTTAAGTTAGGTCATGGTGGAACTTAATTGGAACAACAAAAAAATTATTCCTCTATTTATAAGAATATAAAGAGAAAGAAAAAAGAATAGGAAAACCATAAGAAAAATAACTCAGAGCAATTCTCTTAAGTTGAACAGGTGAAAGATAGAATTATTACTGTAGAGGCTGAGAAAAAAACCTGAGAAGATTAATTTAAATGAGAATACTCCCAAATAAAGTCAAGGTTTTAAAATCGAGAACCCCATTTTAATTAACTAATTCTATGATTTAAACAAGTCATGAAATTTCTAAGTCTTAGAACATTCATATCAGTATTTACTTCAACAAGGGATGATTTCCAGAATTAAAAAATAAATGAGTAAAAACCAGGAGGGTGGAACATGATATAGATAGGGCAGTTAAAGGCAAGTTTTTAGTCTTTTTTTTTTTTTAGCTTTACTGAGGTATTATAGACAAATAAAAATTGTATATATTTAGGATGTACAACATGATCTTTTTAAAGTGTACAGTGTGATGATTTAAGACACATACACATTGTGAAATAATTATTACTATCAAGTTAAGTAATATATCCATCACCTCACATAGTTACCTTATGAGTGTGTATGTGTGGTGAGAACACTTGAGATCTACTCTCTTCACAAATTTCAAGTATACAACACAGTACTGTTAACTATAACCTCCATACTATACACTGGATCCCCAGTAGTTATTTATTATATAATTAAAAATCTGGTGGTTATCTGGGTGGCTCAGTCAGTTAATAATGAGAAAATTATATGTATATCATGGTAGATGATAGTTAATAATATTGTATTGTATATAGGGAAGTTGGTAAGAAAGATCTTAAAAGTGCTCATCGTAAGAAAAAGGAATTTGTAACTTTGTGAGGTGCTGGCTGTTAACTAGGCTTACTGTGGTGAAACTGCACAATATATATAAATACTGAATCATTATGTTGTATACCTGAAACTACTGTCATGTTAAATGTCAGTTATATCTCCATTTTTTAAAAATGGTGGGAAAAAATTTTGTTTAAGGCGACCCAGCCAACAAGATGCAAGAGTCAGAACTCCTGAATGCTGCCTAGTTTTAACGTACTCTGAGTAAATGGTTACTTAATACAGGAGAGATACTTTTAGACTCAGTTTTTACAGTTTCTATTTGTAACCAAGGAGCACTTCTTTGCACTGAGTCTCTCTTGCCAATATTGCTTTAAAGTATGGATTTTATGTCCAGATAGATCTTGCAAATGTAAATAATGATGAGGGTGCCTACAAGCCACTGTATTATATAGTACTTTATGAATTACGATAAACCATAGTCTTGTTTTGACTCATAAAGTAGACACTTGATTGTATTTGTCATTGAATGAGTTACCTCGTGTTTAGGTGCAAGTAAGAGAAGACTCAACTCAATATTATTTACATAATAAAGACTTTATAATCCTGTATGAATGACAAGAAATCTGGTGTCAGGCAGTTCTGCAGCTCAGTGAAGCTTTCAGGGAACTATTCTTCCTCTTTCTGCTTTCCAGTCCTAAGCACGTGACTGAACTAGGACTACACCCAGGAATTAACTCCATCTCCCATCTACTCGGCTGCTACTTGTTTTTTGTTTGCTTTTACAATAATAATAGGTTTTGTTTATTCAGTACTTCCTTCAGGGTTACATATATATTCTTCATATGTTTTCCACTTAATATAAACTGATTCTGTCAAGCCCTAAAAATTGCCCTTCTGCCCCCACCAACTTCTTGGCTCAGGATTTACCTCACTGAGATGATGTGCTTCTGCCACATACCACTTCTTTTTCTTGGTGAAGTCTCCTTAATGATTTCAGGTTCCAAATAGTAAGTACTATTAAGAGATCATATATGATCCCTCTTGTATTTTTATAGCTTCCAAACATATTTATTATATGTTCCAAATATATTTAATATATTAATATATATTTTATATATTCCAAAATATATTTTATATATTCCAAATATATTTATTATATTAATCTGTAATCTGGAGTTGGAGAGAATCTTGGAAATAATTACAATACAACCACCACCATGCTTTTTTGTAGAAATTGTACTATTTTGAGTAGACATTTTATGGTAAGTAGGGAAGAAGAGGTTTGATTTATGAGCCTATTTATTGTGTGAGAAAAAAATCTTGTGACTCTAATACTAACTCTCAAAGCTATACACTTCGTTTTAGACTTTGCTAAATTATTTTAAATTTCTTTCAGCATATTATGACAACACCATTTTTCATAGAGTTGTACCTGGTTTTATAGTCCAAGGGGGAGATCCTACTGGCACAGGGACTGGTGGAGAGTCTATCTATGGAGCCCCATTCAAGGTGAAACTGAATTTTTATTGTTACTTATTTGCAAATCAGTTTGGATTGCTTAATTGAAAATGACTGTGCCCCACATGAAAAAAATGCATTTCACATTAGTGCACAAAATCTGGTACCTGTCACGTGTTTAGGATTATCAGGTATAAGAGCAGCACTTCCCCTGTCAAGCAATCTGGGTTGTCTTATTGCTAGCTTTTACACTAGGTTGAATTCAGGTACACCTGCTTGTGGTCATGAGGAAAATGTGAGGCAGGAAAAAAAACTATCTTATGTAATTCTTGATATCTGATAATATCTGATCTCTGAAACTCTGTAAATGTAAAAGATTTTTAGAACATTTCATATGCCATCCTATTTTAAAATATTTTATTTAACACTATATGGAATTTATATTAATCTGTTTGGACCATTATAATAAAATACCACTGATGGGTTGGCTGAAACAACCCATGTTGTTTGCTTAAACATCAGCGGTTTATTTCTTACAGGTCTGGAGGCTAGGAAGTATGGGTCAACTTACTAGCATTCAGTTTCTGGTGAAGGGTCTCTTCCTGGCTTGCAGATGGCCACCTCCTCGCTATGTCTTCACATGGTAGAGAGAGTGAACTTTGGAGTCTCTTCCTCTTTTTATAAGGGCACTAGCAGTCCTGGATTAGGGCTTCACACTTATAACATCACTTAACTTAGCATTATCTCCTTGCAGGCCCTGTCTCCCATCCAGTCACACGGAGGGTTAGAGCCTCACTATATGAATTGGGGAGACACAATTAGGTCCAAAGCAGAACTCATTCTTAATTATGCACAACAGATGTTTGTAGCCTAAAACACATGTCATAACAGGAAATCACAAGGGGGACAGAAGAAAGAATTAACATAAAAAATGTTAGAAAAAAAGTGTATTAATTAAGAATAGGTCTGTGATTTATTAACTGCCTACACAGATCTAAAAAGAAAAAAAAGAGCATTGTAGTTAATATTAATAACAGTGGGTTCAAATAAAAACTACAATTTAGGTTATTTATTAATCTGATGGTACTAATGTCATGTTCTTTGTATGAGTAAACATCGGTAGCTCTTAAAATATGAGAATTTTTAAAGACATCATGTTTATATGAATGAGATAGAGGGTCTGGAGTTTCTTTTAATTTTTTACTAGGTCACTGTGTGATTCTTGAGGAAAATATTTGAACTGTTTGCTTTAATTTCCAGATGATAATGGCCTTAGAAAATGAGGAATGGCTATAATAAAAAAGTCTCAAATGTCACTAAAAAACTACTTTGCATTTTACCAAATTAACTTGTCTCATGATTTTAGAGCTTCCATCTAGTAGAAAGCATTCCTTTATTCTGTTGTTCAGTGTAACAGTATAGCACTTTCTCATAATTCCTTTCTAAATTGAGATTTTTACTTATTATATAATACCATTATCTTGTTAAGTTTTTCAATTAGGCCACTTTCGATACAGTATAAAGAGTTATGGCTTGTTTTGTTTTGTTTTTTTAAGATTTTATTTATTTATTTGTCACAGAGAGAGAGAGCACGAGCAGGGAGAGTGGCAGGTAGAGGTAGAGGGAGAATCAGGCTCACTACTGAGCTAGTTGCCTGATGTGGGACTCGATCCCAAGACTCTGGGATAATGACCTGAGCTGAAGGTAGATGCTTAACCGACTGAACCACCCAGGCATCCCAAGTTATGACTCTTTGTGCTCAAATCTTTGACAATTACTTATTAAGGAAAAATAACTTTCCCTCTGAAAAGCACTGATTACATCATACGTCTGTATTATTATAAATGAGTCTAGTATCAGGTCTGGACAGAAATTCTGTTAACTGAGAGACTAATGTATGTTATGTAGCCCTACCATAGCAAGAAATCCACTTTAGAGAGGCTTGCTCTGGTTCTTTGGAAAACTGGCAAATGGGAGCAGTGCCAGTTCAGAAAAGACTCAACAAAGACCTTTAAAAAAAGTAAAGCACATAACACAATTAAGTAGATTCCTTGAATTAAAAAACAGGAAGAAAGCCCTTTTTTTTAAGACCTTTAGAATGGAGCGGGGAGGGGCAGTAGTTGAAGACCCTACAATGACTCCAAGGTAGTGTTTTTGGAAAAGAAAAACAGAAGGTTCTAAAAAGTTAGATAACTTTAAGGGTTGGATAAAGGGGAATGACTTAGAAATCTCTTCCCCTTTGAGTGCCCTTCTTCTGTGTAAATAGGCAGCTTTCCCATAAAATGGGATACATTTGTGGTTGAGGATATTTAGAAGATGCTTACAGGCTAGTGAAGTCGAGTTTAACATTAGAGAAGGAATAGGAAGTATTGGATTTGATTATACTTGAAAATCAGTCAAATAAGACTTTAGCATTTTTGATTGGAAGTTATACAGAACCTGGTTAACAGAGTAGGAAGAACCTTATAACTGAGGTCATTCACTAAACTTTTTTTTTTTTATGCTTCAGGATGAATTCCATTCCCGGTTACGTTTTAATCGGAGAGGACTGGTTGCCATGGCAAATGCTGGTCCTCATGATAATGGCAGCCAGTTTTTCTTTACACTGGGTCGAGCAGATGAACTCAACAATAAACATACCATTTTTGGAAAGGTTTGTGTCCAGTTATCTTCAGCTTCTTTGATAAATATGACCAACTTATCTAGGAGCTGCCCTCATAAAAATATTCCCTGGGATATTTGTTATTTCTAAAAATGATGGAATATATTCCTTTTACAATGAACTATCAGGTACCACCTTTATTTTTGTTTGTATGTTTCAAATAAGTCATTAATTATGACTGTAAATGTTCTTTTCTAAAGTCATACTGATGATATTAGCTACTATATTGCTCATCTGATAATTTTTGTGTTTTTAGAAATCTAGGTAACAACATTAGTAGTTTAAAGTTTATTTTTGTCAATGATGAATTTCTTAAGTGAAGAGTGGAAGTTGTGTTAACATTAAACCATTTTACCTGAAATATTACTTTGAGTAGTACCTATTTAATTCTGTTCACATTTAACATCTTTCTTTAAAAGGGGATTCTGACGGTTTTGTTTTTTCATTCTCCCTTCTAAAAAACATATTTCCACGTTTTAACTCGTAGGCATGTTAGACATCACTAGTGTATCAGCTCCCTCTACTGGTTCAGTAGGAATGGTTTCCCCACAGCCTAGGCAAAACTGGATTGTGTGAGGATGAAAGGGAAAAAACAAACTGAGCACAACTGGAAAATTGGTATTATTTTAAAACTCCTGAGAAATGTTGAATGAAAGGACTCGTGCTGAAAACGTGCAATACAATCTGGTTGCTTAAAACTTAACAACATAGGTTAAAATATGCACATTTGAACCACTATAACACAGGTTGTCTGATGTTCGTAGATTTTTCTTCCTACTGTTTTTAAAAAATAAAAACATATAATAAAGTGAGATTTAGATTGTCATTCTGCACCACTTTTTACAATTGCTAATATAGAACTTTCACATTAGAGACAAAGTGTAGCGTAGTAATAAGAATTCAGAAAGGCCATCACTGTTGGCTCTGTAACTTCTTTGAATCTCAGTGTTCTTACCGAGAGAAGGAGGATAATGGCAGTACCTGCTGTTAGGATATTTGTGAAGATATAACAAGATAATGTCTGCTAAGCATTTACAGGTGGTATTGTTATTTGCTTGTTCCACCCACTTCTAAAATCTGAATTTGTTTATTTTGTTTAAATGAAAAGTTGTCATTCGGTATGAGGTTACTTGGCATCATATCTTCACTTTTAATAAAACCTGATGTTAAATATATATTGGAAGTTTTCTAAAAATGTTATTGAGGGATTGAACTCCCTTTATGCTTTTTCCCCTTGAGAAGAAGTTGCTTTATTTGCATCACTTAATGCATAGGCTCCTATATAAAAATATGAGATTTCCTCTTAATTATTGAAAAAGTATTTTCAGAAGCCCTCTCTCATTTCAAAGAATGAATGTAATAGTTTACAGCTAGGTTTTCTGTCTTGTTTGATAGGTCACAGGGGATACAGTATATAACATGCTGCGGTTGACAGAAGTTGATGTAGATGAGGATGAAAGACCACGTAATCCACACAGAATAAGAAGCTGTGAGGTAGGAGCATGCTGTCCAAGATACAGCGCTTAAATTATCACATAAGAGAAGCGGGCTGTTAGTATTTTTATTTATTTTATTTTTAAATTTTTATTATTTTTTTCTTAGGTTTTATTTATTTATTCATGACAAACAGAAAGAAAGAGAGGCAGAGGGAGAAGCAGTCTCCCCACTGAGCAGGGGCTTCTGATGCAGGACTCGATCCCAGGATCCCGGGATCATGACCTGAGCTGAAGGCAGATGCTTAACCATCTGAGCCAACCAGGAGCCCTGTTAGTATTTTTAAACTGTTGAGTAAAGGCTTTATACTAAATCAACATCATAATTCAGATTTTGTCTCTGTAATTTAGGCACAATTTCTGATTTAAGAATTTTTTTTTTTTAATTGAAGGTTTTGGTTTCAAAGATGAAACTTTAGCTGATAATCCGGTATATGAAAACCTTGACTTATAAGGGAATATTAGAAGAATTAGGCTTAGTTAACTCAATGAAGTGCCTTCCTGGGTAATTTTAGAGTGATCCTTCATTGAGGAAGAAGGTCCTTAAAAGCATTTGATTTGGGGTCATACTCTCTGAGTTTGTTTTGCTTACTCTAGGTATTATGTTTTATTGAATGTTTTTCCCTTTTGTGAAATCAGGATAAAATACCTTTTACCTAATTACACATAGGATTATCAGGAAAATCCATCAAGGCCATGTAAGTGGAAGTACTTTATGTAGTAAATATATCACTAGGCTTATAATAGTTATGTGAGCAAAAAATACAGAAGTTAATATTAATGCAATTGAATACTGGTTTTAATTTTTTGTGAAATTTTTAAAAATGGGAAAATGTTTTCAAACTATTTTTTCCATAGGTTTTATTTAATCCTTTTGATGACATCATTCCAAGAGAAATAAAAAAGCCAAAAAAAGAGAAACCAGAGGAAGAAGTAAAGAAACTGAAGCCCAAAGGCACAAAGTAATCAGAAATAATAGAATAATAGAAATTCATTCATTTTGTTTCCTTTTGTAACAACTGTTTAACTGTTTAGTGAAGGAGAGGCCAGTGTGGACTGGGGAGATATCTGAATTATGAGGTGGTTTTTTTTTTCTAAATATGCATTTCTTTTATTAAAATACTATATGTAACAAGCTAAAGAAGTATTGTGTCACATGTCTGCATGAAATCTGTATTAATATTTATGATCACTATAGCAGTTATTTATGTAAATGAGTTAAGAATTTTTGTGGTTTTTTTTTTTTACTTGTTTTTCAACTAATATATGTTCCATGTAAAGAATTTGGAAAGTCAAGTATGAAGGATATAATGACTGCATGGTTACATAATTTAACTTTTCACTCCTGTTTTGGAGTAAGTAAGTTACAGTATTTTGTGGACAGTATTTTTCATATTATTAGTTTTGTCTATTTTATTAAAATAGGTATCAGAGAGTTAGATTTCTACTTCCTTTTTTAGTGAAGTGTAGCATCCGCATTAGTGATTTTAGTATATTCATAGTTGTTAGAGTCAGACAGTTCCAGGTACAATTCTGCCTGACACCATTTATAAGAGCAAAGTGTGTTCATATTTCTGAGCTTCAGTTTCCCCATCCTGTAAAATGGAAATTATAATTACAACATCTGGGTGTTAGGAAGAGAAAATGAGCAGGGGAATTTGAAAACACCCAGTGGCATAGGTATTCAATCACATTTGTTTCTTTTCCATGATACCCTACAGTATAAGGAAGTTAAGCTGCTTTTATACACTGTCAAATGTGAGCCACTTCAATAAGCAGTTGATGTTGTGGCAAAATAAATTCTTATATGGTAGTGTATTTGATATTCTTCTATTTTTTGATTCATTTCTTTTGACTAATTTACCTCTGGGTGAAAGGTCAGCATCACCATATTCAGGTACAATATTTCATCACTGTTATTTATCTTGATATTAGCCCAAAAGCTGGGTGTTTTTGTTTTTGTTTTTAATTCATAGCAAATATATTAGGGGTGATATGGTAGTCTTTGATTGCATCTAGGTTTTGAAATAAAAAATTCTTCTTGTTGCCAAATCTTTTATTTTTTCAGTATTTGAGAGAGAATTTTAATAACTTGCTATTTATCTTCCTTGGGCTCTCTTTAGTTTGAAGGCTCAAAGAAAACAAACAGTTTATTCTTCCCCATGGGCTATTTTTTTGTTATGTTTACTGCTTATATTTTTTTTATTTGACAGTGTTGTGTAACTTATCAATTTCGAAGTATTATGACATTTTGGAAGACACTAGATTAATTGCTTCCCATTTGTAGTGCTCTCAGGGCTATATATTTATTAGGTTTCCAGAAAACTCCCATTTTGCTAACCAGTTTTTATAAATATAAAAGGCTTAATTATTTCTGTCATGCTTGACTTAATATATTTAATGGTAGTGCTGAAGATGAATTTTTGGTCATTAGGTTCATCTAATATATGAATTTCTTTGGTCTGAGGCCTTAACATTATGCTGAAAATACAGATCCTTAGTATACTTCTGCTGAATGCTAAGTCATATTGTGTATTCCTGAACAGTTAAAATGTGTTCTTGTAAATTCTGTTTTATTGCCTTGAAAATATAGTATAAGTTTTGTTTAATTTTCTTAATTTTCTTTCATTCTTCTTTCCTTTTTTCTTTCTTTTTTTGATAAGAAATTTTAGTTTACTTTCATTTGGAGAGGAAGCTGAAGAAGAAGAGGAGGAAGTTAATCGAGTTAGTCAGGTAAAACTCTAATCCCTTTGTTCTGAGTTATGAAAGATATAAGGGTCTCTCTATCTCACTCATTTTTGTATCTCCTGCTATATATATGGCACAGCATGTTTTCCACCGTACACGGTCACTGAACTGATTTGTAAAATGATTTGTTGTCAAGTAATATTTGCAATTCCTAAGCTGATATGCCCTCTTGAAATTAGAGTTTTATGGGGTTTTTTAACAAGCTATTTTTTTTAAAATTCAGAACTAGAGTTAAAAAATGATTCAACCTTGTGATTTAGATTTTAATTACTATTTAAGTGTTTTGCTAGATGATAATGATTATGATTGTTATTATAATAGTGTTGGACCAAAGCTTTTATATTCATTTTAATATTATCTGTATATTCATTAATGTCATTAATTTTCATCATAGCCCTTTAAGATAGGTATTATCATTATCCCATTTTACCCAAAAATAAATTAAGGTATAGATAGGTTGTAATTTGCTCAGTCACACAGCCAGTAAATAGCTAGAGCTGGGATTTGAACCATGTAAGATACATGTATTTGGATTATAAATCCACTCCTGGTCTTTTACCCCACCAATGCTTCCACTAGGCCTTTAAGTGTGGTTTTCCTGAATATCACTTTTGACACAATACTCATTGCTGAAACACCTATGCCTTGACAATATTTAGAATAGTGAGTCTGTTAAATACACTCCAAGAAAATCACCTTCAAGGATTTTTACTCCCAAAGATTCCGGTATGTATTCCCTTAAATGATGAAGAGATGAAAATTTGGAGAGTCAAATCTAGGGAAGGGGCTGGTGTGCTGGGGTAGCCTTTGATACAGGAAGTTCAGTGAATTATAATAATAGTGGAGGGTTGAGGGACACCTGAGTGGCTCAGTTGGTTAAGGGTCTGATTCTTGATTTCGTTTTAAGTCTTGATCTCAGCATCGTGAGATTGAGTCCTACATTGGAAGATTCTCTCCCTACCCCTTCTCCCTCACTCAAAAAAATTAATTAATTATAAATAATAGTGGAGGAATGGAATGTAGAGTTTTTTTTTAAAGTGGATAGTTCCTGGGGTGCCTGGGTGGCTCAGTGGGTTAAGCTGCTGCCTTCGGCTCAGGTCATGATCTCAGGGTCCTGGGATTGAGTCCCGCATCAGGCTCTCTGCTCAGCAGGGGGCCTGCTTCCCTCTCTCTCTCTCTGCCTGCCTCTCCGTCTACTTGTGATTTTTCTCTGTCAAATAAATAAATAAAAATCTTTAAAAAAAATTAATTATAAATAATAGTGGAGGAATGGAATGTAGAGTTTTTTTT